>NC_087146.1:5154535-5483321 GCF_030705265.1 Helicoverpa armigera | reverse complement strand
CCGGACTTTTGAATAATTCTCTTGGAAACGCGATACGACCGAACTCTACGCGGGCGAAGCCGCGGGCGGAACCTAGTATTATATAAACGCGAAAGGATGTTTGTATGGATGGATGTTTGTGCCTCTCACGCAAAAACTACTCGATTAATTTTGATAAAACTTGACATTAATGTAGGTCTTGACTTATACATACATCAGAATAACACATCTATAGGTTACTTTTATCCACCTGCGGGAAGTAGTTCCCTCGATACACGAGTGCGGAAGCTAATATTTCATAAGCGTAATACACTTTAATATCAATGTAGGTCTACTCGTACTAAGAAATTGTATTTATCTTAATAAATGTGGGCCGTGCTGTGTCACCCATTACTAATATACTTTAAATAGACCGTTGCCGCATCTAGATTGTAATAAGATCTAGTATTTTTAGATGTACTAGGTCTATTCTTTTATGATAATACTAGCTTACGCTATTAGTTTCACCCGCGACACCTGTACAAACGAAGAAAAAAAATTTTCCTCTTTCATGTAAAAAATATATAACGTATAATATATATAATATAAAAAAAATGTATATAACGGCTAGTAATTTTTGTAATATATGTATAATAATATAAAAATTACTAGCCGTTTTCCCGTGGTTTCATCCACGTCCAGTGGGAAGCCTATGTTACTTGGGAAGAGTGTAGCTTCCCAACAGTGAAAGAATCTTTCAAATCGATTCAGTACTTCCGAAGCTTTTAGGGGCACAAACAAACAATGAAACAAGAAATATTTCCACTTCATTACATTATTTTGGTATATGGATGTAATAAATATTAATGTACATGTTATTTTGTTTGACAGAACAATCTATGGATGGTGATAAACACTGCTACGATGATGACAGACTGTACCATTCAGACCGAGGCAGCGATGACAGCCCGCTATTGTCACACAGGTGAGAAAAAACGCGCGAATAATCCGCTAGTGTGGAAAGGCTGGTAGGTGCGTTTTTATTAACGAGCTAAACGTCGGTTTTCTTAAAGAACTGTTTACTACAAATTTTCGCTATTAATTTTCAAAGTAAAAAACGGTCGTTTATACACCCATTTTTACAAACAAGATAAACGTCCGATTACGGAAAACAGCTGTATATCGCAAAGTGAAACCTAGAATAGTTGAATGTTAATATTTTGGGGATATTGTTCCTAAATCGATTGATTCCGAAAACTAGTTCAGGCAAAAATTAAGATTCGCTAAAATTCTAGCTTTAGATATATAAAAAAGTGATCCTTTTAACCGACTGATGAAACTACTAGGTAAATTGGTCAATAGAGCACTGAACCCAAAGGAATCTTGCTTCCCAAAAATAAGAGTAAATAGAATACCGTGTAAGTAGAAGCATATATCCTCTCAGGCTCTGGGTTACCTGTGTACAAAATTTCATTTAAATCGGTTCAGTACCATTGGCGTGATAGAGCGACTGACACACAAAGTTAAATTCGCATTTATAATATTAGCAGGGATATTTCGAGTTTATTATTTTTGCCAGCTAAACAACCCAGTCCTATATTAAAAAACAATGCATGTTCCACTTGGCATAACTTCGGTTCCAACTCCTTAAACGAAGGACTACCTATGTACAATGCTAATTAGCGAATACCAATCATTATATAATTAGTAGTTTTAACACGTTATAGCTACTGTTTGAGTCGGTCAAGTATGACTGGTGGATGCTTTCTACTGTTTTGCGTCATCAGCCTTTTTATTGTCCCACTGCAGGGCATAGGCCTTTTCTCATAAGAATTCATCATCATCATCAGCCTATCGCAGTCCACTGCTGGACATAGGAATCTCCAAGTGCACGCCTTGCGCAAGTCATCACTCCACCGTGCCTGAGGATTACCTATAAAAAAATATAACTAAAATCCCAATTGAGGACTTGCTCCTTCTGGGCCCGGTAGGGCCAAGACCTGCCGGGGCTGCGGGATTATTCGAAAGAGATACCGCGGCCCTGGTACATAAAAGGCCTACTACGGAACACGACGGTTTTAGTCAGTAAAAGTGTGACACTCCCTCACCGCTGCTAACCCACAGCGGGAGGGGTCATTTGATGATTTATGACGTCGTTAAAAAAACTTGCTCCTTTTTTGGAAGTCGGATAAAAAGATGAGCCTTAGTAAGAACTACTCTAAAATAAAAAATGTTTGACTTTGATGTCTTCACCGATATATCATTCGTATAGTCCTCAGATGCTTAAGAAACCTCAATAGTGGGTAGGTCCTCAAACGGTGCAAGAGTGGAGCTTACGGAGAAGAACCGGCAAGAAAGTCCATAGACACTCTTCATCCAATTAAAGCCTAGCCTTTTTCCAAATAAGTTGTTCAGAAAAGAGTTTTTATGCGTTTCTTATTAGTTTCTAGGAGTCACTTGTCAGGCATCCGTCACTCGATGACACTTCGTAATGTACACGAAATTTTAATTATAAATGCGTTAGTGATAAACGTATTAAAAAGATCATTGAAGATAAGCCCTAAGCCTGCGCATTTTCACACACAATGTTGTGGTCGTCTAACTGGAGGCAGCTGAGTACCAGTGTGCCACAAGGAGCGACTGCCTATCAGACCTCCTCGACACAGTTACTTGACCATCTGATAGCCCATAGTAAGACTGTCACACTTTCTGGCTTCTGACTACCCGTAACGACTGCCAAAGATGTTCAAATGATAGCCGGGACCTGCAGTTTAACGTGCTATGCCAAACACGGCTATTAATGTCCAAGATATGCTTATACATACAAACTTAGAAAAGTTGCATTGGTACTTATGGATCGAACCCACACTAATATTTGAGAGGTTGGTTCTTTATCCACTAGGCCACCACGATTTAGATTTATGTATCATTAAATTAATAGTTTGACTGCCTCGTTGGTGTAGTGGTCGCAAACGCGGCTGCTGTGCTCGAGGTCTCGGATTCGATACCCGGGTCGGGCCGAAATCGCTTTGTGGGTTTTTTTAAACTCTCACAAAGCAGCCGTAGTCTGGATTGATACACCCGTGCATCGGGGAGCACGTAAATGTCGGTCCTGCGCCTGATCTCTCTCCGGTCGTGTCGGATTGCCGTCCCATCGGGTTATAAGAGTGAAGGAATAGTGAGTGCACCTGTGTCAAGCAAATGCTCGTGCTGATCTCCTTAAATGAGAATAGCCGCCGTGGCCGAAATCAGCCGTGGTCGCCATTAAATTGATAGTTAAATCATAATAGGTCAATTGGCAATTGGTTTGTCAAAATCTAATGTACCCTATTAATGCTAGTTACCTCAATTATTTCGACTACTTTGCTTGATTAGATTAGACTAACAGCCGTACCTACGGGTCGATCGAACAAAGGTTAAGCTACGCGCGGTCAGTTTTTGGATGGGTGACCTTACATTAGTAGGTCCCGTCTCGGCTGTCATTTGAACATCTTTGGGAGTTGTTACGGGTGAAGGGTGAAGAGTCAGAAGCCAGAAAGTCTGACACTAGTCTAACCAGAACGAAGGGGTTATTGGGTTGCCCGGGTAACTGGGTTGAGGAGGTCAGAAAGATCCAATGATGATGAAATTATGAGATGTTTCGACCCAACGTAGTTTGGAAAAGAGCTAGGAAGATGATGATTTGTAGGTTGACTAGATTTGTCCTGACCAGGATTATGAATGGGTATTTTCTCGTTATATATTTAGTATTAAATTGAGTTCAAACTACAGAAAGACGTCGTTTAACTAACGTCCCGTGGGAGTACTCCAAATAACATTATTGACTATTTACCTAAATGGTAAAAACGGGAATGGTAATTTGTATATACATATAAAAATGAATCTCTATATCCTTTGGTCACACCATCACGCGTGAACGGCTGATCCGATTAAGCTGCAACTAAGAGTGGAGGTATCTTAGACCCCGGAGAAGGACATAGTTTTTGTCCCCATCCAGCTACGGGACGCGGGTGAAACCGCGGGCTAAAGCTAGTAATGTTATAAAACTGAGGAGTTGGTCTGTTTGCTGGCTTGAACGCACTAATCTCATAAACTACTGGTCCGATTTGTAAAATTCTTTCAGTGTTAGAATCCATTGATGGAGGCCGGCTATAGGCTCTTTTATCCAGGTTGCTGCAGAGGTTCCCACGGGATGCGGGTGAAACCAGAAGCTGGTCTTTTAATAATCTCTCCTCACCCAGGTATGACAAAACCCGTCGGTTCTCCCCCTACGTGGTCACGAAGTACGAGGAGCGCGAGAGGAGGTCCACCCTGACGATGCTGGCCAAATTCTTCCTCTTCTCCACGGCAATGATATTGTTCTGCGTGCTTCTGTATATACCGGTGTATAATAAGGCTAATGACCAGGTTTCTAAAGGTAAGTTATCCATGTATTATAGCCAGTTTCACCAGTTGCAGATTAACTGTCAGTTGCACAAAGTTCGATAAAGTTAAAGCTTCTTTAAATCTATTGCTGACTCTTTCTTTGTCAACAAGATAAAAAGTGTCAGCAATAGATTTAATGAAGCTTTAACTTTAATGGAGTTTTGTGCAACTGACGGAAAGTCTCTGATAGTCTATCAGGAATCTGGTTTATCTGACAGATAAACTATGATTTTTGGTTTCATAAGCCTCTATAGTAATATCTGGTAGAAATGAGAAGTAGCCTTTATCACCTGATACTTAATAGGTAACCAGTGAAACTTCGCCCTAGTCTCGTTGGTGTAGTACTCGCATAGTACGATTGCTGTGCACGGGACCTCGGGTTCGATTCCCGGGTCGAGCCGAAACGCTGTTTTAAACACAAAGCACCCCGGAGTCTGGAAGTTGGTGATTGATACATCTGTTTACACAGTGGTCATTATGCTGAAATGCTGTACTGATGTTTCCGGGTTCGATTCCCGGTACGGTGCTCGTTGGCTGTAGTCTGGATGTTGTAATATGTATATTTAAATAGGTATATAGTTTATCGGTAGTGGCAGCACCCATAAAACCAACGAATTAATACCTTATCATAAGGTAACATAACCAACCAGGAGTGAAAGGCGTCCCGATAGTCCGATATTAATTATCCACTTTGACCAACTCCAAAATTGAATGATTTTGTAAGTATTTCTCACTTTGCCCGGCAATTTTCAGGAACAGTCGCGGGCTGGTCAATGCATACAAATCGCGACACGAAAATATACGTGCAACCGAATAACGTAACGACAATACATGCTCCTAAAAACTTATGCGATCAAAAGAAAAAACTTTTTTTATTAATAGTAGTCTGTTCGTCCACTCTTAACTTTGACCGCCGCGTAGCCATAAGAGAATCTTGGGGAAACTATAGAACTTATATAGAAATGTCCAAATTATATCATGCTGTTAAACAAAAGTATATTAACTACAATTATACATATGATCTATACTCAGAGAGCGATGTTAATAATGTATCTAGTGATAGGTTGAAACGAGACATATCCAGCTTTAGCAGGCTATTGCCCGAATTGGCTAAAGCGTTGCAGGACAATCTGGTTAATGTGAAGACTGAAAATGTACCTGAAAAGAGGTTTGAAGATGACGTTATGTTGCCACAATTCGATATGAATGAGGACTTAGCTGAGCAGACGGAAGCCAATTACGACTATTATGATACAAATGTTATGAAAATACCCCCAAAAGGATACGAAGACACCCCAGACTTATATAAAGTATTAACAATGTTAAAAGGCAATAAAAACTTTCGAAAAATGAAGGAGAAAATTCTACCAGAAATAGTAGATCCTGATTATAAGGTAGTTTTTCTTTTGGGGTTGCCAACGAATGATAATGATTCTACCATTCAGAATAAAATTGAGGAGGAATCTGAGAAATATGCGGATATTATACAAGAAGGTTTTATTGATTCGTATAATAATTTAACTTTGAAGTCTATTATGATGTTGAAGTGGATTAATAATAATTGCAATAATAGTGGTAAGTTATCCTTTTAATCTTTCATCATTATCATCCTCCTCCACTTACCCCAATTTTTTTATCATTGTGGTCGGCGCAGCATGTTTTCTTCTTCCATACTCTTCTATCTGCCTTCATCTCACAAGTAACATAATTTCTAACTATATCTACTTTCACACAATCCACCCATCGATTTAATATTAGTTAATTTAAAACTCATCATCATCATCTCAGCCATAGGACGTCCACTGCTGAACATAGGCCTCCCCCTTAGATCTCCACACATACCTGTTGGAGGCGACCTGCATCCAGCGTCTTCCGGAGACCTTTATATTATCCATTAAAAACTTACTATGTTATATTTAAAGCTGAAAATATTTTCGATTTATCTTTTCTTAAAGAACACCTAAATTATTATTTCTAGCTCGTTTTCGCCATTTCACATACATCTAAAAAAACATCTCCATTAAAAATTTCGTAAAAATCCCTACAGCCCTGACAGTATAGTGCACAGTATAACTATAACGATAACCAAACCATAACCAGCCGTGAAATTGCCTCCCATTGGTCAAATCGGCAATATGACTAGACTACTGAAAATGGTTCGGTTATCGTTACAGTTAAATGGTGCAACTAACCGTAACAGTTAATTTCGCTTTTAACAATTGAAAGTTAGTATCAGTAGTATGATTTATGTATATTTGTTACTCTGTTATGCAAAAAATACCGGATTGATGAAATATGTTTCATAAATTCTGTAATTTACTGCCATATAGCTCAGCCCATAGAGAACAATTGACTAGCGGAGGTGAACTATTGACAACATGCGGGGCGAGGGGGACGAGGAACGTTACTGTCTTCGCCTTTACACGCCTTCTCTGGAACCTTATTTTTTGTAATACCAAAAATCGTTGACAGATGTCTCTAAGAACCCAAACGTCTCGTTAATTCACTCGTTACTGATCGTTTTGGTCATGCCCACCGTACGAATTTGACCTATAAGAAGGCACCTGACCCACCTGCATTATAGCATCTCCGCTCTTTCCCTACTCCATGCATTTACCTATCTATATACTCTTTTATATTTTGAAATACCTCCCTAAATTAAATACTATTTCTTTTCCAGTCCGCTACATACTGAAAACAGACGATGATATGTATATAAACGTGCCAAATTTAATAGACAACTTACGAAACAGATCTAAAAAATTCGATGCCATGACACAAGGCCATAATACTAAGGAGTATATGCTTATTGGAGACCTTATATGCGGAGCCAGACCTGTGTTAGATTCTAGTAATAAATGGTAAGTTATTTATCTATATTTATATAAAGTCAAAGTCAAATCATTTATTTCATTTAGGCCTTTACAAGCACTTATGACTGTCAAAAATATAACTAAGTTTGATTCTAATTTCCCATTCCAAAAGTAGCTTCCTATGGACAAGAACGAGCAAGAAACTGCATGGTTACTCTATAATAATGTAAAAAATCCTAAAGGCTTCGAAACTCATCGTCATCTCAAGAGCCTTTTCCCAACTATGTTGGGGTCGGCTTCCAGTCTAACTGGATGCAGCTGAGTACCAGTGCTTTACAAGGAGCAACTGCCTATCTGATCTCCTCAACCCAGTAACCCGGGCAACCCAATACCGCTTGCTAAGACTGGTTGTAATAAATTTATCTATGTAGGTATACTAATATTATAAATGAGTAAGTTTATGTCTGTATTTTTCACGCAAAAACTATCCCATAGATTTTAATGAAACTAACAGTATATTAGCTTTATAATGTGGTCGGCATCCAGTCTAACCGGATGCAGCTGAGTACCAGTGTTTTACAAGGAGTGACTGCCTATCTGACCGCCATAATCCAGTTAGATTAGTTTTGATGAAGAGGAAAAAAGCTCTTGTTTTGCTGTATTAATTAAGCCATTTTTGATAATTCATTTATTTTTATTCACAGTTTAATGGTAAGTTAGTATTTTGTTAATTAGTGTTATAAGCATATCAGTACCGTTATCAGTAGTAAAATGCATACATGAGGAAATATGGTTTAAAAATAAAAATACGTATTTGATGTTTGAGGTTCCGTACACAATGGGAAAATGGGTCCATATTACTAAGAATTGTCCATTATTTTAGGGTTATCTAAAAGACGGACTAATTATTTTGATATACAATTTTTTTGGTAAACTGTAGGTAAAATGCTTCCAACAATATAGGCAATTTATTCCTGGTTCATTAACGATTTTATCAATTTTCCTTCACCTGTATTTAAAGGCTATTTATAGCTTGTCGATAACATTTACCTCATATTATTTACGTTTTACCTGTTATAAGGAAACTAATTTTCACGTTAAACTTTATCCTGAGATTATTCTAGCTTATCTGTATCTGTATAATCTGCCTAGCATTTTCCCAACTATGTTGGGGTCGGCTTCCAGTCTAACCGGATGCAGCTGAGTACCAGTGTTTTACAAGGAGCGACTGCCTATCTGACCTCCTCAACCCAGTTACCCGGGCAACCCAATACCCCTTGGTAAGAAGACTGGTGTCAGACTTACTGGCTTCTGACTACCCGTAACGACTGCCAAGGATGTTCAATGACAGCTTCAGAAATACATAATTGGCGCCAACTGTCATTTCGCTGCTCAGTGTTGCCAACAAGATCCCAAAAATAACTACCAAATCTTAATTAATTATTTCTACCATCATTTATTTGACAGGTATAGTCCCCGATACATGTATGGGGGGAGAGTGTACCCCAAATACCTGTCGGGTACCGGGTACGCTCTGTCGGCTGATACCGCGAAAGCGTTGTATGCGGCCGCCCTTAGAACTAACTACTTCCACTTAGAAGATATATTTATTACTGGTAAGTAAGTTTTTTGGTATAAACCATTTTAATTTATATTTTTGCGAGTTTTCTGTCCCAGGGTAAACCATTTTATATCACCAGTGTAGTTTTCTTTATACTGAAGCGCCAAATAAAATATAGGGAAGATCTAACTACTGTAGCTGAAAAAATATACCTATTATAAAAATGAAAACTCGTTAGCCTTAGAAATTAAAATTTTGGGTTTGTATCAGAAACATTCTCTATATGATGTTTAAGTTAGAAATTATAAATTTTGATATCCTTAAAAAAATACCACATTTGATATATCGTAAAATATTGCGTTTTCAGTACCATAAGATAAATATCCGACGTGCTAGCTAGAGCAACCTTATATTCCCAAGAAGAAATTATTTTTATCTTGGGGTCAAAAATGCAGAATTAGTAATAATTAGAATTAGTTTTAGCAGTATTTTATTTGTTTAATATTGTATTAATTGTATAAAAAGTCCAATTTGTGTATCAAGATTACCTTTAGCTAAGTACCTACTCAAATACAGCACAGCTACCCACAAAAGCACTCAAATATACATACCTTTTTTTACATTATTCAAGGTATGTGCGCAGCCCGCGCTCACCCGCGCGTCATCCCGCGAGATGACGCGACATTCTCCTACCAGTCAGGCGCCTCGCTCCGCGCCTGCGGGCCGCACGCGCGAGCGACTGCGCATCGCGTGTCGCCCGACCAGATGCGGGCCTTAACTGATATGCTGAGCAAGCCGGATTTGCTTGATATGTGGGTATTTTTTTATTATTATACTAGCCGTTTACCCGCAGTTTCACCCGCGTCCCGTGGGAACTACTTCCCGTACCGGGATAAAAAGTAGCATAGCTATAGCCTTCCTCGATAAATGGGCTATCTAACACTGAAACAAATTTTCAAATCGGACCAGAAGTTCCTGAGATTAGCGCGTTCAAACAAACTCTTCAGCTTTATAATATTAGTATAGATAAAGTCATCGGCACGAATCTTGAGCGCTGACCTTCACTGCGCAGAAGTGATTTATTAGCAAAGAACCAATCCCGACTGACGGCTATGACGCGCTGCACTGCGGGCCAATCACCGCTTCACCCCGCCCCCGCGCCTCACTTCATACCACAAAAGGGACACAATAAATTACTTCTGCGCAGGTGAAGGTCAGCGCTCAAAATTCGTGCCGATGATTATACTTCTACATTTTTGTTTGTTTCTACCCTAAGAAAGACCACAGAAACGATTGATGGATTGTGTGAAAGTCAAAATGGTTAGAAAGAATGTTACTTACGAGATGACGGCAGATAGAAGAGTATGGAAGGAGAAAGCATGCTTGCCCGATCCCAAATAAAATTGGCATAAGGGCAGGAAGATGATGATGATGATGATTGTACCCTAATATTACCCGTACACTGCGAAATAAACAATCGGCCGGTAGTTGTCATTTTTTAAGAAAAAGTTTTCAGTCGGTCTAATACCTATTTGTATGTCATTCATCTTCATTCTGATTTATGAGCTCAAAGAAACTATAAGCCAATTAGAAGTTTGCAGTTTGCACTCTAAAGGCTCCCAAACTATAGAACCGGTTTGAAAAATTAATTCACTATTGGAAAGCTACACTCTTCCCGAGTAAAATAGGCTATATTTTATCCCGGTACTGGCATTAGTTACAAGGAAAACAAGTAATAATATTTAAAATTAATCTTGAGTAGCACGAATTTTATAGTCATATGCATGATTGACGGTAATAATTGTTCCAAAATAGTTAATTTACTATATTTTAATGGATTCAGATAACTATTTCCTCTACGATAGGCGAATTACTTTGTAATCAAGTTTTAACTAAAATTACTAAAATATATAATTTGGCAACCGGAAAAAACTGATTAATATGTTTGGAAAGGATAATTTGTAACATATTAATAAAACGTTCATTATTCCTTTTGTTTTTTAATTAATTTGATAAGCTTGTGGTTGCGGCGTTTACTATATTTATTTTAAAAATATATTATATACGGTGCTATTTTCAAAGCAGTATTCATTTTTAAGCTCGTTGATAGACTTTTTAAATAAACAAACTTAGGAACATAATTTTCAAAAATGTCTAAACCCATCCATTTTTTGTATATACCAATTTAAATAAAATGTGTGCCATATAAAGTCTGGTGAGGACATAGTTTTCTATTTATCCGGGTGCAGAAAGTAGTTCCCACGAGACGAGTGGATTCGTGGGAAAATAGCTAGTAATATCTTCTTTCTGGTCGTTCCCTCAATGCTGAGGATCGTGACTGTATGTCAATCTTCTCCACTCGGTCCGGTTCTGCGCCATATGTACCGCTCCCTGTATCTGGCCTCCCGTCACCTCTTTGAGGTGGTCCACCCATCTAGCTGGTGCTCTTCCTCTAGCGCGCTTCCCCTCCATTTGTCCGAGAATGATGAGTCTCTCCAGGCTATGCAATGGAGATCGCATTATGTGCCCAAAGAAACTCCGGATCCTTTCCTAGCACGCAGTAATATAATTAATGCCAAAGTAACTCTGCCTATCTGTACTAACTACTGAATCGACTTCAAATATTAAGTCTGACCTATCTTTATTAATGTTATCTTTATCTTTTCCAGGTGCGAAAGAATGCGATTAACAAAGGTAAGGAGGGACCGATTAAAGCCAAAAACGCCGCCTAAGCGATTATCCAAACACTAGTAAATAATAGCATTTAGTAAACTCGTCCAAATAGTAATTTTTAGTCACCCCTAGTCGGTATGCAGAGTGTTCAGTTTTCATACAACCAAAAATTGCAATTTTATCTATGAAATTTTAATATTATGAACCAAATTTTTCTTTACTTGATCGCGTAAATCTTATTATAAAACGTGGTCTTAAAAAAAGTACCAGCTTTAGTACTAAACTTAAACCATTCTCCCGAACAAATATAATGGTCTAAACTGGTACTAAAGCCTGTACTTTTAGGGCCGAGTTTTATAATAAGGTTAGATTTTTAAAACGTTTTCTTAACATACCAATGCTTTAGAAGCACTTGATATAGTCTAAATTCTCGAAAGAAACAGAACAATTCTGAGACACTCTTTATAAACAAAATTCTTTCTAAATATCCATTTCTTTTTGACATTCTAACATTTCTCTCATTATTTCTTAAAAAAACCGTTTCTTTTTTTAAAATATTTTGTTGAACTTAAGTAAATAATACTAAATGAACATCCTGTATATCGACTAAATACATATAAAATAAACATTAGTTTCGAGTACAATATTAATTATAGTTTCGGTCTCAAAGACTAGCTATATAGTTATAGGAAACGAAAACGCCATAACACTAAACATATAACGATGCGATCAAAAGAAAAGTATAGGCTTAGGTTATCCGAAGACTAGAATGAACTGAAAATATTGCTATTATTTTTTCTACTCTATTTGAATAGGCACTTAAGGTAAAAATCTTAATATTACTTCTTCATGAATATATCGGGTGTGTCATACCTAATCACATTAAATCCTATCACATATACTTTATGATATTCTATGGCGAATTGTAAAAAAATAACCTAATCCATTCAGTGGTTTAGCCACAGGAGTCATTTTTAGTTTTCATAATTTACAACATCATGTGTAAAGCAGAGATAAAGTTAGGAGTATCGTATGTTTTGATCAGTTGACAGCTGTCAGTTTTCAAGGGAGAATTTCAGTTGTTTGTAATGACTGACTTTTCTATGGTGTTCTAATTCTCGCACATTTTTATTCTATTTACTTTGTTTGAAAAAAAATTTTTTTTTTTAAATTTTACGTATTTAATTTAATGTGATTAGGTACGACACACCCGATATATTAATTTAATTGTTATTAATGTATTTACATTGATTTTTAACCAAATTTTATTTTTAACTTACTTTTTTAATGACAAGTCTTAAGGTGCGTTTTAAAAGCCAGCTACCGACTGCAACTGTCGACCGCACTTGAAGCGACTGCATAAAATCGGATATCTGAGAGCGACTGCACTTACTGCCGCTTCGATCCCAAACGGTTTCATGTAAATACATACAAACCAGCAGTGCAGTTGCGGCCGACTTAAAAGTAATATGTTTTTATTTCAAATAGGCCTTTACAGGCTCCTATGAAACGTCACACTAGTTGCACGGTTCCAAAAAATTAGTCTCATGGAGAAGAGCCGGCAAGAAACTCCATAGATACTCTTTTTAAAAAGCTACATGAATGCCTAGTGCGAGTTTTGCAAGTTAACTTTCTCGATGCGTAAATTATCATACAACTTAATTATGTAGCATTCATTTAAGAACTGTTTATTTAATAAAGGCTGTCATCCGCACTTGGTTGTATTATAAACACGCTCACTTGCGAAATAGTAAACGTCATTATCCGGAAAAATGAATGAACGTGCTATATTCGAATCATGTCATGTAGCATACGACTCTTTACTTCAGCCAAGTTATAACAACACTCAGTTCACAAATATTCTATTACATAATAATAGTAGGCTGATAAAGTCATGCTAATATTCAAAAAGCACCTTTATCAATATTGTATATTTTAAGTGCCTACTTAAATAAGTTATAGATGAATCAATAGCAAAATTTTAGTTTATTTTAGTCGACACGATAAAATAACGTTCTAAAATAAAATAAAAGTATTAAAACGGAATGTATATAGCTTTAAAATGCCCCCGTAACACGGAATGTTATTTATGATATTTGAGCATTAAAATAGTTTTATTGATTGGAACTTTTAACCGACTTCAAAAATAGGAGGTTCACCTGTGTTCTTAGTTTCACCTATTATATGGCTGGTGAGATTTTGATGCGGTTTTCAGTGTAGTATTAGTCGAAATTAGGAGAAGGGTTTAGGTATATTATAGAAGTATTTTATTGGAAAAAGATGTTTTTTGTTTGAAATTATATAAAGATAGTTTTTATTTATAGATATTAGATATACATAGTTTTCCCCATTTGAATCAGTATTAATCATATGGCAACGAAAAGTCTAAAAAATTAAAATGTATTATCATGACGGAAATCTCGTCTTGTTAAAAAGTAGAGCATTCCAAATTAAAATATTATTTATATAAGATGAATCTTACAGTATTGCAATACTAAATTAAATATTATTTTTGCTGATCTGAGTTGAGGAGATCAGATAGGCAGTCGCTCCTTGTAAAACACTGGTCCGGTTAGACTGGAAGCCGACCGCAACATAGTTGGGAAAAGGCTCGGGAGATGATGATTCTTTGCAAGTTCAAATGGATACAATTTTCGCGTAAAAAATAAATTCGGTAATTCCTAATTATTAAAATACATTCCAAAATTGCTGTTTTTACAAACTATGGTATTAAAAATTAGTGCAGTAATTGCCTGGTAACTGGGTTGAGGAGGTCAGGTAACTCCTTGTGGCGCACTGGTACTCAGCTGCATCTGGTTAGACTGGAAGCCGACCCCAACATAGTTGGGAAAAGGTTTGGCAGATTATGATAAGGAAATTATCTTACCAATCAATGAAACTTATTTTAATGCATATAGAAAGTGTTGCCATTGCAAAATGCTTTATATACAACAAGCCATGTTAATTTGTATTGCCATATGAAAAAATCTGCAGAAGTTTTGGTAATTTATAAAAAATCAAAAATAGTTACTTATATATTTAATATGCGAGGTTTCGGTTTTAATGGAGTGATAATGTTTAAAAAAATTATGTAATTGTTCTTTCCTATATAATGGGAATATTTATGCTCTATTTGGTTAGGTATTAAACTAAGTATAAATGATCTTGATATGACCTTTTAATTAAACATTAAAATGAAATGCAACAATACAATAATAATTATTACTTTATCAATTTGACCTTTTTTTTAATCAGAAATCGATTGGTTTAATATGCATTTGTGTAAAGTCCTATCAACATTGTTTACCTTTAGTTATATACCTAATAGCATTTTTTTTTCAAATTGTTATTTAATAATCATCATAATAACATTGTCACTTCATATATAAGGAATGGGTGGCGGTTTTTAAATAGCTGAACGAATCAAAATTTTCAAAAGTGCCTAACAAGGAAAAGGGTCATAATTTCTTACCAACACAAACGCAACAAAATTTACTTAAAACCCTCATCTTCAAAAAAGTGTTTAGCAGTTTTGAAAATTTTGACTTTTTCTGCTACTTTTGAATCTGACTGTACAGTAGGATCAGAAAATAACGTTTACCCAGTCACAAGTGTTTCTTTATATTAATATTGAAAGATAGCATGTTTAAAAATATCGGATTCTAAAATTATTATATTATATACGTTAAAAGTTAAGCAATTCTAAAATATTTGGTGATGGGTACCCGATCAAAATATACCTTTAATGTAAGTATATTTTCGTCAAAATCGTAAAAAAAATATTGTAAAAACTAAAAAAATTATGGTTATAGTTGGTGAGAAAAAGGTAAAAAAATAAATGAAGAGTGAAGTTATGGGGGCAACGAAATATAAAAAAAAGCTTTCAAAAATAAAACTTTTCCTAAAACTTAATTTAGATAGAAATAGACATGCTTTTCACCCATTTTTCTCTGATAGCAAAGCCCCCTTTTCTCCCATCTAGAGTTAAACTCTGGGACGGGGGGTTGTATTAGTGAGAGAAGTTCCCCCAACCGGGGGAAACTCGGGGAATCGGTTGCCTTTTATCTTAGTTCCAAGATTAGGGGTAGTTTTAGATCAAAATACATATAGACTAAGTCCAATTGTTGATATTTCTCGTGATATATAGAAATTAACTTAGTTTAGGGGGATTGGTAGGGCACGTTGAACTGTAGGTCCCGGCTGTCATTGAACATCTTTAGCAGTCGTTACGGGTAGTATGAAGTCAGTAAGTCTGATAACCAGTCTTATCAGGGGTAGCTGGGTTGAGGAGGTCAGATAGGCAGTAGCTCCTTGTAAAGCACTGGTACTCAGCTGCATCCGGTAAGACTGGAAGCCGACCCCAACATAGTTGGGAAAAGGCTCGGGAGATGATGAAAAGGGATTGTTAAAATGCGTTTTCCCAATAAACCTTTTCTGCTTTAAATAAAATGAAAATAGATCTTTTAAATGACAATATTAAAAGTTTAAATGGTTGATTACCTAACTACGTATTTGCTCTCATACGTTACATTGATTATTTTTTGTTCAGTTATTTCTGTGTGTAAAATACGTATGTATAAAATATATATGTATGTATATAGGGTGACTGCTAATAAGTGATTTTTATTCTCATTAATTTTATCAAAGTAACATAAAAATGTTTATTTGAAATTTGTGTTTGTTTTTGTGATGAAATTAATGAGAATAAAAAATATGTTTCTTTGGGGAAATTGTTTGTAATTATGAGTAAAATGTATTGGTCACTATTTACCAGTCATCCAATACATATATCTCTTATGTGAAAAAAAAAAACATGTATTAGTATGAAATTAGATCTGATTTTTATATAGTTTTTAAACTAACTTGCTCGCTATTCGCTTTAGTAATTAATGTATAATAAGTTATATATTAACACATTATGCACTGTAATAATAGTTCTACCTTTTTTTTACTAACACGCAGCCGGTTTCATCAAAATATATTGTGTTGCGGATTTGTAAAATTCAACACGCTTTTGTAAAATTCAATACGCTTTTGTAAAATTGCTGTAAAACTTTGTTATTTTGACTTGTAACTTGTTTATTTTATTACTGTTTTTTTCTTTTAATTTTTATTATGTAGATGATGTATGTAAAAATATAAAAAAAATATTCGAATTTTGATGCAACCGATGTATATACGCCTGTACTAAAATCTACACTGCAATTCCTTATAAAACATTTCGGTAGAATTAGTTAATTTCTGCTTTTTAGCCAATTATGTACATAGTATCTTTTGCATAGTTTTTTAGTTACTTTTTTTTGTTTTCTATTTTTTGTTCATTTTATTTTTCTTTCGTCCTTTTCAGATTAAGGAAGAACACCGTAGAATTTATGTGTTTTATAAGTTTTTGCGATTGCTCGTTAGTAATGAATGCTAGTTTTGGGCCCTGATATACTAAAAATAACTTTACTTTGGCCCGATTTTTCAGTCGCCAGATAATTTTTATCATTCTGAATATGTTTGAGTTTGATTTATTTCATAGATAGAAGTTAGCTATGATTGGAAAATCGGGTCTTATTGAGATTATTATTTAAACCCTGAATAATTGCAGTGGTTTTTTAAGGGGGTGAAAAGTAACTTTATAAAGTTGCTGTATTGCTCAAACTTATTTATTTTTATACAGTTATTTCTGAGTAAATCAGAGCTCTTTAATCCACTAAATGTAACTATAAAATTGTAAAAAAATGCCGAATTTAGACCTACGACATTTCGCCGTTTATCTTGAGCTAAAATGCTAAAAATGTATTCAAGATGAAAAGAGATTCGTATGTTGCAATATTTTTTCCTGCTACTGGCTTTTTTTTAATGTTTTCATTTACTGTGAATAACTGAAGCTCGTTGCAATATTTCTATAACCAGTGCACTTTTACAAAGTCTAGTCATTTCAGAAATATGTCGCTATACATGAAAAAGCAATAGCTATTAATCGAATATGTGTTTTTCTTGCGTGCCGCTAAAAGCACTTTTTTTATAATATCGGAATACATGCAAGGAATATGGGTTATTTTATTCGTATTAAATATTTTTGCTTGTAATAAAAGTTATAAGTAGTATCTTTTAGGGAATACATATATTTTTAACTGCCTCGTTGGTCTAGTGGTCGCAAGTGCGGCTGCTGAGCACGAGGTCTCGGGTTCGATTCCTGAGTCGGGCCGAAATCGCTTTGTGGGTTTTAGAAGACTTTCACAAAGCAGCCCGGAGCCTGGAAGCTGGTGATTGATTCACCCGTGCATCGGAGAGCACGTAAATGTCGGTCCTGCACCTGATCTCTCTCCGGTCGTGTCGGTTTACCGTCCCATCGGATTATGAGAGTGAAGGAATAGGGAGTGCACTTGTGTCTGCGCAAATGCTCGTGCACTATAATATGTCCTGCGTAGTTGGCTAATCTCCTTACATGAGAACAGCCGCCGTAGCCGATAATCGGCTAGGAGGACATCATCATCATATTTTTTGAACGCATTGGTTGTCATTGAACATCTTTGGCAGTCGTTACGGGTAGACAGAAGCCAGTAAGTCTGACAAACACTCTTACCTATGGGGTTGCCCGGGTAACTGGGTTGAGGCGGTCAGATAGGCAGTCGCTCCTTGTAGCACACTGGTACTCAGCTGCATCCAGTTAGAATGGAAGCCGACCACAACAAACATTTGGAAAAATGTCTAGGCAGATGACAGATAAATCATGAATTTTTGGCAGAGAAATCATGAAAGTTCATCCCGTAGATGCAGCGTGAGGGAGTGTCAGACTTACTAAACACCACCATGCTCCTTCTGGAGCCCTTTGTGTACCAGGACCGCGGTAATTTCATATAACCCTTTATTTCTTGTCTGTATTCCGATTCAGTGAGATCTGAAGCTAGAAAAATGCCTTTTGTACATCTTAACAAGCATGTCAAGCACGCATTGTGTTCATTTTGAAAAAGAAAATGCGAGATGGTTTTCTGCGACTACTGTTATTTATTTTACTTTTAACCGACTTCCCAAAAAGCGGAGGTTCTCAATTCGACCGTATTTTTTTTCTTATTTTTTTTTATATGTTTGCTTTACTGTATATTCTCGAAAAATAAATCTAAAAACGTACGATTATTATACAATTACTTGAAGTGGGTAAAGCAATCTCTAAGAACATTTTAAAATTTTATTTAATGCATGTGCCATAAAAACAAAATAATACGAGTGAACAAGATCTTTATTTTTGTTGAAAAATGGCAAATTATTATACATACATTAAATTATTTATTTTATATACCTAAGTTAAAACAGTTCCAGTAAAATTTTTATTAAATGACGTAATTAATTGATATAGAAAAAATACCAGTTTTTTAAAACCCGGTGCAATAACTATACAAGTTATGAAAAAAAAATATATACATTTTATACAATTCGACCGGTATACAAACGAATTATTTACCAGTCACCCTATATAAAAGTTATTATTTAGATCTTTATGAAACATAAGGTTTTTAACGAGCCTAACGATTTCAAGATAGCGTAGTATTATTATTTTGTCAAATGCTGCTCTTAGCGCTTAAATTCGTTGGGTGCGTGTAAAATTTCTATAAATTACATTTTTTTTTGTATTTTACATAACCGGTTTTCATTGCGGTTTTGTAAAAAATGATTGTGT
This sequence comes from Helicoverpa armigera, assembly GCF_030705265.1. Lineage (NCBI taxonomy): Eukaryota > Metazoa > Arthropoda > Insecta > Lepidoptera > Noctuidae > Helicoverpa > Helicoverpa armigera. Next base: position 5,464,225 of record NC_087146.1, on the reverse strand, counting down.
TCGCTTTTAAGTACATACAATTTTTTTGGAAAATTAATTTAGTAATATTTACGTAAAAAACAATTATGAATGACGTATTATTTCGGTTAAAAGCTTTAGGTATAATATCGTGATAGTATTTGAAAGTTTTATTTCTTTGATTGGCTACATTCCATTATTTGCTACTTTGTAGTAGCTTTGTCCAAATTATTTGCTCAGTTTTTTTATTATAGTATTATTTTTACAATCAAAATTTATTTGTATCAAATGTATTATTTATTAAAAATTTTAATGAAATTCGTTTGTTTATAAGCGTCATGTATGTGAGATATAACAAAAGACATAATAAGAAATTTAATAAATTAAAAAGTTGGCTTTTCTTATGAACGAAGATAGACTAAATTTTAGATTTAGGCAATAACAAGGTTTATGGGGAAAATAAAATAAAAAATTAAATCATACTAACATAAAAAATACTTGTAGTTGGTGATAAAAAAATAACTTTTTTTTTCTTTTTTTGCGTAATGATGTGAAAAAAAACATAATTAAATAATAATAAAAATAAGTACATAGAACCGTTGCCTTTTTATAAATAATAATAATGTAAAGAATATGAAGATATCTCGCTTTATTAATATACAAATTATACGTAGGTACTTTGAAAAAGTATATAAAAATGTATATTAAAAAAGTGTAGTTCCGTTTGTCCATTATTGGCTTATGTAAATAAATAAAATTCAATAATAAAACCAGTTGTTAAAATTATTATTAATAATAATCATTATTACCAATAGATGTATGAAATTATTTTTATTATATATCAGTGAAATATTGTATAGTTAGAATATAAAATATGTATATAAATAAAACCTGGTGCCGTATTGTTAAAATAGTAATAGTTTTAAAATATTAAGCTTTTAGTCCCTTGAACAAAAAAAAATACTTCAGAGAAAAGTCTTTTACCTAATAAAATAGTGACATTTTGAAATTATTTTTAAAATGTAAAAATAATTACCAACTTAAAACGCGACTTTACTTACAAAATATGCCTAAAATAAACTTCATAATGATCAAAATAAATCCCTAAATAAAAAAATAATTTTAATATTATCATTGGAGGAAGCAATTGTAACTCTCTTACTGCGGATTGCAATAATCGAGCCATCGGGAATTTAGCTACTGGAGATTGAATTATGAAGCTCATATAAGTTCTATCAAACAATCTCTAATCGGAAAACAACGCTGGATCGATTATTGGAATCCCCAGCTAAAAAAAATTTGCTCATCTAGTATTTCCTAAATCGAGTAGTATGTATTAGAATCTCTTTATATGTATAAAAAAATAAGGTTGAGTTGCACCATTTAACTATAACGATAACAAAACCATAACCAGCCGTATACTTGCCGCCCATTGGTCACATCGGCGATTTGACAACTGAAAATGGTTCGGTTATCGTTATAGTTAAATAGTGCAAATTAATATTTACATTATTTTGCTTGAAATTTTTGTTTTCGGTACAAATTACAAAGAACGATACAAAAATTGTAGATTAAGCTCGCGTCTTTTGACGAATGCATGCAATACGCGATTTGAAGTCACAGTTTTAATTGTTTTTAACGCAAATAATCGTCATTTGATGCTAGCGTGTTGGACTGGTTACTGATAAAGTCTCTGATAGCCTATCAGGAACTTATCTGTCAGTTAAACTATAACTTTCGGATTCACATATAACAATATGTGGCAGAAATTTTAAGCAGCCTTTATCTAGCAGATAGCATTAACTATCAGATAGCTAGCTGACACTTTATCAGTAACCTGTGAAGCCAGGAATAAATCTATAATTCTTGTATCAGTACTGTTTGTAAAATAAATAAGATTTGCCGTCCAAATGTTTGTCAACTTGCTTATTTAAAATTGAAATCGGAAAGATTGCTTCTTTTGATTATTAAAAAAAATATATGAAATTATTTTTTTTGTTTATAATTTTTATATTATTTCCAAAAAGCAATCCAGATGATTTCTCTTTTTGAAGCGTAAACTGTAATTTGCATCGACGCAAAAAAACAATGTTTTTATGTTAAAAAATAAAATTATAAATATATTGATTTATTTTATTTACAAAAAAAAAAACTTTTATTTATGTATTATTTTATTTTACTCATTTGACATAATAGTAAAATGCTTGAGATCTGTACATTTCAGAAATATAGTAGGTATAGTTACGGTAAAACTATAGGAACTGTTTTTCCCCTATAAGTCTTTGTTATAGGTCTGTGATAATATCTACGCGAATGACGTAAAATATACACTAAATATAGTATTTTTTATGCGAAGTGGCATATTTTTTGTTATTTTGAGAAATCGAGAAAATTTACATTTTTTTTTTAATATGGAAAAGTTCGCCCATAATTCATAATAATGTTTTATGTTAAATATGAATCTAGCCGTGTCTCATGGTTTCACCCGCGTCCAGAACAAAATATACATAGCCTACGTAGTTTTCAAATCGTTTGATTAGTTTCGAAGCCAAAACAAATAAGTATTTCTTTGTTTTTGTTATAAAAAAATGTGCCACTTCTCAATAAAGTAGTAAAATAATAAAAGTGAGACTTGAAAGCAAAGTGAGTCCCGTATGTATGATGTAATGTAATTGTAAATTAGTTTTTCACAAATAATAAATAAATATGAGAATGTTATGAACTGTTGTAAGCTTCGCCTGCCCGCGTAGTTCCGATGTCAGACAATTTTATAAATAAAAGTTTATGAAACTATATACATAGTTTTTTTTTTAATCCTATTGTACCCATACTTTTACCTATGATCAGTGCATCGGAAACCACGTTAATGTCAGTCCTTGTGATCTCTCCCCGGGGGTGTTGGATTGCCGTCACATCAGGCTGTGAGTGAAGAAATAGTGAGTGCACCTGTATCCAAGCAAATGCTTGTGCACTGCAATATGTCGTCAGCTGGCTGATCTCCTTACATGAGAACAGCCGCCGTGGCTGAAATCTGTCTTGGATGGTATTGGTGAAGCGTCAATGTCTTTTTTTTTCAATGCAAATATTTATTCAATAATAAATTAAATACATAAGTTATTTTTCCCGCAACTTAAAACTTTATTTCGATCATTTTCATATTTATAATAACCCAATTGAGTCTCTGGTGATGATATCCGAACGATAATACTAGCTACCGCAGCGCCCATTGGTTCGTATCGAGTGTTCTAGAAGATACTCGCAACAAGCTAGCAGTGTTGCGTCTGGCCGAGTGATGTAAAATGAAAAAAAAAACGATTTGTTTTTTTTTCACTTCATTGAAAAAAAACATGAAAAAAAACTTTGCATCGTTGTTTTTTTTCTAAATTTGTTTTTTTTTTAGCGTAAGTTTTAGTTCAATTTTCAAAATTCCCCTTTCGTTGAGTTAATATCAATGAATGTTGCCAATATTTTTATGAAATTTTGGTACTGTTTTATCAGAAAAGTACCGTAGTTTCAAGAATAAACCTAAGAGTCTATCTTGTAATCTTAAGTATTAATCTTTAACGGTAAATGCCCTAATAATTTTAAGGTTATTAGGCTCTTGAAAATAACCAGGCCCAGAAAAAAAAAACGGTTTTTTATCAGGTTTTTTTTCAAGGTTTTTTTTTCACATTAGAAAAAAAACGGTTTTTTTGCAACACTAGTCTGGCCACCGCCAAGGACGGACGTAGTACTTCTCCCGCCGCCATTCGCATTGTGTCGAATACACACCGCTCCGCGTCATTATTTCCCTATATGTGATTTCCTGAAGATTCTCGTGTAATAATTGAACCTGCTGCTAGAAGACATTGCGGACTTATAGTGCAGTGCTGATTTCACGAGTTTTAACCAGTCCACCGGTGGATGAACCTAGATTTAGCTCGCCGGCCGGCAGCCCTTACCGCGACCACGCGCCCTGGAACGAGGCATCTTCACATCTCGCTGGTTTTAAGTGAGGTCCCTGGATTCACAAGGTACGTGGGCTTTATTGCTGCAAATAGTTGTAGTGGGTATTGGTGTCTAACGGAATATCATCGGCAGGGATTTAATTGAATTACGATTTGAGTTTCACCGCCATATTGTTTTTCCCGCATTCGATTTTCAAGATTTGAAATGACCGCTCCCGCATCCCGCACTTCTCTTTTCTTTCTTCATTCCACATACAATCATAAATAACAAACAGCCGTTTTCAATTCAAACGTTTATTTTTGAAATAATAAATAAAACCAAATTGTAAATAGAGTACTCATAAAAATCACAACTAAAGTTTGCCAAAGACAGTTCTTAAATTTTAACACCGAAATTGTTCCAAAATAAGTTATAACAACTCAGAGATCAATGGTTTACACAAGTTTTCCTGTTCTTTAGTTTACAAGATATGTGGTCGGCACCTATAGTTACAAATGAGCTTGTTCACAAAGATCCTCATTAATGGAAAGCCTCGGAAGAAGAAATTCTCTCTTTCGTAGATATCCATCCAACTCAAGTCTTGACTCAGGAAGCTCCTTGTTCTCTTATCTGAAATACATTAAAATATCTGTTTTGGTTGTAAGTTCGAAAGTAACACTGTAAAATAACTCCCCCTGTGTAAAAACTACCTCATTATACATGATAACTCCCCTATGTACAAACTACTTCTTTTATGATTAAAATATTTAATTTTGAACTAGCCGTTGTCCCGCGGTTTCGCACGTCTCTCGTGGGATTTGCAGCCTGTGCCTGGATAAAACCTAGCTTATGTTACTTAGGAAGAGTGTAGCTTTCCAACAGTGAAGGAATTTTTCAAATTGGTTCACTAGTTTTTGGAACCTTTATGGTACAATCACATACCTACCCACTATTAGTCGAAGCATCCATTATATTGTGATTGTGTTATAAAAACGTGTGTAAAAGTTTTATCCATGGTTATCCTTCCAAGTTCAAGGAAGATTTAGATAGCAGATTACCTATGATCTAAGAATAGTTTCATTTCTTGTAAGTAAGGTAATAATAGATAAAGTGGGTAGGCATAGTTAAGTATGTGGAGTAAAATAAAAACACTGTTAGTATTTCTCAAACTGATTTGAGTCATTGAATGTATTATGTATTTATTTTGTCAATAACATGTATGTAGTAGTAAAGTATGCATCTAATAACATAATGCTAGGATGTTTGTAACATGTTGCAGAGTAAAAAAAGGGTTGTATAATCTGTTCTTTAATTTAAGATAGTACTTTGACATTTTGAGAAGGTATTGTTTTATCAACTTCGACAAAAGCAATAATATATTAATTAAACTTGTTGTATTTTAAGAAAACAAGGACAAGATCATCTCTTAGGTATAAGTCATGAATCTGGCTCAAATTATTTTGTAGTTTGACAATAGTGATTGTCAATTTACTGTCTCAAATTAAAAGAACTGACTATAAATATGTAGGTATTTAGAATCCCTTTTTAATTCAATTGGTGTATAAATAAGGGCCGATTTATCAATCATCTATTAACTTTTATCTATGGAATAAATATAGCGGTTTGACGCATTTTCTAAATAAAAGTTATCTGAATTGATTGCCTGCAAATAGGAAAGTTATCTGGCGATTCAAAAATCGTCCAAAGTTTAATATTTATTTATTGCTGTACATTATTGTAGTGTGGTAAAATCTGCCTGTTGCACCCGTAATCACAGACGAGGGCGTCTATGAATATCTTGGCGAGATTGTCTCCTCCGTAGTAGAACCACTCGCGTTCGAATATGTTCAGCAGTGTGAGGTCCCGAGAGAGGTAGTTCTTCGTTGGTTTGTCTGTTTGGGTAAAAGTGGATGTTAGTGAGTTGGTGATTGGTAGTGAAAGTTGACTTGTAGTATTGGGTTGGTAATTTTGATATATTGTAGATTGAAAAGTTTACGACCACCAGTTTTGATGGTAGTTTCCAATGGTTTTCCATTTTAGTCCGTTCTAGAGTTCTGAGTGATGTTACATGGTACCCATGTATTAAGTAATGTTAAGTAGTTAATGTTTGTTTGTTTGGTCTCGTTAGCAGTTGTTGGTAGTAGGCTTGTGAATTAACTAGCTTCCATTAGCAGTTTTACCCGCGTTCCCGTGGAAATCACGCACCCTGACTAATTTAGCCCATAGGTAGATAGTTTTCCTCAACAATTGTTGTAGGTACCAATCACTGAAAGAACTTTAATACAGCTTGTAGGTACAGACTGCCAACTTACCCGAATCTGTAAAATTTTACCAATCGAACATTAACCTTCCTCTATTGTGCTAAGGTTGAGAATCTATTGAAGACATTTGACAGATTGAGATAGATTGATGTGTTATCGTCTGTACCTGGGATGTAGGAACTACATGGATCTAAGACAATAACAATCATAGTGCTAACCTTTAGGATTGATGTGCATGTACGGCAGTGCGGTGACATCTGTGAACACGTGAGCTCGGCACAGGTCCATGTGCGTGCGGCTCGGTAGGTTCACCGTGATGCGGATCAGAGCTGTGGGGAGAAATAGCTGTATTATTTGAAATAGGATCATCTAGAAGTAAGTTTTTTTACAAGCTTTATTTAGGTAGGAACGTAAAGAAGAGACATACGGAATAGATCGATCGATCATAACTAACGCTTGGCGTCGTCGGTCCGTGGATGGGTGACCGACTACCTTGTCATAACGAATGTTTCTGTGCTTCTGGAAGCGCGATAAATTGGTAGGTTCCGGCTGTCATTTGAATATCTTTGGTAGTCGTTACGGGTAGTAAGAAACCAGAAGGTCTGACAACCAGTCTTACCACGGGGTATTGGGTTGTTCGAGTAGCTGAGTTTAGGAGGTCAGATAGGCAGTCGCTCCTTGTAAAACACTGGCACTCAGCTGCATCCCGTTTGACTAGAAGCCGACCCCAACATAGTTGGGAAAAGGCTAAGCAGTTGATGACGACTTACGGTAGGTAGCTCGGATGTGGTAGTTGTAAGAAGTATCCTCCTGCAGACTGCGATGCTGAATGAGCACGCGGTCAGACTCCAGGTCCAGTTTGGGACAGTCTATCGCCAGCACGGCCTTGTTGGTCACCGTGTTCAAGCTGTGAAAGGAAACATTAGTTTTGGGGACGAAACAGCAAACCTCTGCCTTCTACTATAGCTGTGCGAGACCGAAGTTCCTCGACAGCACTTTTCTTAAAACAATTTTCTTTTTAACTTTAAAAATATATATTTATAATTTAATTTTAAAAATTGAACGAAAAATTCTCAGTGAACAGTTGCTTTAAGAAAACTGACATTTATTTTGTGGGTCACAACACAAGTTCGATTATCGTTATAGTTAAACTAGCTTCCACTCGCGGTTTCACTCGCGTCCCGAGATATTTGCTTTCTGTAGCTGGATGGTGACAAAAACATGTCCTTCTCCTTGATCTAAGCCACCTCCCGTCTAAGTTTCAGCTTAATCGGTCAGTCCAGCGGTTCACGCGTGACCAAGTTTTTCATTTTCATATTTATATCTATACAAGATGGTGCCACCCATCGTAAGAATATAACTTAAAAACCAAAATAAACCAACTCATCTATATACTTACAAAAACTCCGAAACGAAGCACTTATCATGATTCCTAACGATCAAGTTCTTGTCGATATACGAGGAGTTGAAGTATGGAGTCTCGAAGCGGAACTCGTCGACGTTATACTTTCCCGGTAGGGCTCCGCTGACGCCCGGCTGGCAGTTCGAGTTGGCGGCCAGGTTCTTGCCGATGCAGGAGTAGTCTGATAACTTGCATGGTCGAACTATTTCGGCTTGGACTGTGAAAAGATTGTTTTTTTGGCGATTGGATTCAAAGTCAAAGCTAATGATGCAATGATTGTAAATGCTAAGGTTGTAGGTCGCATTTGTGAAGTTAGTCGATAGTTTTTCTATAAAGAAAACGATTTTATAGAATATTAACTGTTCCCCAAAGACAACTTCTTCTAGTACCTGGTTAAATGTCCTTTATCAGAATCTAGGCTATGAATGTATCAAAACTTCATGACTTGAAAAGTCGTCATGTATAGTCAGAATTACTTATAGGTTTACTAGCTTTTGCCCGCAACTTCGTTCGCGTGGAATAGTGACTACCAGCAGATTTTTGATTTGACCAATAGATGGCGGTATATGTCCGGAATAATTTTATTTTTATTTTTTTTTTTTGTAATAAAAACTATCCTATGTCCTTTCTCAAGTTTCAAACTATGTCTGTACCAAATTTCACACAAATCGGTTCAGTAGTTTAGGCGTGAAGAAAAGACAGAGAGACAGAAAGACAGACAGACAGACAGACAGAGTTACTTTCGCATTTATAATATTAGTTTGGATTTATAACATCAGTAAGGATAATAAAGTTTTTAATAGGTAGCTTTTAAGCTTTGTGCAGTTACTTACGTTAAGTTTTTTAAAAGTAGATAGGTATTGCAAGATTCCTTATAGTCAATGGCATCTAAGATAAAAAGGATCATTATTATGATGCAATCATGCCGCCATGAGCTTCTTCTGAATCAATTGAAAAACTATTAAAATTAAAAAGTCTTACCAGCCGAAAAAACCGCCAAGGAGAAAATAACCAAAACCTTCGCCATTTTCCCAAATTGGACACGTCCAATTCAAAATGTGTGCGAACAACGACTAACGAACATTTTAACAGAAAACAATAAAATGTTATTACATATTGACAAAGCAGAGCGCAATTAATAACTTTGTTAAAAGGAATATTTATTTTGTTTAAACAATTGCTCCAATTAAAGCTGGCATTGTTTGTAATAATAATTATTTATCATTTTTCAGTCATTTTTGTCTGTGCGTATGTTAGATAGAAGATATTAATGGTAGGTATTGTCGTATTACATAAATAAACAGACGATTTGAAATTTAAATTGCCTGTTTCTTTTTGTAGGCGCTCATACCAAGGCCTTGTTTTTTTTGTAAACCATCAGTTGCAGATTGATAACAATAACAAGACTCACCTAACTTATTTTGCGTGTATTCAACCTTTTATGGTCCCTTACCTAAGTCTTCATTGTCCGTCCGTCTATCTGTCACCAGATTGCATTGCATGAACCGTGGTAGCATGCACGTTCTTATGCTCGGAAAGTAGTGTTTTGCAAGAGTTAGATAGGTAGACATAGTTGTAGTCAGTGACTCTAGCTTGATCCTAATTTGATAAAGGTCGATGTACTTAGTTTACTTTCAAAAATTATACCGCCATTGGTAAACGGTAGAATCCACGTTAAAAACAATAGCTTGATTGAACCCATAACATACACAATACAATACATAATTAAACAAGAATTATGAAAGTTATTGTATCTAATTTAATTATATTATTGTCTGTACCTACCTATTTGTTTGCATCGTTTGAATGTTACCTATTGGCTTAGTGGTTGCAAGCAGGACTGCAGGGATCGCTAATTCGATTACCGGTACCTATGTTCCCTTATCTATACCTAAGAGGAAAATCAGTTTGAATATAGATACTTCGAGTCATTATTAAGTTAGTTTGTCACGTTTTCAGGCTTAATCTGAAGTACCAATTGAGATGGACATGAAGATCTCAGGTACTGTGTAGATCCTTGCTCTGGAGATAACTGCATCGTTGGTCTAGCTGTCGCAAGGGCTGCTGAGCACGAGGTCTCGGGTTCGATTCCCGGGTCGGGCTGAAATCGCTTTTTGGGTTCTAGATTCTAGAAACTTTCACAAAGCAGCCCGAAGTCTGGAAGATGGTGATTGATACACCTGTGCGACGGAGAGCATGTAAATGTCAGTCCTGCACCTTATCTCTATCCGGTCGTGTCGGGTTACCGGCCCATCGGGCTGTGAGGTATATGAGTGCACCTGTGTCTGCGCAAATGCTTGTGCACTATAATATGTCCTGCGCAGCTGACTGATCTCCTTACAACCTCCGTGGCCGATAATCGGCTGGGAGGACATCATCATCATTTCAGCAACTGATTCTATAAATATGTTTTCATATACCATCTGCGTATTAAGTCTGTTCTCTGCGTCATTGGCCCCGAATTGAAAACAAATATTGATTCAATACGTTCACCTTATTTATAGTGTTTGTTTTGTGATTAAATACTTCAAATTTTTCAATTACTCATGAATTTCAGCGAATTATGAAACAGATGTTGTTTATTGGTCAGATTTCAGGAATTTTTAGAACATTCTAGACTTAATTTATGTTTTTGCAGATTCAATCAAAATATTGCGTTGTTTGTAACTTTGTACTCGTATAAATATAAACCGATTTGTAAATGTGAACCATGTAGCATTTTAATTTTGTTTTTTTTTTCTTATATTTTTTGTCTATTGTGATTCTGATTATCTTCGCATGTTATTGTAATATGTATCAATACATACAAACTGTAATACCTATTATTTTTAGAGTAACCATGGAGTTTCTTGCCCGTTCTTCTCCATAGGACGCTACTTTTGGAATGGGCAACTAGAATCAACCTTATTTATAATTTTTGACATTCATGCTTGTAAATTTGACTTTGTAACTGTACACTTAATATTAATTCTCCAGTTATGGTCTATGCACTTAATCCAACATCCTTTTTGGGAAGTCGGAAAGAAATAAAACGCCAATACATATTAGTTACAAGTTTATTACATTGACACGACCACCATACAAGCTTACAACTAGCTACCGTACATAAAATTCAACATAATATTAACAAATAAAATACCAAGTGATCTTTTTAAAGTTTAAACAATAAAAAATTAGTAAAATTACGTTCCATTTGGTTTTAAAGAGATTTTTTTATTGATGTACTCAAGATGTATCAAAAACTAGTAAATAGTGTGTATATAGCTATCATTAATTAGTATAATATAATAGTATATATTATGAGTTTACAAGTTAATTTCGTATGTAAAAGCGCTCAGAAAAAGCCATTATAGTCTTATCAAAAATGGCCACTAGTGTTATCAGATGAAAAAAATATTTTCAAATATTAAAATATTCAAAACGAATGTCAGATTTCTTAAAACTGAAACATGACATCATATAAAGTCAAAAATATGGAAGTAAAATTGAATTTTCTCTAAAATGTCGGATTTCTGACACAAATTCGACACATAGAGAAATATTTCTTTGATTTTTTTCTGAGCGCTTTTAACTACGACTTATACAAGAATATAGATTACAAATAGTACAGTATTACAATTAATATTAATAAGACACGCTTTAGCCCGACACGAACTATTTGCTCGTGGTAACGCCCTATAATTTACCATACAAGGTAATATTTTACCATTTAAGGTAATTACCATATAAGGCATTTTTATATTTTCTTATAATAATAATTTCTGGTAAGAATATTCAAACTTCAGCATATTATAGCGCTGGTTTTGTCAATACACTTATATTTATTTATACTTGTCTGTATATATTAACGAGAAATTACTCCGAAACTTTAGTTTTCAGACTGCTGTCATTGAATATCTTTGGCAGTTGTTACGAGTAGTCAGAATAGCCAGTAAGACAATTAGTCTTACATAGGCGTATTGGGTTGTCCGGGCAACTGTGTTGTGAAGGTCAGATAAGCAGTCGCTCCTTGTAAAACACCTGTACTCAGCTGCCTCTGGTGAGATTGGAAGCCGACCCCAACATAGTTGGAAAAAGGCTAGTCAGATGATTTCAGTTTTCAGAGTAATTTGTCGTTTTACTGAATATACGCAATGGCGGGTACAAAATACATTGTTTATATAGTAAAGTCTACATATAAATTTATATTTTTATGCTCTAAACTATGAGAATTGGTGTTTAGTTACCTTCAGTGGACGAATCGCTTTCGCGGGCACCTATGCTAACGAGTACACTGTTATATATTATAATATAAATATATTTTTATAATATACTCAAATTAAACACTTGAATGTTTATAGAAAAAAGTTGTTCAAGCTGCGAATCATAAGGCACGTTATATGAAACATAAAAATTTTGTCCGACAATCCGACACACAGATTTATATTAATATAAAAATGTTACATAATATCCATGTTTAAATATTTCATTAAATTGAATATTAGTGCGAAACTACTTCAAATAATTAAGTTAATATTTACTCATAGATTTTTAAATAATATCTTATTTTAATTTATATTTCATATACATTTCTTTCACGAAACTTCACCAGTCGACACCATCGCTACGCTAAAAATAAAAACAACGAAAAAATAAAATTTTGTTTATAAATATAGTTTTTTTTTTATATAAATGCGTTAATTTTGTAAGCTGCGTTAACCATTTGGCCGACACTGAACTGTCATTTTAACTGAGTGTCGGCCAAGTTTTTCGGTTAAATCTTAGTGTAATTAGTATTAAAAATCCGTTTTTATTTATATTTAGTTTAGTTTTTAGTATATTTTTAAAATAATTGCACCATTCGATCACTGTTTTTTCGCAGTCTCCTGTTAATGTAGAAAGGTTATTATATTTTAGCTGCTTTTCAATACTTTATATTAATTAATCTTTTTTTTGTGTATTTTTTTCAATATATCTTTACAAGTTTGTATGACAATTAACAGGACACCGCGAATTATGATTCAGTTAGTATAATATTTATTTTTTCATAAAAATGTATATTAATAATAATTTATAAAATTAAATATATTCTGAAAATGGCACATTGTTTCATAAATTGGGCTGTATATTTTGTTTTATATAATTTTTATTAATTCTATAATTTTATAGTTTAGTTTATAGTTGCCTGGTTTATTGCATAGCTTTTATTTTTTTTTAATAAGGCATATTTATTTATTCTGTCATATATTTTTTGTAAATATTTTTTATATTATACAGCCCATAAAAACGTTGTTATATAATATGAAAAGGCACAAAAATAATGAAATATAACAATATTAGTTAATGGCACTCTTCGGTTCGAAGGCATATAATATAAGGACCCCGTGGGGCTAGCACTTTGTGAAGCGTGGGCAATTTGCCCAGCTGTGGGTACCTGCGACTTAGTGGCGATAAAGTTATATATTTTTTTATGAATGCTGCCTTTTAGGTAAAATATTTTATAACAGTATCCTATGTTTTATTTTTATTTATGCAAACATTTTTGGAATGTTATTGTCAAAATTCTGTGTAAAATATTTGCCTGGAAATAATTACCTTTTATTATTGTTATTTATCAAAATTTCTCTTTAAAGACAAGTGGTTTAACCTTTAAGTCATGTATAGTAAATTTAAATAACTTTTTATTTATTCCTTGCCCAATAGTGAGTCCTTATTGCCCAACAGTGGGAAATTGGTCTTTGCCACCACTAAGTCCAAGTATAATTTTAACAACAATTAATAATTGAATTCCAAAACCGTAAGGCTGGCTAAGACACGAGTTTTTTAAATAAATTTTAGCACCTTATATTTTTAATATACAGCTCGAAATTTAGGCAATGTTTAGTTTGCATTTATAATCTAACATTTTTTTTTATTATTACTTTAAGTTTTTTTTTTAAGTTATTGAATTTTTTTTAGTTTCTAAAAAAACGAGTAGTAGGTATTAGTCTCTGGCAGTTTAAAAAAATGTTAGATCAAAAACAACAAACAAACATTTTTAAATAGACAAACTTTTGTTATTTTTTTAGGCAATTTCGAGATTTTTACTTAATATACAACATTTTATTATACATTTCTCAGTGATAGATATTTTGACTTTGAAATTTTTCAAATGCATATTTTTATAATTTATACAGTCATATTGCAATAATGAGATTCGAATTGACGAAATTTTAGAACAAAAATAATATATTTTGTAAGGTATTTTGCATACATTTCGGGACCCTGTAATTGTGCAACTCAAAGTCAAAATATCTACCGAAAATTTCGAGACATTTAGAAAACATCGAATCACAAACATTTCATTATTAATCAATATAAATAAATATTTTCAATCATTTTCAAAAACGTGCATAGTCCTTTTAGTTTCAACACTTAAATTACGAACACAATACCGCTAGGAAATTATTTTTTATTTCCATTTTTTAAGATTTTTTACCATGGTAAAAAATTAAAATAAAAAAAATTACCAGGGTAAAAAAAGTACCTAAAAATCGCATAAAAACTACTTGCAGTAAAAATAATTCCTAGCGGTATTTCAGAAGCATATTACCACAGACTTATAAAAGTTAGACGCACCTTAGAAATTGCCGAACTTTTTAGTAACGGTGGACGAAGATTCTGACTTATGAGAACTTGTCATGACAGACTTTCTTTCAATAGTTTCTGACGTTATAGTCTGTTTCGAGAACTTCTTGTCTAGCGAGTCAATTTCTTTCACCAGTTCTGAGGGTTTTTTGACTTTGGTCACGTTTGTGGTGGTCTGATAATCGGAGGATTGGAATTCTGAAGGTCTCATGAAAGACCGACTGGTGTCTGAACTCATTTTGGACTCTAAAGTGTTAAAGCGAGAGTCCAAAGTGCTGTATTTCGAGTCATTATCGAATGACTTGGACAATTCATCGATACCGTCAAGTCTGATCGGTTCATACTTAGTACTGGTAGTTGTCAAATTAACTGGAGATGAGCTGTATATTTTTGTAGTTGTAATTTTTTGGGTACCGTTGGGTATTTCTTTGACTTCTGTTGTAGTTTCTTCCATGTAATTCGGTCCTCCGTAACTGGAAGTTTCTTTATAAGGAGAAGCGATTCTGTCATAATCTGGCGTAGCTGCCTTCACTAACTCGGTCGACCGATCGAATTTTGGGGTCGAAGTAAAAGGTGACTTCACATCTTCACGGAACTCCATCTTACTGTATTCCGTTTTGGGATACGACTGGTAAGACTCACTATGTATCTTATACTCAGAATGTTTAGTCCCACCAGGAATAGCTTCAGTAGACTTCTGATGTTCAGAAAAGGTCTGACCGACACCGTCGAAGGGTTTTTTGAGTGTGGAGTAGATAGGTTCTTTGTCGTCAAATTTGAGTTCTCTAGCGTTGAATTTAGGGCTTAATGGGGTCTTGGGGGCCTCGTAGGAGTACTTGTGTTCTTTGTAGTCGTATTGCGAGGTCTCTTGTTGCTCGGTGCGGATGTCCAGGGGTCTGGGGGTGTCGTAGAGGCGGGTCTCGTAGCTGTAATGTTGCCATTAGTCGGTTAGAGGTTGATTATGGGTTATATAGCTTGTGGTGTTTGGGGGTGAATAAAAAAATTCTAAGTTAAAAAAATATTTAAAAAAACAAAGACAGTGCTTTTCAAACACAAAGAATTGTAACTTCTTAAGGCAATTATTTTTCTGCTCACTAAAAAAAACTATTATCTAACTCACAGTATAATATCTTTTTTATTTACCCACAAACAGCACAAGACAGAATTATTATATCCAATTAAAAACCCACCCCAATTTCAATTCAATTAAAACCCTGAATGTAATTATATCCCTGTTTTCAAAAACTTGTCATAACCTAACAAAGTATTAGAGCAATATTGCTGTACAATAAGTGATGTAGTTAGACCCCACAGATAGCTCCCCGGAAAGAGTTAGACACTAACACCGACATGCCATGCCAGAACCATAGTTATGAAGAATTAGTTTTCAAGGCGAACAAAATTATTATAAAACAATTTATTAGTAAAGAAAGTTTCTGACATTAAAACAATATTAGTTACACATTAATTTTAGTTAAAAACCAAAAATGTTATAAACACAAAATTATTTCAGGACCGAGTCTATCATTCATTCACTTGTCATCCTCATCATACATATATTTTTGACTTTTTACTTGAAGACTCTTTACTTGAAGATTAAAATAATCACACGTCTTATTTTTAATCTAAAATTCTTAATATTCATTCATCATTCTGATCACTCATTCATTCATCATTAAATCAGTCTTCTTCATTTCATTCACAGTAAAATCATTCACTCATTCGTTCACTAGTATCCCATTTTACCGACCGCCGAACAAAATGGCTGCTTCTCCCGTCAGTGATGGTGTCAAGTGCTAAATTAGCACAAATATGCCCATTACCTATCCCAGTAGGTTGCCAGGGGAAAATAATGGGTTCCAGAAATAACCAGTATGATTTTGTTATACAAACTTTGTTTATGATTTTTGAAGTAGACGCTGATGGATTGTAAGTTAAGTTTTATTTAATTTTGAGTGTCATCATGTCATCATCATCATCATCAGCCTTTTTAACGTCCCACTGCAGGGCAAAGGCCTCTTCTCACACAGAGAAGGAATGAGCGTTAATCACCACGCTTGCTTAAAGCGGGGGCGATTTTAGACTTTCGGGTCCAGGCTCGAGATGTTTTCCTTCACATTTATTCAGTCATTGGTGATTTCCATCTTATCAAAATTATAATCAGTTAATCAATTCCCTTTTCATCATATGCAAGATGAGAAAATACGTCACCAATTTATTACTTGATTTTTTTTGACGCCCATTTTTTACTTTAAAACAACCAAAATGAATGAAACAATACCAATATAATCTTAACGCAAAACGAAACACCCCAACCCAAAATTGGAGACAACACAAAACCTGGCAACCCGGTGCAAAAAATATAAAAGTAATGTCAGACAAACCGAAGTCATTTGCGCTCCTCGCACCTAAGTAGAGAGGCCCTGCGCGGGGGTGGCGGGGGCGGAGTCTCGCGCTTGTAGGGAATGCGTTCCTCACCCACCAGGCGAGCAGTCCTCACTTCGGGGAGGGTTAGGGCCCGAACCGTCACTTCCTCTAGGCTTGTCCTTGTGAAGCAACCCCATGCACGTTAGTCAGAAGTTTTTATTAGTTACGTTATAAGTGGTGGCATAGAAAATATTCTCGATTCGATCTTGATTTTGTAATAAGCTTTCTAAATTAGATCTAGGGTTCATAGTATATTATCATCTGCCGAGCCTTTTCCCAACTATGTTGGGGTCGGCTTCCAGTCTAACCGGATGCAGCTGAGTACCAGTGTGCCACAAGGAGCGACTGCCTATCTGACCTCCTCAACCCAGCTTCTGACTACCCGTAACGACTGCCAAAAATGTTCAAATGACAGCCGAAAGGTAACATACATACTGTAAAATATATGGAATGCTTTTATGGAAGTGAGCAGATTTATAATAACGTTTTTTTAACACCGATAATTCAGTTTCGATAAAATTCTGTACCACCACAAATAACACACAGAATTGAGTACATAAGTGAGTCATGCCTAGTTAGTGTAGAGTACACAGTACATAAGTACACAGTACATAGGTACACAGTACATAGGTTCAAAGCTATAATACACAGTATATGTACAGAACGATGTTTTGGTCCGCTTGGGTATATGTTAGGAGCGTTGGGGGCAAGCGTGGCTTTTTATTAACGACATTTTTTAGAGATGGGATAATGTGTTTGTCGATTTATCGATATTTTTTATCGATAATCTTAAGTGATTTTAAAAAGAGATGTTTGACGATAAGCATCATGGATAAATATATTCTGCTTTTGCTTAGATAAATAGTATTAAAATTACTACTTTTTTGTTCTATGTTGAATTGAAAAACTTAGTAATTTTTATCGGTACATAGAATAGTGTTCGATTGATAAAAATCTGGCATTTATAAAGGTACATTTTAAATAGTTTTTACAGTTCAATCGTGGCCATTTTGATGATTTTGAATATCCAAGATGATGATTGGATTGATGCAAATATAAAAGGGTATTTTTGGGTCCAAAATGCAAGATAATGGGGGTGTTTTTTTTCTGTATATAATAAATAAAACTCAAGCAATAATATATATATGTACAAAGGGCAGCGCAAACGTTCCTCGCATATCACAAAGCGGAGGGCAAGCTCAGACGCACAAATATATTATTTACATTCTGTTTCATTTGCATGTGTGTAGTTGACTTTAGATTTTTGAGGGCAATGTAAATAAATGAGTTGCTGTTTACTGCCTTTTCTAGTTTTCCTGCGGAGTATAATTGTGCCACATGGAAAGACTGCTTATCTAATATTCTCAATACTCGGGCAATCTAAGTAGTCTGACATTCTGAATTCAGACTACCCGTCATGAACTTTTTGTAGTAAGTAATTGATTTATCCAAACAAAACTTAAAGAAATGTGATGGAATTAAAGAAAAAATAAATTATTTTTTCGATATTTTACTAAATTATATCTCTTAAAAATATTTTACAGTATTTTGTTGAGTTCAAAAGTAAAAAATAGAAATACCATCCTGTATTTTACTGACTACCAAAAACTGGCGATTTTTAGAGTATTTTTTCAACTTTATTTATTTAAATAGCCAACAAACAACGATAAAAAAAATCAACTACAATATATGCATGTATGTAAAAAGCTCAGTTTTTCATGTAAAACTTACTCTTTATTCATCGTTCTGTCATTTGAAGAAACTCTGCAAGGAAACGTACATGAGACTCAACTAGGCATTCTTTTAGCATTAAAGTCTAGGCTGAAATATAGGCCGAAAGATAGGCAAGTAAGCTTAGAACTTAGACCAGTCTGTGGTGCGGGTATAGTAGAAAATTGAGAATGGTTTGTGTTGATATTGACTGGGCAAAGCTGATAATAGAAAATTTTTAGATATTTAATTTTAAAACGTTAGTAATTTTCGTGAAATAAATCATCGAATATGTGTAAGTTCTAATTAATTTTGTATATTAACCAGTCATTATCAACACAAACTATGAAAGTATAAAGTATGACCACTATATTTTATGTTCTAACAAGTATTCGGTAAATAGCTTTAGCGTAGGCAAATAATTTTTGCGCTAAGCGTGATGACATGCACGATACATAGAATGACAGTAAAATAAATGCATTTTCTTCAAAAATACACGACATTTGTTCGCGAATTTAAAATGTGTACGCTATGAGAGTCCACAGCTAGCATGTGTTCGCGCGGCGGTTGCAGTGTCGCGGACATGTTAGTAATGTTCGCGCGCAATGTGTTACTGTTTGCTACAGCGAGTACACCACGAGATACATTTGTGTACGTTATATATTTTATAAAGAAAAATGCTTTTATTTTACTGTTCACAATAAATTTTGGAAATGAATTTTGAAAGTGTAGAATAGAGTGTAATAAGCTTTTAACTACAAAACAGTTTTTCTAAGTTTTACTAAAAACATTAAATGTACTACTTCACAAATTAATTTTACCGACTTTTACTGATTATTCTGCACTTTACCTAATAAATTACAAAATTGAAATAAATCGAATATTTTTTAACTTTGGTAAATTCGCAAAATAACCAGTAAAAGTAAGATTTTGTATAAAAACAGATTCTAACCTTGTATATGACTTCCAAGGTGTTTGTATGTTTGTGTCCGTAATCTTATAGACTATAATATATATGTATATATAATTTAAATAGGCACATATCATAAGTGTTGAAGGCACATTGAAACAGTAGTATTTTGTATATAAAAGTAAAAATATTTGTATTAATCATCTGTCGTGTCCGTGGCAGCGTGGAAAGCAAAAGTTTTGAATTAATAATTTTGGAAATAATTGTTAGAAAATGTGTGAATAATTGCGAATAAAATGTTGTCTATTGTTTTTGGTGGTGAATATTAAATATAATTATTATCTAAAAGTAGAGTAGGTATAGTTGAGAAATTGTTTAGTTAGTCGCATAGTTTATGTATTTCAAATATTTTGATTTTATTATGTCAATTATGTTAAATCAGTCATCTTATTTATATTTCTAGTATTATCATAAATAACCTTTCTTAATTAATGATTATCTCAATATACAAACTTCTAAATAAAAAAAAATATTAGAAAGAAATTCAAAATATCACCACCAAAAACAACATATTTCTTTTCCTTTCAAAACAATGTCAAAAAACTTACCGAGTAGTAAATCCTTCATAATTCTGCTTCTGATCTTCTTGAGGTCTGAAACTCGAAAACGTCGGACTCTGAACCGTATACTGCTTCTCATCGCGAGTCTGATTATAGTTCTGACTGTAAGACTGGTTGACACTCGACTGGTTGACGCTCGACTGGTTGATACTCGACTGGTTGACACTCGACTGGTTGGTCTGACTGTAATTTTCCGGCCTGGCGGGGACAGTGGGACTTTTTGGGGTCGTGTATCCGTATCCGGGTGAAACTGGTGATTTTGCAGTTTGGCTAGGCGTTCCGTGAATTGACTGGTTAAGGTGAGAAATGTGGGAGGATATATTGGTGGTATTGTGGGTAGTTTGAGTCGTGTGGGGCGAGTAGGTACTGTTCGGACTGTATGTTGTGTTCACGAAACTGCTGTTTGGGGTCCGCATTCTGGAAGAAAAGTATATTTGGTCAAGTTACGTAAAAATACCTAAAGAAGTCGGACAGTATATATTTCTCTCTTGGTTTCTGCTTAATAGTGAATCGAGCGATAAGGTCAAGCAACACGAGGCGGGGTCTGTTGGTAGATGGGTCGCCTTGTCATCTTGCCATGACGAGTTGCTTCGTGTATAGTGAAGCATATTTGATTGGTGGATCCCTGAATCGTGACAGGCATCCCTATATACAAACTTTCAGGTTTACAATCATCATCAGCTTTTAGTCGGGTCCAGTCCAACCGGATGCAGCTGAGTACCAGTGTTTTACAAGGAGCGATAACCTATCTGACTTTCCCAACCCAGTTACCAGGGCCCTTTGGTAAGACTGGTTGTCAGACTTTCTGGCTTCTGACTGACCCTGACAGTATATTAGTTTATATTTTAGCTGCCTCAGTGGTGATTGATACTCCCGTGCATCGGAGAGCGCGTAAATGTTGGTCCCGCTAGTGATCTCTCTCCGGTGGTGTCGGATTGTCGTACCATCGCGCTATGAGAGTGAAGGAATAGTGAGTGCACCGCAGTCCAAGCAAATGCTCGTGCACTAATAATATGTCCTGCGCAGTTGGCTGATCTCCTTACATGAGGACAGCCGCCGTAGCCGATAGTCGGCTAGGAGGACATCATTATATATCTATTTACCTGTGTAGCGAGGCATCGCTGGTGTAGCCCAGCTGCACGTCGGTGTCGGTGTCATCCCCCGAGGTGTCGCCAGTCCGCAGCTTGTACTTGGCAGATGATGAGTTACCTGTGTATGGAGGCATCGCTGGTGTAGCCCAGCTGCACGTCGGTGTCGGTATCGTCCCCCGAGGTGTCGCCAGTCCGCAGCTTGTACTTGGCCTGGCGGATGATGAGTTACCTGTGTAGCGAGGCATCGCTGGTGTAGCCCAGCTGCACGTCAGTGTCGGTGTCATCCCCCGAGGTGTCGCCAGTCCGCAGCTTGTACTTGGCCTGGCGGATGATGAGTTACCTGTGTAGCGAGGCATCGCTGGTGTAGCCCAGCTGCACGTCAGTGTCGGTGTCATCCCCCGAGGTGTCGCCAGTCCGCAGCTTGTACTTGGCCTGGCGGATGATGAGTTACCTGTGTAGCGAGGCATCGCTGGTGTAGCCCAGCTGCACGTCAGTGTCGGTGTCATCCCCCGAGGTGTCGCCAGTCCGCAGCTTGTACTTGGCCTGGCGGATGATGAGTTACCTGTGTAGCGAGGCATCGCTGGTGTAGCCCAGCTGCACGTCAGTGTCGGTGTCATCCCCCGAGGTGTCGCCAGTCCGCAGCTTGTACTTGGCCTGGCGGATGATGAGTTACCTGTGTAGCGAGGCATCGCTGGTGTAGCCCAGCTGCACGTCAGTGTCGGTATCATCCCCCGAGGTGTCGCCAGTCCGCAGCTTGTACTTGGCCTGGCGGATGATGAGTTACCTGTGTAGCGAGGCATCGCTGGTGTAGCCCAGCTGCACGTCAGTGTCGGTATCATCCCCCGAGGTGTCGCCAGTCCGCAGCTTGTACTTGGCCTGGCGGATGGCGGTGAGGCGTCCGCGAGCTTCCTCCAACTCTTTTTCTATGCGGAGGACCTCCGATCTGAGGAATGAAGAGTAAATTTATATATACGCCATTTTAAAAAATAATAAATATGAACACAGAGAAAATAGAGGTATATGTCTGTATTTTGGGATGCGGGATTGTTCGCGCGAGTTACCGCGGCCTTGGCACATAAATGACTTAAGAAAGAATATGATGGGTTTTATGCCCATTTTCACCAACAAATACCTAAAGCAAGGGATCCCCTAAGAACATTTACGGAACACTTAATAAGAATTTCGTTTTCACCAAAGTTTAGGTATCCCTTATACATAGTTATTTATGTCAAAATTGGGAGAGCCCTTATTCTAAGTGGCACTTAGATTAAGAGATTGTTGGTGGAAACGGGCATTAGTCAGTAAGAGTCTGACACTCCCTCACCGCTGCACTCACAGCGGGAGAGGATTTCTTATTTGATGATGATTTCCCATAAAAAAGGTATTTATATTTTTCGGAATAATCAGAATTAAATAATGATAAACATAGATCGCGAAAAAATCTACGTTTGCATATTATTTGTTTTGGGGATATAGTTTACTAAAATCCTGTACTCCTGATTCAGGTAATTGATTAATTTCGAAACTTTTCTTTCGAAACTTTTTTTTAGTCCCTTGGAAATACAAACCAAATATTTCCCGAATTATTACCTAGCATCAATCTCCTGCGCAATCCCGCCGACCATGCGCCTATTAAGCACTAGAGACCGTTCCTCCTCAGTCTGTATAGCATCCCGGGCAGCTCGCACCAGGTTGTCCGTGGACCGTATCACTTCGGCCCCGGCGGCTTGGAGGCGACGGGTTGATTCTGATGACGGGTCGGCTTTCACCTGGGAAGGGTTGAAAGTTTTTCATTTATTTATTTATCACAAAATACAACTATTATTATAGGGGAAACTTATGCAATGGTGTATTGTCAATTTTACTACTTTACACTGCTTAAAATTAAACATTAATAACATTAAAGTAGTACAAAAAAATAATGCTTAAATTCTTGGTGGCCTAGTGGGTAAAGAACCAACCTCTCAAGTATAAGAGCGTGGGTCCAGGTCAGGCAAGTACCAATGCAACTTTTCTAAGTTTGTATGTACTTTCTAAGCATATCTTGTACGCTGACTGTTTCGGGTGGCACGTTAAACTGTAGGTCCCGGCTGTTATTGAACATCTGTGGCAGTCATTACGGGTAGTCTGACACCAGTCTTACCAAGGGGTGTTGGGTTGCCCGGGTAACTGGATTGAGGAGGTCAGATAGGCAGTCGCTCCTTGTAAAACACTGATACTCAGCTACATCCGGTAAGACTGGTATCCGACACCAACATAGTTGGGAAAAGGCTAGGGAGATGATGACCAAGCCTTCTAGCCACTGGTCTGATGATGTCTTACCTTACAAGCGACCAGCAGCTGAGCAGTGCTGGATGCCACCTAGCACTGGATATGAGGCGTTCTTCAGACCCTGCACCCTGGACCAGTGCACTAGCTTCCACCAGCGAGTGACCTTCGTCTGATGATGTCTTACCTTACAAGCGACCAGCAGCTGAGCAGTGCTGAGGCCACCTGTCTAGCACTGGATATGAGGCGTTCTTCCGACCCTGCACCCTGGACCAGTGCACTAGCTTCCACCAGCGACACTGACTCTGATGATGTCTTACCTTACAAGCGACAAGCAGCTGAGCAGTGCTGGAGGCCACCTGCCTAGCACTGGATATGAGGCGTTCTTCAGACCCTGCACCCTGGACCAGTGCACTGCCGGCTTCCACCAGCGAGTGGGCCGCGGCTGCCACTAGACGGGCGGCGCTGACCAGACCTTCGGACCATTGGCCATCGTCTGATGATGAGGTGGGACGCCTGGCTACTTTGCCCTGGAGAGAAATGAATGTGTTGTATGGAATGTACCTTTATATTTTTAGGAATTGATAGAAATATAGTTGTAGTAAAATTTTTGATAAGGAAGTACATAAGAAAGTTTATAGATTAGAGAAGATAAGGGATTACAATATAGGTGTATTGTATAATGGAAGTATATAAGGGGAGTACATAAGGAAGAATAAAAGGAAGATTATAAGGAGAGCACATAAGGCAGTACATAAGGGGAGTACATAAGAAAGTCCATAAGGTAAGTACCTACATAAGGGGAGTTCCCTTATATACATGAGGAAGTATATAAGGGGGAGCACATAAGGAAGTATAAAAGGAAGTACATAAAGGAATCAAATTACGGGAGTACATAATAAAGTATAAAAGGAAGTACATAACAGGTATACATTATAAAGTATTAATTAATACAATACCTGATCAATAAGCTCTCTCTGAGCGGCCGAGGCAGCTCGCACGAGGGCCGATGTGGCCGCAATGATAGACTTCGCAGCTTCCAGGATCATCTCATCGAAGTTCAGGCTCTCATCTGCTTCCTGGTGAACGTTATCATCATTATATCATCATTGGCCACAGAGAATCTAGGTCAGATGATGCACTTTCTTGCACAAAAAATGTCGGTTATTCAGCCACAAAAGATCGTTATATAGAGGCTAAGTAACAGCCGCTTGATCGACTAACAGTCATAACTAATATTCTATCTATCCAATATTTGCTAGAGAAAGGAATTTGACGTTACTTGTAATAAGCAAATCTATAGTAAGATAGGATATTGTGAAAGGCCGTATATAGACAGCTCTTGGATGGTGCATTGTCATGACGAGTTCCTCCATCTTTCGTTAAACATGAGAAAGAATATAAAAAACAAAATAATGATAGACAAGAAATTGACAGTAAAATGTAAAAGGTGGTCCAGCACTTACACATAAGACGTAAGTGATAAACTATTTACAACAAGCTGGTGCCCGCGACTTCGTCTGCGCAGGTTTAGTATTTCGAACAATATGTTTACAAATTGTAGCCTATGTGTTATTCTGATGTATAAGCTATATTATTGTAAAGTTTCATTAAAATCCATTCAGTAGTTTTTGCGTGAAAGAGTAACAAACATCCATACATCCATACATACAAACTTTCGCGTTTATAATATTAGTAGGATTATGAGCATTAAAAAATTATAACATTTTTATGCTTTTAAAAATTAAAATAGAAAGTTAGACATGAAACACAAAGAGAGACAGACAGACATACAAAAAACAAGAAAACATTAGTAACCAGTTAGGAACACAATGTAGTAAAATCTTCATATATTCCGTCGTTCTTCCAGTAGAGGGCGCCGGTATCGATGTGTAATATGTTTGATTCCTGGGTGATGCAAAACGATACAACCAAGAATATCAAACATATCTCAACGACACTGCGGCAGTTTTTCTTTTCGCAACATCCGGTTCCTTTAACTTTTGGGCTTCTTCTCCATACTTCCTTTTTTAAAGTTTTTTGACGATAGATGTCGTTGGTACAGTCGGTTTACTAAATTAGTAGGTAATTATATATTTTATTTTTATTAAAAACCTTATTTATAAAAGAATCTCTAAATTATCAAGAAATATTGCCAGCTTATTCAAATTATTGACTAATATTTGTATGTAGCAACACTAATTTAATAAACAGACTATATCCTGAAGTTTTGTGCACAGTAAATAAATATACATAGAAGAGAGGAAACACAGACAAATAATACAAATCCCACCAAAAACATTAAATGTAAAAAAAAGCCAATCCTCTACGCAATTCCTCCACCGTAAAAAGTTTTGAGATCGCATAGAAGACAAGTCCTGTTCAACTTTATTTGTAATAATAAATCAATATTTTGTGACTATATCAATAGTTTTGTTCACATTACAATAATATTGACTTGGCCATGAGCACAATAAACTACAAATATAATACAGCATATCTTGGAGAGGTGAAAGTCAAACATGAAGTTTAATATCGCAGAATTAAATACTTTTAATTTATTCAATTGTTACTAAATGACCGACAGTCAGTATCATCCAACATCAATGAACTGCATGTGCTATGGCGCATGTTTAGTCTATGGTGATCTCAAATTCCATCATCATCCTCCGAGCCTTTTCCCAATCACGTTGGGGTCGGCTTCCAGTCTAACCGGATTCAGCTGAGTACCAGTGCTTTACAAGAAGCGACTGCCTATCTGACCTCCTCAACCCAGTAACCCGGGCAACCCGATACCCCTTGGTTAGACTGGTGTCAGACTTTCTGGCTTCTGACTACCCGTAACGACTGCCAAGGATGTTCACTGACAGCCGGGACCTACAGTTTAACGTGCCATCCGAAACACAGTCAATGGTGTCTAAGATATACTTAGAAAGTACATACAAACTTAGAAAAGTTGCATTGGTACTTGCCTGACCTGGGATCGACCCCGCGCCCTCATACTTGAGGTTGGTCCTTTACCCACTAGGCCACCACGACTTGGTGATCTCAAATTCCAATCAGTCCATAATCAGTCCAATCGTAAAATTATGTCCATATAGAATTTATCAATTCAATGGTATTTACACATTATTTCAAGGAGCGACTTTTAACTTGTGCTCATGGCCAAGACAATATTATTGTAATGTGAACAAAACTATTGATATAGTCACAAAATATTGATTTATTATTACAAATAAAGTTGAACAGGACTTGTCTTCTATGCGATCTCAAAACTTTTTACGGTGGAGGAATTGCGTAGAGGATTGGCTTTTTTTTACATTTAATGTTTTTGGTGGGATCTAATTTATTTTTTGTAGGTCTCTTTCTTCTCTAAGTATATAACAAACTAAATATGTAGACCTAAAGTAGCACGTAAACAACATTTTTTTAAAGTAAACTAAACAATTTCGAAATTGTCGAATTTTTTAATCGAATATCTTTTAGAATAAAAGAGATTTATTTCAGAGGTAGATGAATTTTTTTTTTTTTTTTAAGTCCTACTTATACTAAGCTATGTAACGAAACCATAGCGCGATTTAGACCAGGACAACGTCATCTATCGAGCGAGCATGCAGTATTTATCGCACTGCATTAATATGAAAGATTTTATCATTATTCATTTCAGTTTAACCTAGCTTTTTTATTCATACGTATGTATATTTAATCTTTACTAATATTATAAAGAGGAAAACTTTGTTTGTTTGGTTGTAATGAATAGGCTCAAAAACTACTGGACCGTTTTTAAAAATTCTTTCACCATTCGAAAGCTACATTATCCACGAGTAACATAGGCTATATTTTGTCCCGGTACGGGCAGTAGTTACCACGGGATGCGGGTGAAACCGCGTGACAACGGCTAGTACATAATAACAATACACCACACTACGTAACAATAAAACAAATAGTAACATTTTGTACATAAATAAATAACAAAGTTATCAATGCAGTCAAAATTCATACACAATGTTCTTGAAAAACCGCAAATATAAATTTGTTACCTATTTTTTTATTAAGTTTTAAGGTTTTTATAATTTTCCCTTTATATGTAGCTAATAACCTATCTTGGTGCCAAATTTGAAGGTTCTAAGTTTGCTAGAAGTACCTTAGACTTTTGATGATCGGTCAGTGAGTGAGTCAGTGACAAAATGGTGTAACTTTGATCGCTCATAACTCGTAAACTATTTATTCAAATGTCTTGTAATTTTGAGACTGAGCTTGTTCTAATACTTACTCTTGGTCGTCGAAAACTTAAACTCCTAGCTTTGTTCATATGGAAGATACAGAGGGCTGAAATAGCCGCGAAACGCTTCGAGAAAAGATGGTACGGCCGTGCCCGCTTTGCTCGAGTCTTGGCTGGGGCACTGCCGTGCCCTCAGATACAAAAATGAAATAGAATACAGATGATTTGTGTGTTAGTTAGGGTTAGCTTACAAAAATAAATGAATTGAATACAATTTATGACAGTGGCAGATTTTAAACATTCAAGCTACAAAAGGAAATTAAAAGAATCAAGACAGACTTCATACAAAAAAAAAACATATCCACCATCTTGGCAGTTGGGTAACGTTGTCTTGACCATAGTTATTTACAGTTTAAACTCAAAAATGACTTATATTGTGTGTTGCCTGTATTAAGCATATAAGGTGCTTAAAAATATAAAGTATTGTGTATGTAGATACCAATAGCGACGACCGGAATGGTTAAATTTAGAATGCGAGATGATCTCTTCCGAATAAATAATTTCAAACTTGTATGCAATTTCTATTGTGTGAAAAGATGGCGTATCATGCTCAATATAGAGGCTCAAGGTACAGGTTCGCCTAGTTTGGGGCCAATGTTAATATTGCAAACTGTTCTTATTTTTTTTTGGAAATTACACAATGTATCCCATTGTAGCCGTGGTAGATATTTTTATAGCACCTTGTATTAACAACCCTATTTGAATATTGAGGCTTTTCTCAACCACACCTCTCTTTAACATTCCAAAAATAACCCAAAACCATCACATTTTCTTAATACTAACAGTCTACAGTAACTAACCTGAACTTTAACACTCTTTCTAGGCCTGAGCGACTCGAGTTTCTTAGCAGCTGCATCGATAGACGCGGCGGCTCCTAATAGCTCGTTCTCGGCGATCACTGTGGGGTCATCGGGGTCCACCCAGTCGGAACCTGTGGGGTTCATGTGGTTAGACAGGACTAGACATAAGAGGCCCATAGCTGGGTCCGGGTTGCGGGATTGTTCGAAAGATTTACCGCGGCTCTGGTACATAAAGGGCTTAAGAACGAACATGATGGGTTCTAGTCAGTAAGAGTCTGTTACTAACTCACGTTGCAACCATAGCGGGAGTGGTCAAAAGGGGCCCATAGTTAGGTGACACTACGGGTAAGAGCAGCAAATTTGTGAGTTTGTAGGTATGTTACTTCTTCAGACGCAAATCGGCAGTAGTAGTTTACATAACAGAATATAATATAGTTTTCCTGGGATAAAATTGCAGGCACATAACTGTGCAAGAAATTGGAGGTTTGGTAAGTTGCAGCGGTTACACTAAAAACCCAGCAACATAGTTGTCAAGTGGTACCTTTGAGCAGACAAGCCGTAGCGATAACATCAGTGGTATCAGAACCAATTAACAACCTCCTCCTTTTCGGAATTCGGTTAAAAACGCTTGTAGTTAGGTTGGAAGACGATACCAATATTTCTTCCCTGAAGTAGCTACAGACGTCGCAATATCATCGCTCCTCTTTTTTCGGAACTCGGCTAAACACACCTGCACATATCCTGAAAATCAAGATCCAGTCTTGTCGTACCTTTAAGCAGGTCAGCGGTGGCGATGATGTCGGCCGTGGTCTGCGCCACGTGGCGCGACAGTTGCGGCAACAGTTGCCTCGCCGCCGCGTCGCCCGCACACGCCGCCAGCACGCCCGACAGTAGCGCGCGGTACGCCGTAGCGGCGGAGCGACCACATTCTAGCGTACCACTGCACCTCACTTACCGGAGTAGCTACGTCACCGCAGCCTTATGGCAAGTCGGTTAATAATACCAACCAGTCCTTCTTTTTGGGAAGTCGGTTAAAAATACCAACCACTCCTCCTTTTTTGGAAAGTCGGTTAAAAATGCCCGCAATTAGACTGAAAACTGACCTTAACATAGCTGTCAAAATTTTCGACCTACGTAGGAGTAGCTCAGTTGTCGCAACAAAATTACTCCTCCTATTTTGGAAGTCGGTTAAAAATGCCTGTAGCTAGCCTGAAAACCTACGTGGCTGTCAAAAATCCTACCCATATGATCAGCCGAAACAACAACATCGGTTAAAAATCCCAACATAGTTGTCCAAATTCTCGACCTACTTTTAGTTACTCCTCCTATTTCTGAAGTCGGCTAAAAACACCTGCAATTATCCTAAAAACCAACATAGTTGTCTTACCTTTAAGCAGATCAGCAGTGGCAATGATGTCGGCCGTGGTCTGCGCCACGTGCCGCGACAGTTGCGGCAACAGTTGCCTCGCCGCCGCGTCGCCCGCACACGCCGCCAGCACGCCCGACAGTAGCGCGCGGTACGCCGTAGCGGCGGAGCGACCACATTCTAGCGTACCACTGCGCCTCACTTACCGGAGTAGCTACGTCACCGCAGCCTTTTGCCAAGTCGGTTAAAAATCTCGACCTACCTACAAGTAAGTCAGCTAAAGCGACAACACTGCTCCTCCATTTTGGGAAGTCGGTTAAAAATGCCTTTAGTTAGACTGAAAACCGCTCCCAACATCGTTGTCCAAATTCTTGACCTACCTATTAGCAACTCAGCAGCAGCTATAACATATACCTCCTTTTCGGGAAGTAGGTTAAAAATCTCGACCTACCTATAAGTAACTTAGCCGTAGCGACAATAGCACACCTCTTTTTGCAAAGTCGGCTAAAAATGACCGCAATTAGACAGAAAACCGACCTCAACATAGCTGTCAAAATTCTCGACCTATCTTTAGTTACTCCTCTTTTTTCAGACGTCGGTTAAAAATGCTCGCTGTTACATTGACAGATAAACCCAACATAGTTGTTAAGGGTCTTCGGAAGTCGGTAAAAAACCTACATTTAGCCTAAAAATCAACACAGTTGACAAAGTCCCACCTTTAAGCAGATCAGCGGTGGCGATGATGTCGGCCGTGGTCTGCGCCACGTGGCGCGACAGTTGCGGCAACAGTTGCCTCGCCGCCGCGTCGCCCGCACACGCCGCCAGCACGCCCGACAGTAGCGCGCGGTACGCCGTAGCGGCGGAGCGACCACATTCTAGCGTACCACTGCACCTCACTTACCGGAGTAGCTACGTCACCGCAGCCTTATGGCAAGTCGGTTAAAAATACCAATCAGTCCTCCTTTTTTGGAAGTCGGTAAAAATGCCTTTAGTTAGACTGAAAAGCGAAAACCGACCCCAACTTAGTTGTCCAAATTCTCGACCTACCTACAAGTAGCTTAGCCGTAGCGACAATAGCACACCTCTTTTTTGCGAAGTAGGCTAAAAATGCCGACTGTTAGACTGAAAACCGACCTCAACATTGCTGTCAAAATTCTCGACCTACCTTTAGTTACTCCTCCTTTTTTACAAGTCGGTTGAAAATGACTGCTATTACATTGACAGACTTTTTTTGGAAGTCGGTTAAAATACCTACATTTAGCTTGAAAACCGACCAATACAGTTGTCAAAGTCCTACCTTTAAGCAGATCAGCGGTGGCGATGATGTCGGCCGTGGTCTGCGCCACGTGGCGCGACAGTTGCGGCAACAGTTGCCTCGCCGCCGCGTCGCCCGCACACGCCGCCAGCACGCCCGACAGTAGCGCGCGGTACGCCGTAGCGGCGGAGCGACCACATTCTAGCGTACCACTGCACCTCACTTACCGGAGTAGCTACGTCACCGCAGCCTTATGGCAAGTCGGTTAAAAATACCAATCAGTCCTCCTTTTTTGGAAGTCGGTAAAAATGCCTTTAGTTAGACTGAAAAGCGAAAACCGACCCCAACTTAGTTGTCCAAATTCTCGACCTACCTACAAGTAGCTTAGCCGTAGCGACAATAGCACACCTCTTTTTTGCGAAGTAGGCTAAAAATGCCGACTGTTAGACTGAAAACCGACCTCAACATTGCTGTCAAAATTCTCGACCTACCTTTAGTTACTCCTCCTTTTTTACAAGTCGGTTGAAAATGACTGCTATTACATTGACAGACTTTTTTTGGAAGTCGGTTAAAATACCTACATTTAGCTTGAAAACCGACCAATACAGTTGTCAAAGTCCTACCTTTAAGCAGATCAGCGGTGGCGATGATGTCGGCCGTGGTCTGCGCCACGTGGCGCGACAGTTGCGGCAACAGTTGCCTCGCCGCCGCGTCGCCCGCACACGCCGCCAGCACGCCCGACAGTAACGCGCGGTACGCCGTAGCGGCGGAGCGACCACATTCTAGTGTTCGGGTTTGCAGTTCTGAGGACTCGGCTGAGTAGGCTGCTCCCTGGGTAAGGAAGAAAATAAAATATATAATCTACATCTTAGACAGTAAGCGTCATAACAGATATACAAGAGTGCAAAGTTGCTTTTTAACCGCGGGCTCAATTTTAGACCGAGCAAGCGAAGGATTCTAAAATTGAAACACGAGCGCAGCGGATGTTTCGAATATTAAAATTCTGAGCGATAGCGACGGAATCAAAAGAGTACAAGGTGAAAAAACTTTGCGTTCGAGTGCAAAATGTAACTTTTCTTCCCACCCCATCGAGGAAATTACTAAATAAGTCGGGATCTCATCGAAATCAAATTAAAAAGGAGTACCTATTGATTTATTCTAAAACTCTGCTGAAAATTAAAAAATGAGATGGTGGGATGAAAAACATAATGTTAAACACAAATCAGATTTCTTTTATATTGGCTGTATTTTTTATACGGATAAAGGAAAGATTTCATCTGTCGCGTGCAGCGGATCAGCTCTGGCGTCGCTACACTTGGGAACAGGCTGATGATCCTCACCTTACAGATGACGAGCAGGTCTACGACAGTCTTGCGGCCCAGGTTGGCGGCGGCGGTGAGCTGGTCCTGCTAGTCGCGTGCTGATCAGCTCTGGCGTCGCTACACTTGGGAACAGGCTGATGATCCTCACCTTACAGATGACGAGCAGGTCTACGACAGTCTTGCGGCCCAGGTTGGCGGCGGCGGTGAGCTGGTCCTGCTAGTCGCGTGCTGATCAGCTCTGGCGTCGCTACACTTGGGAACAGGCTGATGATCCTCACCTTACAGATGACGAGCAGGTCTACGACAGTCTTGCGGCCCAGGTTGGCGGCGGCGGTGAGCTGGTCCTGCTAGTCGCGTGCTGATCAGCTCTGGCGTCGCTACACTTGGGAACAGGCTGATGATCCTCACCTTACAGATGACGAGCAGGTCTACGACAGTCTTGCGGCCCAGGTTGGCGGCGGCGGTGAGCTGGTCCTGCTAGTCGCGTGCTGATCAGCTCTGGCGTCGCTACACTTGGGAACAGGCTGATGATCCTCACCTTACAGATGACGAGCAGGTCTACGACAGTCTTGCGGCCCAGGTTGGCGGCGGCGGTGAGCTGGTCCTGCTAGTCGCGTGCTGATCAGCTCTGGCGTCGCTACACTTGGGAACAGGCTGATGATCCTCACCTTACAGATGACGAGCAGGTCTACGACAGTCTTGCGGCCCAGGTTGGCGGCGGCGGTGAGCTGGTCCTGCTAGTCGCGTGCTGATCAGCTCTGGCGTCGCTACACTTGGGAACAGGCTGATGATCCTCACCTTACAGATGACGAGCAGGTCTACGACAGTCTTGCGGCCCAGGTTGGCGGCGGCGGTGAGCTGGTCCTGCTAGTCGCGTGCTGATCAGCTCTGGCGTCGCTACACTTGGGAACAGGCTGATGATCCTCACCTTACAGATGACGAGCAGGTCTACGACAGTCTTGCGGCCCAGGTTGGCGGCGGCGGTGAGCTGGTCCTGCTAGTCGCGTGCTGATCAGCTCTGGCGTCGCTACACTTGGGAACAGGCTGATGATCCTCACCTTACAGATGACGAGCAGGTCTACGACAGTCTTGCGGCCCAGGTTGGCGGCGGCGGTGAGCTGGTCCTGCTAGTCGCGTGCTGATCAGCTCTGGCGTCGCTACACTTGGGAACAGGCTGATGATCCTCACCTTACAGATGACGAGCAGGTCTACGACAGTCTTGCGGCCCAGGTTGGCGGCGGCGGTGAGCTGGTCCTGCTAGTCGCGTGCTGATCAGCTCTGGCGTCGCTACACTTGGGAACAGGCTGATGATCCTCACCTTACAGATGACGAGCAGGTCTACGACAGTCTTGCGGCCCAGGTTGGCGGCGGCGGTGAGCTGGTCCTGCTAGTCGCGTGCTGATCAGCTCTGGCGTCGCTACACTTGGGAACAGGCTGATGATCCTCACCTTACAGATGACGAGCAGGTCTACGACAGTCTTGCGGCCCAGGTTGGCGGCGGCGGTGAGCTGGTCCTGCTAGTCGCGTGCTGATCAGCTCTGGCGTCGCTACACTTGGGAACAGGCTGATGATCCTCACCTTACAGATGACGAGCAGGTCTACGACAGTCTTGCGGCCCAGGTTGGCGGCGGCGGTGAGCTGGTCCTGCTTGTTCGCATTGCCAGCAGACACGGCGCGGGCGGTGGCTACTGTCATCTGTCGCGTGCAGCGGATCAGCTCCTCTGGGGTTGCTGTGGTCTTCGGTGGTGTTGGTGACATGAGCACCTGTGGGAGAAACATACAAACAACAGTTTAACCAAGGGGTATCGGGTAACCAAGGCCAAGGCCTGCCGGGACTGCGGTATTGTTCGAAGAGTAACCGTGGCCCCGATACATAAAAGGCTTAAGAAGGAACAAGATGGGTTTTAGTCCGTAACAGTCTGACACTCCCTCACGCTGCTAACCCACAGTAGAAGGAGTCATTTGATGAGTTCCCATAAAAAATGGGGTATCTGGTTGCCCGTGTAACTGGGTAGAAGAGATCAGATAGGCAGTCACTCCTTGTAAAACACTGGTACTCAGCTGCATCCAGTTAGACTGGAAGCCGACTCCAACATAATTGGGCAAAAGGCTCGGAGGATGGAGGATGGACTCAGCGGCATCTGATAAGACGGTGGAAGCCGACCACAACAAAGTTGAAAAAGGCTAGACAGATCTTCAAAACTTTGCTTAAGAAAGGTACATACCTCAATCTCCTGAGAAATAGCTTCGATAGTAGACTCCAGAGCCCTGGTGCCTCTCGTATGCTCATCCTCCACCGCCTTCACGGTCTTCAGCAGTGAAGTCACGTTCGTCACCATCACCTGCGTGGAACGGAACGTCAGTTTGTGTCTGATAACGTGGTTGTTGGGAATGGTGGGTTTTCTGATCGGAAATTGTTTTTTTTTGACTGATGTTTCGAAAAGGAGGTTCTCAATTTTATTTTTATTTATTATTTACATGGAAGTTACAAAAAACGCAAATATAAAGAATATTTCTCATATGTATGCTTGTTACCGGTATTTTTTGTTGTTGTAAAGAAAATAAGTAGTGCGAGTAAACTATTATGTTTTATTTTAGAGGAAAGGAAATAGTAATTTTGATTTGGTTAACCAATTAGGAAGAAAGAAGTTAGTGGTAAAAATAAATTGCCTATTATGTGTCTACGATAATCTTGAAAGTGTCAAAAGTCGTGTGAAAATTGCAGATTGAAAAAGTGACATATAATCAGAAAACCACCTTACCCAACAACATAATAATCTTATCTGAATATTAAGAACAACAATGTTATATTATTAAAACTAAAAACAATGATTTCAAAGCTTTGGGTTGCCAACTAGAATTAGGTATTTATTTTAGAGAAAAAAAAAAATACAATATATGTATGAGAAACCCTGCGAAACGACAAAAGCACCATGCCATAGCGGGAAACCCATAGGCTTTCAATAAACACCATAAATATATAGAAATAAACTTTAAAATACATATATAACTTATACAAGGTGAGGTAGGGTAGCAACAGCGTAATTGACGCCGCTAAAAATGAGTCGCTGGAAGTACGCTGCCGAATTGCAGGGCATAGCATGTATGGAATTTTATAGTATGTAACGTTAGTGCAAGCGATTTTGAATTACTTATAAATCAAACTAAGACTAAAATGACGTTGAAAATTCTAATATAAACAAATAAACCATATGTTTGACTATCATCATCTCAGCCATAGGACGTCCACTGCTGAACATAGGCCTCCCCCTTAGATCTCTACAGATACCTGTTGGAAGCGACCTGCATCCAGCGTCTTCATGCACCTTTATAAGGTCGTCTGTCCACCTTGTTGGTGGAAGTCCTACGCTGTCTGACTATATTCTTCCTTATTTATTTAAAGAGTCATTAGTGATATACATTAAAAAAAAAAATCGCTTACACAACGAAACCATCCCTCTTCGTGCTAAGCCCTCAAAAACATAGCTTATGCAGCAAAAATTTTAGTTCGCCCACTCATTTTTCGCGTGCGTACTTTACACAGCGTTACGCCGACCGCACCATAGTCAGTTGTCTGTCAATATTGGACCGAGAAGCTGGCTGGTTGATGAAAGCTTTTGGTGTTGTTATTGACGTATGATAAAGCTCTTGAACCGAGCAATGATATGGTCATGAGTTGACTGAGAAATGTGTTTAGAACAACCATGGTGATTGATGTGGGAATACTGTGGTAAATCTTCTTGGTAAACGGGTAAAAACGACTAAACAAACAACTAGAAATAATGACAGGAACATCTATAGAAAAATCGACTAAATATAGAATCAAAGTATCGATAAAAATATCGATACTTATTTGTGTCTATAAGCTGAAACTTAGTAACTACTAACTATATTATTTCTAAAATTAAAAGACATTATTTTTACTACCTTAGTATTTAGTTCTTTATAAACTAAACACACTGCAATTATTTCTAAAATTAAATGTTTTAACAAAACAATAAGTTCTCACTCTGAAAGAAAATTGTTTGTAACCGACTTCAAAAATGATAAGTTCGTGAGATTTTTTGTATCAAACATTGCCGAATATGATCCAATTTCTGTGTCTTTTGAACTCGAAAGTCCAAAATAAAATTGAAATCGGTTATTTTCTATTTTTTGAAAAACAGAATTATAATTCAAGCAAGTGGCCACGACATTCGCATGCCACACAGACAGAAAACTAAACACATTTCGATAAAACGTTTCACAATGATAGATGACTGAAGCAAGTTAGTTAATGGCGGTCGGTTCTTGCATACATTTGGTTCTCCTATCAATAACTTTATTCCCGGATAATAGTATTATCCTCTAAGCTAAACTTCATGTAAATTATTACAGAACTAGGCTTTAAAAAGTATCTCAAATAATTTCAAGAATTTGGAAAAATAAAATTTGCTAGCAACATTGAAAAAAAAAAGTTCTTTTTCTGTAAAAAATAAGATTTCCCACAAAAAATTACATAAACTACCTCTTTAATACGCAGTGACTAAAATCTTCGATCAATGTAAATTGTTTTTTAACCCACTTCCCAAAAGATGCTGGTGAATTTGTAACGCCACTTCTTCCCAGCAATATCACGTAAGATGTGGTGAAAGGCTTTTTGGGGACTGTCTTTACTATAATTCTTTATTACACATTTAACAATTAAACAGAGGCAGTTTATGTCCAAATGCGAGCTTAACCTATCTCTCTCTATACTATTTATGTACTTTTTGATGTTCATAAAGTGCTGATATTCAGGCTAATTTGATTAAATGATTAACCCCCGCACTCAGAGACATTTCATGATTACTTAAGTCACTCCTTAGTGACAGGTTCTCATAGAATTCTGCACTAAGGAACGGCTTAAGTAACCATTAAATGTCTCTGAGTGTGTCCATATTTTGTGACCTAAAGTAAGACCAAGAACACAATATAAAAAGCTTTACATGAGCGTGCAAATATAGAGGAACAGTGCAAAACCGACCGCCAAACGACAATGACTTTTAACCATGGAAAGCTGACCACACCATGCTCGATCAAGGCGTGCGTAACATTAAATTCTGACCGATTCATCGTCCTTCGTAGTCACAGCCTCGGTTTCCTTAAACTGATCATGTTTTATCTCATCAAGCATCCTTAGTTGTTCCTCCATGCGAGAACTCGGTCTTGAACGTGAATGGGAACGAAAGAATGAATGATTGAAGTTTTCAGAATCGGTCTTGTTCAGTATCCTTTCGTAGACATTCCACCAGTTGTCTATTGAGCCGAATTGTTGTTCCCGACTTTTTAATATACTTTCGTATATTCGCCACCAATTGTTTGCGTAATATTCTAAGGGGTATGTTCGAGTTAGGTCGAAAATTTCAGGGGTATTTTGATACTTTTCCGGGTTTGATCTAGTACTTTTCATAGTGTCTGTGTTAAATGTTATTTTAGTCTGACGGTTTATGTTTCTATGTAAACTATTTGTGCAATATACGTTTCTATTTTCCGGTATATTTTCTTTATCTCTCGTATCTTTTTTGTATTTTCTTATAATGTCTTTGTAATATCTTTCGAGTAGACAAAGTTCTTCATACGTATATTTGCTTGTGTCTATCTGAGAATAAATGTTTAGTATCTCTTGAATTTCCACTTTTTTCCTGCGATCAATTTTTATATTAGACAGAGCTTTGAGCTGTTCAATAAGAGGATCAAAGCCTTTGTAAATAAAGTCTTTTTTGGCGAATTCTATTAATTTTAAAACCATGTCTTCGTATTTCTTATTATATTCCAAATCTTGGTTGACTGCCTTAGATTTATCAACTTCTTCAATGAAATTCTGTAACGTGTGTTTCTCATTTTCAAATTTATCAATCTGTGTTTGAAATTCTCCTAAGACAAGCTCGTGGCCACTGAATCTTTCTAGATCTCGCCTAGCCTCCTCCATTTTGTCTAGATTTCTCTTAGCCAACGCTTTCCACCACTCAGTGTCATCTTTGAACATTTTCCAAAATTCCATTCTGACCTTTTTGGTCATCGTATTGACATCCGTCACATCTTTCGTCACAGGTTTTGTTTTAACTTCAGGATTGACTATGATTTCCATAGATTCGTCTTTTTGTTTTTCTTCTGGACTTAGTATTTGTTTAAGTGTATCTTTAGTCTCTGGTGAAGTTTGAATGTCTAAGCTTACTGGTCGGATCTTTTTGATTCTAAATACTGGGCTTGTTAGTTTAACATCATCTGGTTTTGGCTCATTTTTAACCACAGTTTCTTTAACTTCAGTGCGTGTAATAATTTCTACTTCATCCAAGTTTTCAATGACTGCTGACAGTCGCTTCATTTCCGAATCTAAGTCATGGTTAGCCTTCAATCTCTGTATCATGTCTATCTTACGTTTATTTTCGACTTTATCACCGATATCTTTGGCTAAATCTGCTAGCTTTTTTGTCTCCCCTAGAAGTATATTCTCTCCGTACTTCAACACCCTCCAATCCATATCGAGCAAGCTATTTTTGGCCGCCAAATTATATCTTTCATTTAAATCATCATTTTTGAGACTCCTAACAGGTGGTATAGTCATCAAATTTTCTATATAAGTGATGATTTCCTCGCAATTATCGTGGAATATAGTTGGGGAGACATCGTCGTCTTGACTGGAGTAGTCTAGGAGTTTGACCAGCTCATCTTCCTGGTCTGATTGAAAGATGTCGGTTTCCGAGTCTGCCGAGTTATAGTCGCTGCGCAAGAGAGAGCGTCGGTTGGGGCGGGGGACGGTGCTGGCTTTGAGAGGGAGACTCCAGCGACGGGTGGTGTCCGACAGCCGCTAGAGAAAATACTGCTCAGTCCAATATTGACAACACAACATGTACGCCCGGACAACACAATGTTATGGAGTTTATGTACCCTGCTATTAATAATAATAAACACGGATTAAAGTTATTAAATTGTTAAACTATCGACAAACAATCAGTTGCAGAAAAGTCCATTAAAATTCAAGCTTAATTGAATCTTTTGCTAACACTTTTTATCTCGTTGACAAAGAAAGAGTCAGCAATAGATTTAAAGAAGCTTTAACTTTAATGGATCTTTGCGCAACTCACAGTAACGATCTTAGAGGTATTATTATACTAAGGGTCGAATTTTCAATCATCACGTAACTTCTATCTGAAGAATAAATATGGCGGTTTGACATTTTCTACACAAAATCTGTCAAAACGTCAAATACATTCTACAGTTTAAAGTTTACCTGGGGATTGAAAAATCTAGCCTTAAGTGTGCAATGTTTTGCCGTATTCAAAGTTAAATCCTATGAAAATGATATTCTTATGTTATTTCAGAGGTGTAACTTTAATCCGTGTTTATTAATAAAACTAAGTATATAAGAGTTTATACATAAGAAATAGTGATGCACCATTGCTTAACTCTATCGATAAGTGTACCCTCTAGTGCATCGCTATTTTCATATTACTGTATTAATACTACGAAAAACATGTGTTTTTATACTGAGTAAAGTTATTAGAAATCTGTGTTAAAAATTAAAGAAAAAAAGAAACACAAAAGTATGGAAATAAGATTGATCTTTTGTAGAGTTTTTATCTATTTTCCTTTGACATGTATCGTGGTATATTGATACATTATGTGACAAAATGTTTATTTACACTCAATATATTGTGAAAGAAATAATGAAAGTAATATTTACAAGAATCTGTACTACACTAAATATAAAATGATAGACGAAATATTTATAGGCTAAATATTTCATTATTAATGCCTTAAAAAAGTTTATTTGCCTACACGGCACGGCAGAAAATGCATACACAAAATGAGTTTTTTTGGAATCCATACGTAGATGCATTTTTGAGCGAAATTGAGTTATGTAATACTTTTTTGTGTCACTGCAGGGCATAGGCCTCTTCTCATGCAGAGAAGGAATGAACGGGTCAGTGATTTTAGATTAAAAAAAAGTCCAGGTTTCCTCGAAATGTTTTCTGCTTTACCTATCTATCTTCTACAGATAATTTTGCCTACTTAACTAAGAGATGTCAAAAAGTGCTAAATAAACTAGCGTACTTTCGATAAACGTGTTTCGCTTTGACTTTGGATGTATTTACGTGTAAATATGTATATGTAATCTTACCTTAGCAGCATGTTTCAGCCGATGCATATCAGGGGAAGCCACATGCTTGCCACTTGCAGCTGTAGTGGCTGCAGCAAGGTCTCGTAGGGCTGCGGCCACGTCTCGGGCCGCGTTGAGGAGCAGGACTTGGGGCTCCGGGGCTCCGGAACCGAGAGACATGGCTCCCAGTTTTACTACTTCACATAGTTGCACTGTCGGGAGAAAATGGGGATGAAGACTGTTGTATTAAAATTAACAGCTCCGTATTATTTGCTTAAAATCTTTTTCTTGAATAACTCTGTCTATTAAAAAAAGTCGTATTGTAATGATAAGTTGTTTTTAAAATCAGTGCATACATATGGACTATGGATAGAAAGTGGGCAGCGACTTTGTTTTATACAAAAAAATGTTATATTAATAACATAGAGGGTAGCAGTACTTAATGTAACAGCATAAACTCTGATATGCTAGGTAGTGTATAATGACTGTTAATAAGTACATAATAATATCTCAACTAATCACACGATAGAACCAAGATGTTGTTTTTTTCAATTCGTTATAGATATCTTAATTGACTGCTTTACTAATATGGTAGTTTTCTACTAGAAGCAGGCCGTGCAACTAACTTTTCTTGCCCATTTATTTTGTGTTTTTTTTTTTGTCATTTTCTTTTTACATTTTTTAAATATTTTTATTAAGTGTATATAATAATTATTATAATAGTGTTAAGTATATGTAAATTTTCATTGCGCATACACAGAGCTTAACAGCTAACGTCACACCCGCAAAGTTATTTGACAGGACCAGTAACTTACCAATAGTGCTAACAGCACTCTGAGCGGCTGCAGCGAGCTGTTCCTGAGTGCCGGCTGCTCCTCCGACCAGGGTCTTGGTGTCTTCCACCAGGGTTTTAGCAGTCTTGAGGATATTCTCGCGGTGGTCGGAGAATGTGTCTGTTTCTTTCTCGGAGTGGAGTGTTCCTGTGGGGAGAGATTTATTTATTTAGATGTTATATAAAAAAATGCACGGTCGCTCCGTGGATGAGTGACAATATTACAATAGCTAGTTCTTCCATGTTTCGGAAGGCACGTTAAATTGGCGTGTCTCGACTGTCATTTTAACATTTCGGCAGTCATTCGGGTAGTCAGAAGACAGAAAGGCTGACAACCATTTTTAACAGGAGTTAGGTTACCTACTTTGCCGGGTTCGCCGAGTAGTTTCTCTAGCAGTAGTTACCTATTAAACTACTTTCTAATATATGAAGGTAATTATTTTTTTAAATACTGCTTTAAAATTATTGCTCGTTCAACTTAAAATATTACCAAAGCGTTGCGTCGCCGCATCATCAAAGACAAGAAATGATCAGAATTGCCAGTAGAATTTAAAC
The DNA here is from genome assembly GCF_030705265.1 of Helicoverpa armigera. NCBI lineage: Eukaryota > Metazoa > Arthropoda > Insecta > Lepidoptera > Noctuidae > Helicoverpa > Helicoverpa armigera. The sequence continues at coordinate 5,422,511 of NC_087146.1, read as the reverse complement.
TTTAGTAGAAGGCTGACTAGTTTTCTCTAAGAATTGAAATCAATCAATCAATCAATGAAATTAAAAATCTTTTCAGGTGTCTGAGGTTTTGCGCATATAAGGTACACGTTCTATAGTGTATAGTAAGTACATACCAGCACTAGCGAACAGTATGGTAGTATCCAGATCGCCAATAATGGCAGCGATGGTAGCCGCCGCGTCGATGCACGCCTGAGTTCCTCTCGACCCAGCTTGTAAAGCGCTTAGTACTGCTATCACCTGGGGAAGAATAAAATAAAATTAGTATCAAAGAATGTCTTTGATTATATTTATTACTAGCTTTTGCCCGCGACTCAGTTCGCGTGGGATAGTGACTTATGAAGTATATGTATAAACCTACACTAATACACTCAGCGGCACGGAATCTGGCCCAAGCACATTTTGGCCTTATAACCATTATTTAAATGAAAAATCTGAATTTTTATTTTAAAATTGTTTAATTTACTCATTTTCCAATAGAAAATGACTAACAGACAACAGAATTATGAGGATTTTCATTAAGTTTAATTGAGTTAGAAAACAGAGTCCTTTATCGCAATAATCACCATACACTTTTAAATTCAACATCTTTAACAAAACAGAAAGTTATTGAATTTTAATAATGGATGTTTCTTCCTCTTGATCTGATGAATGCTTGCATACGATCTGGCATGCTCTGGATGATGTTTTTTATCTCCACCTGGGAGATCTCCTCCCAGGCAGCTACCAGCGCGGTTTTCAGTTCACTGAAAGTCCGTGGTGGGTTACGACTTGCTTGGACCTGTCTTTTAAGCATGTTCCAGACATGTTCTACATGATTCATGGCTGGGTTTCTTGCAGGCCAGTCCAATTTTTGAATACCGACCTCGAACAAGTAATCGGTTTCTCAAAGAGCTGTGTGAGGTCGAGCATGGTCCTGCATTATACGAAATTCTTCACTTTCTATGAATCCCTGACAGGGTAAAACATGATTTAGAAGGATCTCTTCAATATACCGCACTGTTGTCAGACGACTTTCGACATCCAATAATTCAGTACGGGCTTCTGAACTTCTGCCTCGACAAACCAAGATGGACCCACCATGAAAACCGACTGTTTGTTTGGTAGTGGTGGGAAGAAACCATTGTCCGCGCTTTCCCCATCCACGTTCACGGCCGTCTGGAGCTCTTAGAACGACTCTGCATTCATCGGTCCATAAAATTTACTCCATTAGTCATGCGTCCAATTTGCATGTTCTCTTGCAAACCTAAGTCTGGCTACGCGATGGTGCGGGAGGAGTTCCGGGCCTCGAGTTGGTCTTCGAGCACGCACATCCCGTTCCTCTATCCTTTTTCTTATTGTGCACTTACGGATGTTGACTTCTCTTGCTGTTTGCAAAGGCTGGCGTATCTCTAACGCAGTGAGAAACCGATTTTTCATTATTACACGTACGATAAATCGGTCGTCGTGCGCTGACGAACACCTTACACCCCACTTTCTGGTCTTCTTGTGTAAAGGCCAGTCTGGTCATGCATTTTCTATGCATATCTTTCACTTATACGCGGTGCACTTAAAGTTTCAACCATCTTCCACTGCGTATGCCCTTGACGTCTTAGCAACACTGCTTGAGCAACTTGAGCTGCAGTAAGGGTAATTTTCAGATCAAATTGTGAAAAAAGAGAAACAAAAAACGATCATAACCATTAATTTTTTTTGGAACGTGCTTAGTACTTCGGCAATTTCTATCTGAATTTAAACTTAACTTTCTGCTTTGTGTTCCAACAACGGAATCTGCTTCTAGTGTTATAAAAGTTAAACAGACACACATTTTTCTGTATTTTAATTAACGAATACGAAAGGACAGACAATATGTCATATGAAATTAGAATTTACAACAGCTATCTGGGCTGATATCTACTTGTGTTTGTTTGGGCCAAATTCCGTGCCGCTGAGTGTATAATAAAGAGGAAACAGATTTAGTTTGTGTCTTAAAGGCTCCGAAATTAATAAGCTGATTTGAAAAATTCTTTCAGTGTTGGAGACTATACGACGCCCGGGTCCCGGGTGATATAGTATACGCTATATAATATAGGTGTACGAGAATCAGAAAGGGAGAAACCGTGAGAGATGTTTTACTATATTTATTTCTTTACCTTCTTCTATATATTCCCCCACCTAACATATATTTAAAGCCTATCTAATGTCACCAGGAACACAATTCGTTTACGAACGTTGCGACCGACATGGTCGGTCTCGTATATACCTTGTTAGCCATCAGTGCAAGTGTCAAAACGGCTGCAGTTTTAACTTTAATAGAAAGTTAAATTAATTTTGTTTTTAACCACTATTCCTTTGGATAAATCCTGCAAAGATGATGATGTACCCCTTACCTTCTCGTTAACAATCTTGGCGCTGTCGGCCACAGCCCGCTGGTTGGTGGGCACGGCGGAGAGGCGACAGTGGCCGCCCGCCTTTATCAGTTCAGCGGCACCCTCGCCTAGTTCTACTACTGCTACGCGGATCCTGGGGACAACAGAACATATGTGTGTTAAACTTAAATTCAAAAACATGTACTAAAACATAGTTGAAGAAAAAAAGCATTTTCGGACGTCGATAATGACAAAAGAAGGCATATTGTAAATTAGAAAGAGGAGAAGAGAAAAAAAGAGTCGTCGTGAGTAACCGAGCGTTCTGGTTAAGCAACATTCTATCCGTGGATGGGTAACTGTCTTGTCATGACGAGAGTCCGCGAAGACACGCTAAATTATTGGGCATTTCATTTGAACATCTTTGGCAGTCGCTACGGGCAGTGAAAAGCCAAAAAGCGTGACAACCAGGCTTAGCTAAGCCGTATTGGGTTGCCCGGGTAACTGGGTTGAGGAGGTCAGATAAGCAGTCGCTCCATGTGGCACACTGGTACTCAGCTGCATGTGGTTAGACTGGAAGCCGATCCCAACATAGTTGACAAAAGGCTCGGCAGATCAGATTGAGAAAGTTCGTTGCGCTATTTCTTCCCAGTAATAACACCAGATAGGAAGTGGTGAAGGGTGGGCGTTTTGCTGTCTCATGTAATTCTGACGTTCAAAAAGTGCTGCTTTGTCAGCATACTTTAAATAAACGATTTTTATTTTTTAATATGATTAATTCTCCCGGGACAAGTACAAAACCTTGAAGAACAGCTTGTATAGTAAATCTAACATACCTATTAGCGACATCGGAGTTGGGCGTGGTGGCGGACGCTCCGACGCTGTCCTGCGCGAGTTGCTCGTACTTCTGGCACATCTCGTTGCCGAGCTGCACCAGACGGCTCGCGTCCGTCGCTGACTTCGCCGTCTGAGGGAGAGGAAATGTAGTTATGTACAAAAGTTTAGTTATTTGAAGTAGGGTAACAAGCTTCTAAAGACTGGCATAAACATGCTTCTTGATATCAAATAGCAATAATTTTTTTATTGAATTTTGAACGTACAATTTTCAATGTAATTTATTATTTAAAATGTTTCTGACATCTTTAAAGAGTACACTGGAGAGTAACTGTCGTGCAACAGTTGGCTGACAGTTTATTTTGAAGATCATCGTAAATCCGATCAAATATGTAGGTATTTTATTTGCTTTGATACCGGCCGGATACTGTAAGATGATCATCATCCTCATATAGGTACGTATTTATGAGTCCGATAAAACTATTGACCAAGAAAAAAAATTCAGTGTGCTTGGGCTCTTAATTAAAGTCATTTTTTTATCATATAGACTTAGTGCTGAAGATTCGTCAATGCATGGTGCACAGTTTCAGAGAGTAGGTCTTATGGAGAATAACCCTATAGAAAAAGGAGTGTTTACAATATTTTTCATCAAGCCGTACGGATTTACGAGCCCGATCAAACTTAAAGTTGACAGTATGTGGGGCCTCTAAATACATAGGATAACATTCACACAAAATGTCGATTATATTACTAATCTTACCATATCCGTGGCGAGTCGTGCGATATCCTTGGCGGCGCCGACCATGCGCGTCTGATAGTCCACGAACGAATCCGCCTCGTCGTACGACGCTATGAGAGACATTCTGTAACAAAGGACATGAAAATATGTATTATAGTGTAGAAAAGTGTTTTTTTTTTTTTAATATAATGGTATAAAGGTGTGTAAAATAACACAGTAAAGACACAATAGACTTATAAATCTATTCTTTGTACACAAAAAACACACTCCCATTAAAAACCTCCTGTTTTTGGGAAAATAGTAGGAAGGAACGTTAAATTCGTAGGTTCCGGCTGTCGTAAGAATAACTTAGGTAGTCGTTACGGATAATCAGAAACCAGATACTCCTTACAACCAAGGGGTATCAGAAGCGGCTAGGTAAATGATACGAATGAATAGTGATTTATCAAGAAGTGAGCTGACCCATTTTTTTTTCTCGTAAGTGTAATGCATAAATATTGCTATCATAATATTGACATGGAAATGAACATTTATGTTTGACTAGCTGTTGCCCGCAACTTCGTCTGCGTGGGCAATATAGAATCGTCAAAATACTACTTATCCCGTAGGTGCATTCTTTCACGTGACAGTATAATTAGGATTAGCACTTAGCAGTCGCATAGATTCAATGATCAAGGTTGTGTTGTGGATGTGACCATTTATCTAAACAAAAGAAGTAAAGTTTGTGACGTTGTGAATATCTCTGGATCTAGTCAGCCAATTTGGAAAATTATTACGTATAGTGCGTAAGTAATTTTCACAGGAAACAGCTATAAATCTATGTCTATATGCTTTGAGTCTGACAAAGCTGTCATTTGTACATTTTCTGCAGCTGCTGTGACTAATCAGAAGCCAGAAAGTCTGTCAGTCTTACCATGGATAATGTCTTGTAATGTGACTGGATTGAAGAGATCAGATAGGTAGTCGCTCCAAGTAAAATATTGGTACTCGAACAGATTCGGCGACTGGAAGCCAACACCAACATAGTTGGGGAATAGCTGGATGGATGATGAAATGAGTCATCATCATCAGCAGGCGCATAGGGTAGGATAGTTTCACTTACTCACTATGGTAAGGCTGACCCCACATTAGGCGTGCGCGATCCTCGGGCGTGTGAGTAGCGCGGGCGTCGCGAGCGCGCTGCATGAACGTCGCGTTTTGCTGCCCTGCAGCATGTGTGAAGAGTGCAAGCGACGCGCTCGAGGCGAGCACGCGGCGCTCGAGTTGCGTTCTTACCCCTTCGCCCGCTATCCCCGCCGCCCGCTATACGCCTTAGCAGTTAAACGTCAAGGAGAGCGGCGCGTGCGCGCGCGAGCGCAAATGCCGCAGGGCAGCAAAACGCGACGCTCACGCAACGCGCTCGCGAGGCACGCGCAGCGCCCGCGCTACTCACACGCCCGAGGATCGCGCACGCCTAATGTGGTGGCCTAAGCCGGGACTCCACCGAAATGTTTGCATTAGTTCACGAATAGGCAAAATGTACGTATCTGAGAGAGTCCACTTCATGTGTTCGTACTTGAAACCTGCAGTTTTGCCAAGATTTTCAAAATGTACGCTCGCAATTTGTAATTTCTTGGTGGAGCCAGCAAATCAAAAGAAACATAAGTGTTGTATACTGTGCGTCACTACCGCACACTGGGAAAATTTCGCTCTTGCGGAGGACGTTTATATACCATATTTTGTGTCACACGTAAACAGGACGACAGTAAGTATCCACCGAAACACTTTCAAAGATCTGATGAACGAACAAATCAGACCTGACTTGGTCACCTGGGGCCAATCAGAGCTCTATGAAGCGGTAATACGCTTTGGCTCCTACTGTTATTGTGGTTTCTGAAAATTTATTCCCTCATTCAACGATGCATGTAATTCTGATGGTACTATTAAGAACACTTGCTTAGCGCAGAAGCTGACGTTGGCAGGTCAACTCTTTTGACTTCTCGAATAGGATACCATTTGTTTTTGTGCAATGCACACCTGCAATGCATTCTGGATTAGGATAGGATATAGGTGGATAGGATTTGCAACGGAGAACAATTCTGTCTTTGTAATTGAATGATATCAAACGTAGTTTTATATAAAAGGTTGTTTTTTTAGACTTGGCTCGGGTCTAACTGAGACTGTTCGTAATCGTGAACAGTATATTAATTGCGATCGGAAGTTGAAAGTAAGCATGTCTCTGGTATGCGACGCGTATTTTGTACGTTTTCAGACGCGATAAGGCAGCTCCCATTTCTTATCTGCACTTTGTATCTGGGCTGGTTTTTAAAGCTACAGAAGCCTACATTATCTCACGCTTAGCAGCGCTTGCGAGAGATAGATCCTGATTTCTTCTAGGATTAAGTTTTCATATTTTGCATCAGAAAAAATAATACTACTCACTCAAAGTAATTTGTATAAGGCCACCACATTAGTGGAAGATAAGCTAAACTATGTTTATGAAAAAATCCTGATATGAACTCCATCTGTAACTTTAAATTATAATTAATTGTTCCACTAAAGTCATCATTTTTGACATAATGTTCAAAAAAATAATTTAGATGGCACCGTTTTAAATTTGGCTGAAATCTGTTAATTTTCCTTTCATCAAGGTAATAATTATAGTTGGATTTTGATGTGGCACGGCAAACTGACAAACACTATTGAAATGTCTATCGAAAAATTACACTACGTGTTAAAATATGGTGAATTACGGAAAATACACAACTCCATCTATTGAAATAATAGTATATAAAGAATGTAAATGGTAATTCATTGTTATTTACCACCTCGCTTCTTGATGTATTTTATTTACCACAGATGGAGCTACTTTAACCTGTACTGTTTTGTCAAACAGATTGCGTGTCGTAATATTTTACATCTTGAATTCACTAAATTAATCATATCTTTTGATAGAGTGAACCGATTTCGATGAAGCAAAGCCTAAGTAATACCCCAAGTTACGTAGAACTTTTGTATATAAGCATTGTCTGCATTAAATTCGTAGATTTTACGTGAATCCCGAACAAACAATCACTTTCTACAGATTTATTATATGTATAGATTTACAGTGAAGTTCTTAGGAATACCATAAAAAATAGGTTAATCTAGTAGTTTATTTGTTTTATCTGCATTTTTACATTTACCTACTTTTGATTTCTGAAATCATGTTGCAGTCTCAATATGTTTCATGAATCCATGTTTTACTCCTAGCATGTACTTTTGCGACCTCTTCCTCCGAGCCTTTTTCCCAAACTATGTTGGGGTCGGCATCCAGTCTAACCGGATTTAGCTGAGTACCAGTGCTTTTGCGATAAAAACAAAATATAGTCAATGAAAAGAGAAACTTAGCCCTACACATACCGGTAAGTACATATAAGTTTTCTAGAACTTTAGCAACCTTACAATAATTTGGCGACTTCAAACCACTCCAGCAATTAAATGACCACGTAGAAATAAGTTTACGATGTCTGTTCTGTGACAACGTGGGAAGTGACATTGACATGAACAAGAGTATTTATTTACCGTGAAACATCAAGTGGTGGTTTATTGTGCTAACCTGATGGTGGGATAAATCATAATGCCGCTCAAAATACGTTCAAAATTGAAAACCAGGCCAGCAATGGATAATTATTAATTTTAACTCTATATTAATATCATAAATACGAAAATAAGTCTGTCTGTCTGTCTCTTGGGCTTCCAAGCCAAGTCTAATTGATACTAACGATGTAAATGAGATTAAATAAACAATACTAAAGTCTAGATCCTGTTAATGTCTTAGACTTACTTTTTAGCGATTACGGGAAGCGGGTAAAACCGCAAAAAACCACTTGATACACAACAATTATAAAAAAAACACTACACTAAAAAATCCACTATATTATTCACAAACTAAAAAAACACCCACTTTCACCAATCTTGACCTACCCTACACGTCTATACACACACACATATATAAAACACAAACAAACAAACTAACAAACAAACAGACAGACAGTCCGACACAGTTGGCGCGCGAACACTATGAATGATCTGACGCAACTGATCGTTATAGTAAACATGCGTGCGCGCATGCCTGTGTGCACGTTTAGATATATCGAGAGGGTCTAGGTTAAACTTTGAGTTATTTTTAACCGAATTCCCAATAGGAGGTTCTCAATTCACCTTTGGGCTATTTTATCCCAAAAAGAAGGAGGTTTTCAATTCGAATGTTCGTCACTCTCGAGTTATTTTTAACCGACTTCTCAAAAAAGAGATTCTCAATTCACGAACAAAATGAATGATCTGACACAACTGATCGTTATAGTAAACATGCGCGTGCGCATACATATGTGCACATTTAGATATATCGAGAGGGTCTAGGTTAAACTGAGAGTTATTTTTAACCGATTTCCCAAACAAGAGGTTCTCAATTCGGATGTTTGGCACCTTGAGCTATTTTTAACCGACTTCCCAAAACAAGAGGTTTGCAATTAGGATGTTTTTTAAATTTTGTTTTTTGCTTTCGGTTATTTTTAACTGACTTTCTAAAAAGGAGACAGGATTTCAATTTTTATATTTTTCTGGGTATGTTTCTTTCATTAGGCTATATATTTCAAGGGTACATAGAAGTATTTAAATATAAGAAAATCTGGCGAAAGACTAGAGTAAATATTTTGAGTTTATCATCCTTAAAAAATATTTTAAAATTAACCGATACCTATGCGAATTACCATAACATATGCTCCAGAAAGTCCAAAATTTTAATCATACACAAAAAACTTTAAATCTATAAATTGTTTTTTTCCGAAATCTGCTCTAACTTTCCGTATATTTTTTCCTTCATAACGTCATTATCTTTACCCATATAACCATGCCGAAATGATACACAGACACACATCCCATCTTCAGTGTGATCACCGTTACTCAAGAATTGTTTCATTACCATCATAAGTAACATGTAAAATTAATCAATACCCAAACGAACTCGACAAAAGACAGAAAAATATTTTTTGATACCTCGCTCAAGGAAAACATTTCAAATCTAACCTCCCCACTCAGAGACATTTAATGGTTACTTAAGCCATTTAAGGAATGGCTTAGTGAAGGATTTGTATGACATTCCGTCACTAAGGAGTGACTTAAGTAATCATTAAATGTCTCTGAGTGGGGAAGTAAACATTATTTTTTACCGAAATCGGTCCAAACAAAACTTTTGAAGGCATAACTTTCCGTATATTTTCCCGTATGACGTCATTACTATTTAACCATGCCGAAATGATACAGACACACATCCTATCCTCAGTGCGATCACCGCCGTTCAAGACTTGGCACCCAGCCAAACAGACCAGAGGCATAATTACCGAGCGTTTAATTATAATTATATTATCTTGACAGGTGAAGATCAAGAGAGAATTAATTGGGTATTTATTGGCAAAATAGTATGGATATAGATTTTTTTATATAAAATCTAAAATAATATAAAAAAACTGATGAGTCTATTTGAAAGCGCAAATCTAAGGAACAACTAGACCGGAAGAAAGTCTTTACAATAAAAACCGAAACCTGCTTATTTTTTTTAAAAAGGTTATCTTTTTTGTAAATCGTTTTAAAATTTTATCTTTTGCCTACAATTTTGGAGCATTTCCCTTGATTTCAAATCGTTTAGTAAATAACGAACTAACATAAAAAAATTACATCTAAATTGATGACTTTCTTTTTTTTAGGATGTCGGTTATAGTTTTGAATTTACTTTAGAACTTTTTCTACCGGTCTCATAAAATTTTAACTAAAATAAAAATGAATGATTTCGTACGTCAGCTCCTTCCATTGTTACGACAAGACTGAAAATCTGTACTTCTTTTCCAACAAGAAACAAACCTAACAGTTAAAATTCCTTCAGCCTACATACCTACACATACTCTTACAGTATCGAGTACACATGGCACCGTGCGTCACGTTTATATTCGCTCAAACAGCTGAGCGACAAGGCCGGTGATACACCCCTATAAATACTAAACTTGCACTTTCTGTTTCTTACGTATATGTAACTAGACAGCAGTTTCACTTGTGTTTCGAAGGAACTACCATTTTTGAAAGAGGATAAAAAGTACCTTGATAAATGGGATATTATTTAACATTAAAAGGTTTTTTAAAATCAGACCATTAGTTTCTAAGATTATTCAGGAGTTTGTGGCGAATTCTAAAGCAGCGCTGATAGATCGATCAAAAAGTTAAGCAACGCTTGGCATAGTCGGTCCGTAGTCCTCTGTGTTTCGGAAGACATTTAACATGTCTTCATAAGTGGATCCCGATTGTCATTCGAACATCTTTGGCATTCGGTCTTACCAATTCATCGAGTTTTCCGGGTAATTGGTTTGAGAAGGTCAGATAGGTAGTCGCTTCTTGTAAAACACCGGTACTCAGCTGCATCTGATTAGACTGGATGCCGACCCCTATATAGTTGAGAAAAGGCTCGGGAGATGATGGGCCGATGGTAGTGGATGAGGCGTGGTGCTACAAAGTGCTCATGATGACGATGATGATGATTACATACCTGTGATCAGTAAGCCTTGCTATAGCCCTCTGCATAGTATCGAGCAGCGGCCCCACGGCGCCGCGAGCCGCGCTCAGCTCGCGCACGAAGCTGCCCAGCTCGGAGAGAGCTGAACGACAAGCCATGGTCTGTGTTTCCACTTTGCCGTGCATGTTCACTGCCTGTAGGAAGAAAAATGAAAGATTTAATTAAATAAATCTGGCTATTGTAAAAAAAAAAATGAAAAATTTGGTTTGTTTTTTCCCCATGTTACGGCTGAACGAGACAATCCGATATGGCTGGATTCAAAATTTGCAAAATTCACATACATAAATTCAGGCACAACAGAGTACATAAATTATATAAGAGAGAATATTGGCGTCCAACGCCGATTTTGGTTACGGCAGCTGTTCTCATATAAGGAGATCAGCCAGCTGCGCAAGACATATCATAGTGACCTATTCCTTCACTATCACAGCGCGATGGGACGACAACCCGACACTCGCGGAGAGAGATCAGGCGCAGGACCGACATTAACGTGCTCTCCGATGCACGGGTGTATCAATCACCAACTTCCAGACTTACATGCTCCTATAAGCTTCTTATCTGGGTTCCCTCTCCTAAATACCCTGGGATTCCTTCCCCAGCTCCAATTATTCTCGTCACTCAACCTGTGATTACCGCAGCAGCCTTAGCTATCACCAACTCCTATAGACTCCCTACTCGGGTTCATCCCCTAAATACCCTGGGATTCCTTCCCCAGCTGTACTCACCCTGGGGTTGCCGGCCGCAGCCCTGGCATCCTGCAGCAGCTGCGAGGCTGCCTCCAGGACTGTGCGAGCGTGCTGCAGCAGCTCGGCTTGCGCCTCCGACTCAGTCACCAGGGAGGCTGCTCCCACCGTGCCTGAGACTAGGGGTTCAGCGTACGACACCTGGGAAAAACACCTTCGTTTAAACAAACTCAAAATCAAGGAAAAACACCCTAATACAATTCTAGATCATAACTCAAAAACGTTAAGTCAAACTTGCAAACGTTAAGCATTGAAAGGGAAATCGTTTATTTGCAAACAATGTAGGTATATAAGAAAGGTATTACATAAACGAAAAAAAAATCCTTGTACATTCTGCCAGCAGGCATGCAACATTTAAAAGTACTTAAAACTATGATACTTATAGGCTACAATATTGTATAACATAATCTTCTAAAAAATTTCTTACATTTACTTCTTAATAGTCCACTAAGTTTATTTTTGAATAATCCTAAGGGTAACTCTTTAATACTGTTAGGAACTTTATTGTAAATTGTGGGTGCCATACATTAACCAGTTTTTTCTAGTAGAGTAGTTTTGTAAGAGCCTGTATGTAATACATTTTTATATTGAGTTCTTAAAGTAGTTATTCTTTTTCTTGTTTCGTTAAGAGAAGGAAACAAGTGTTTATTGGATAAGAAGCTGATTTGATATGAAGCAGTATGTTTAATAGCTACAATACTTACAAACTGTGTGACAGCGTGTCCTAAGTTCTCAGCCTCTCCGTTGGCGGCCACGCGCAGCGGTTCCAATCGCTCCAGCATCTCTGTTGAACTGTTCTCGATCTGTTCTGAATACCCTGCGAGATGAGAGAGAAATAAATAAATAAACAATATCCTAGTTTATATTAACATCAGTACCTACAAATAATTTATCTATCTTTTATCTAAGTAATAAATAACAAGGTCTGTTTTAATTTTGGAATGTTTTTAATATTTGACTTTTTTATTTTTTTTTGTGATTTTGTGTGAATTTTTTACGATATGAAAACCTGAATAAAACAGCAACCTTAAAAGTGCACAAAATGGCCGTTTTTAACTAAGTGGATGTTAACACAGTATCAAAGATATTTTTCGTGTGTCTATCTTGCTGTCTGCTTGTTCCAGCCAATCTCTAAACTGTTCGGATTTGACTATAATATCAGATAGCCAAATAAACAAGAGGAAACTAAGATGTTCTATACGGTTTTGGAAAACCGTTGAAAACGGCTTCTATAAATCGCTGCGAAATTATTTGTAGCTTTTAGAGAGATGGGATTTAATCACTAAAAGTCCAAGTGATGACTTCCCATCTTGGAAAAAGGGGGATTTTAACAGACTTCCCAAAAAAGGTTCTGCATTTGGATATCTCTTGCTTTAGACCAGTATTGGGACATTAACCCTATAAAACAATTTACCTTGTAGAGAGTTATTCTTCCTAGGATACAACTCCTGTCCGACAGCCTGCATGGCGGCCTGGTCTAGCTCGCGCAGCTGCTTGTTCAGCGTGTCTATGCCCGCTAAGCATTCTCTCTGGCCTGGCGCCTTCTCTCTGGTAACAAAATTGAGTTCATTAGAATGGTTATAAAGTAGGTTATGGATTTAAAGAATGGAATAAAGAATATTTGCAGTGAATTTGCACCATTTTTTTATGTCGGGACCCCTTTTCGCACACGGTCGGTTAGCCCCATGCTAAGTTATTAATTAACTTGTACCATTTACTTATAAAGGGGGGGGGAAGCCAGGGTATGGTCTTGGTGGGAATCGCTGGATGTGAGACCAGCATTACCTATAAAATGCCAAGAAACCATCTGCTGTGTTAGTGGTGGAACACCGAATTTGAGCAGAGCCCTGGCCAGTCCGAGTCACCAACGTCCCCGCCGTCCCTCCTGGGAACTGCTGCACCGCGCAATCGCGTGGCCACCACCACGAGGTGCAGCTGAGCTGAAGGTGCAGGGCGCAAGGCGAGTCTTCTGCGCCTCAAAACAGAACCAACTCATCAGGGAGGAAACCCGAGAAAAAACCCGAGCACGCCCACAGGCTCCAAGGTGGCAGCCCCACCAGTGGGCTAGGGTATAGTGGGCTAATCACTCGCTTACCTAAAACCAAAAGATTAAAGAAACTGAAACAGTGCAAAACCGGACCGATCAAACTACGACGACCTTTGGCATGAAAATACGGACACGAATTGCTTGTTGGAACGTGCGAACACTGAGCGAAGATAGCCGACTAGCCCAAGCAGAAACAGAAATGTTGCGATACAAACTGCAGATACTCGGTCTCAGCGAAGTGCGCAGAAACGGATTCGGTGAACTGAGAACGTCCAGAGGCCTTACATTTCTTTACTCCGGGAAGGAAGATGAAGAGGACGTACGTGAAAACGGCGTGGGATTCCTCCTTTCTGACGCTGCAAAGAAGAGCCTACTGGACTGGAAACCCATCTCAGAGAGAATCATCACAGCCCGGTTTAACAGCAAAGCCCGCAAGATAACCGTCGTTCAGTGCTATGCGCCTACAAACCCGGCATCAGAGGAAGACAAAGACGATTTCTATAGTGCACTCAACCTGACCTTGAAAAACATCCGCAAACAGGACATAGTAATCGTCATGGGAGACCTGAATGCCAAGGTTGGCACAGACAACGACGGCTGTCAAAGACACATGGGTACACACGGGATGGGAGTACGGAACGGGAACGGGAGAGATTCCTGGAGTTCTGCCAGGACAACGACCTGACCATCGGAGGCACGCTTTTTATACATGGAGACCACCATAAGTATACATGGAACTCACCCGATGGAATCACTAAGAACCAAATCGACCACCTTGCCATCAGCTCCAAATGGCGCTCATCACTGCTCGACGTCCGCAACCGTCGTGGCGCGGATATCGACAGCGACCACCATCTAGTCGTAGCCGAGGTGCGGCTCAAAGTAGCGGTAGCTCGTGCTGCCAGCTCGACGTCCAGGGTAGGAAAAAGATTTGACGTCAACAAGCTGCGGGACCCAGACATAACCGAAGCCTTTCGGTTAGAGCTGCGAAATCGCTTCTCCGTTCTCGAACCAGACTCCACTACTTCTGTCAACGCGGAGTGGAACCACATCAAAATGGCCTATACAGAGACCAGCTCCGTCGTTCTTGGACACAAAACATACGCTCGTGAGGACTGGATGTCACAACGAACCTGGAACCTCATTGAAGAAAGGCGCCAGCTCCACCTTCAACTTCTGACAACCAGCGACGTAGCAGTGCGCCAAGACCTGAAGCTGCAATACTCCCTGATACGCAGGAAAATCTACCGCAGTACTCGTCATGACCGACGAGTATGGGCTGACTCTATTGCGGATTGTGCACAACGCGCTGCTAACTCCGGCAATCTCAGGGAGATGTACAAGGCGACGAAGACCTTGGCCGGTAATCGGAACCAGAGGAAGAAGAAGCCCTTAAAAGATAAAGGAGGCCAGCTGGTTGTGACATCGGAGGGACAGCTTCAACGCTGGCGGGAGCACTTCGAGGAAATCTTCCGAGTCCCAAGTGACCCCGTAACCACGGCCGTACCTGCTGCCAGCTTGCCCACATCAAACCTGGATATCGATGTGTCTCCTCCTACAGGAGGAGGTAATGAAGGCTATCCGTAGGCTAAAAATGGGAAAGCCCCAGGAGTCGACCTCATCACAGCGGAAATGCTCAAAGCCGACATTACCACCGCAGCAAACGCACTGACTCCCCTTTTGCAGAACATCTGGTCAGCCGAGGAGTTACCTGATGACTGGAACAAAGGCCTTCTCATCACCGTACCCAAGAAAGGAGACCTCAGTGAATGTGGCAATTGGAGAGGCATCACTTTGCTCTCGACTCCTTCCAAGGTGCTCTGCCAGATCATCCTGGACAGGCTGTCGGGGCCGTCGAGCCTCTTCTGCGTAAAGAGCAGGCTGGCTTCCGTCCCAACCGATCGTGCACGGACCAGATCAACACCTTGCGCATAATCCTCGAACAGGCATCAGAATGGCAGAGGGACATGTACTTGACCTTTGTGGACTTCGAAAAAGCCTTCGACACGCTACGATGGAATTGCATCTGGGACCGGCTTCGTGAAATTGGAGTCCCCGAGAAGATCACGACCATAATTAAGGCCATCTACGGGAAATATTCTTGTAGGGTAACTCACGACGGCCTCGTCTCGGAGGACATACCGGTTCAAGCGGGTGTACGCCAGGGTGTCTCCTTTCGCCTCTCCTCTTCCTTGTTGTCCTTGATGGCATCATGCACCATACCACCAAGAACAAGCGCCGCGGCATAGAGTGGGGACTATCCAACGTCTTAGAAGATTTGGACTATGCCGACGACCTATGTCTATTGAGCCACACGCGAACCGACATGCAAGCCAAACTGGACGACCTGCAACGAGAGGCCATGGAGACGGGATTAAAAATTAACACCCGGAAGACCCAGGAAATGAGGTGCGGAGTGACGTGCTCATTACCGTTGCTTATCGGCACAGAGGGAGTGGAGAGGGTCCACAAGTTCACCTACCTCGGGAGTGTTGTGTCGGAAGCAGGAGGGACCGAGGAGGACATCACGTCGAGGATCGCCAAAGGGAGAGCAACCTTCGCACAGCTCCGTCCTGTGTGGCAATCACGGAAGTTGACCAGGAGAGTTAAGCTCAAAATATTCCGGTCCAATGTCAAAACCGTATTGCTGTACGGATGCGAAACATGGAAGGCCACAAAAGACATCTCGCGTAAGCTCCAGGTCTTCGTCAATCGCTGCCTTCGTCGTATTCTCGGTATATACTGGCCCGAGAAAATCTCCAACATAGAACTGTGGGAACGCTGCGGGGAGACACCGATCGACCAGCAGATCAAACGCCGCAAGTGGAACTGGATCGGCCACACGCTCCGAAGGGACCCCGATCACATCCCGAGGCAAGCCCTAGACTGGAATCCCCAAGGGAAGCGGAAACGTGGCCGCCCTAAACAATCCTGGCGGCGGACGATCATTGCAGAGGCGGCGGCTATAGGCAGAACGTGGAGCGAAATAAAGCGCGAAGCTCAAGACCGAACGCGATGGCGGAGCACTGTGGATGCCCTCTGCCCCATCTAGGGGACATAGGACTCTAAGTCAAGTAAGTCATTTACTTATAAAGAATTGTAAGTATGCAGGTTATCGTTAGAGTTGAATGATGCAAGTGGGTGTTAATTAACTTTATTTTGTTGTGGCTAAGTAACAGCCGCTCTGGTCAATCATGGTTGGTCAGGTGACCATCACCACCATGACATGACCAGTTCCTCTGTCATTTCAAAATTTTTGGCAGTCTTTAGGCGTAACCAGAAGACAGAAAGTCTGACAGCCAGCCTCACCCAGAGGTCGCCCAGTTGAGGAGTGCAGATGGTTGCTTCTAGTTAGACTGGAAGCCGACCCCAACATAGTTGACAAAATGCTCGGGAGATGATGATGTGACGCTTAATTTGTGCCTCGGGACATGATGATGACGATGATGTGCCTCAGGACCTTAGCCTTGTTATACTCACTTGATGTTAGTGACAAGCGACTTGATGCTATCGGAGACGGTCTTGCTGTGTGCAGCTAGTTGCTGCCACTGAGCCCGCTCAGCAGGCGACAGCGCCAGTGCCCGAGCTGACTCCAGCATGCTGCATGCTATACTCACTTGATGTTAGTGACAAGCGACTTGATGCTATCGGAGACGGTCTTGCTGTGTGCAGCTAGTTGCTGCCACTGAGCCCGCTCAGCAGGCGACAGCGCCAGTGCCCGAGCTGACTCCAGCATGCTGCATGCTATACTCACTTGATGTTAGTGACAAGCGACTTGATGCTATCGGAGACGGTCTTGCTGTGTGCAGCTAGTTGCTGCCACTGAGCCCGCTCAGCAGGCGACAGCGCCAGTGCCCGAGCTGACTCCAGCATGCTGCATGCTATACTCACTTGATGTTAGTGACAAGCGACTTGATGCTATCGGAGACGGTCTTGCTGTGTGCAGCTAGTTGCTGCCACTGAGCCCGCTCAGCAGGCGACAGCGCCAGTGCCCGAGCTGACTCCAGCATGCTGCATGCTATACTCACTTGATGTTAGTGACAAGCGACTTGATGCTATCGGAGACGGTCTTGCTGTGTGCAGCTAGTTGCTGCCACTGAGCCCGCTCAGCAGGCGACAGCGCCAGTGCCCGAGCTGACTCCAGCATGCTGCATGCTATACTCACTTGATGTTAGTGACAAGCGACTTGATGCTATCGGAGACGGTCTTGCTGTGTGCAGCTAGTTGCTGCCACTGAGCCCGCTCAGCAGGCGACAGCGCCAGTGCCCGAGCTGACTCCAGCATGCTGCATGCTATACTCACTTGATGTTAGTGACAAGCGACTTGATGCTATCGGAGACGGTCTTGCTGTGTGCAGCTAGTTGCTGCCACTGAGCCCGCTCAGCAGGCGACAGCGCCAGTGCCCGAGCTGACTCCAGCATGCTGCATGATCCGGAGATTATGTTCCTGAGGGAGTAAATTAGACTTCGCATAACATACGTGTACAGATTGTCAAGATACATACAAAAAAATAACATAAAAGCCACTTCAATAATATACCTAAAACGTTCTCCTAAATTGGACAAATACTGTGCTGAAAACCACATTGAAATCAATTGAAACACAGTCACAGTAGACATAGTATTTACTTTCACACGAAGTGTTTTAGTTAAACATTAATCATAATGGCGCTAAAGAAGTAAGTAGCTTTTTTCGCTTTTATCATACTTAGTGAACCACATTATAAAAGTTCTACTATATATCTTACTACAATCACTATTCGTTAAAAAATTTATGCCATTTATACCAGTTTCGCGTTAGGATCCCTAAGTCTATCAGGGAGGTCATCCCTGATAGTTCCTCTTAGTTTGTCAAAACTTGAGAGTAATGGAACATTAGCATATGATATAAACTACTTTTCAACCCGGTAACTTCCCACAGTAGTTCCCTCGGGAAAGCGGGTGAAACCACTGAATTTGAATCGACAAATTATAATAAAGCCCAGATTTATTATTTCAATTTTTATCTTTAACCTACAATACTGACCTGCCACACTCCAATATAGCCTCCTGGTTCTTCCTGGCCTGAGGAGATATCTTCGCCGGGATGGATGCGAACTCGGGACTGTCTGCGAACTGGCAGAGGCTGCGGACGGCGTCCTGTAGGGGGCCGGTCGCTGTGGCGCAGCGGGCGCGGTTAGCCTGGTGAGGGAGGAGGTATTTAGAATAATGGAAAATATACAAGGTGCTTGTGTGTCATGTGTGCAAGTTAAACAGCGTTTGGCACGGCCGGTGCTTGAATGGATGACTATCTTGCCTCTAAGTTTGGGGCACATAAATTGGTGGGACTAGCTGAAATTAGAATATTTTTGGCTGTTGACACTGGAAGTGTTTTTCTGACGACTTAGTAAGACGACTAGTCTTACCAAGAGGTCAAAAGTATCCATTTACACTGGAAACATACCCCGACATAGTTGGGAAAAGTCTAGGCAGATGATATCATCATCTATACAAGTTGTGCATCTACATGAGTATTACGAAGGGATGCTGAGTATTTTTGGTTGTCAGATTTTGTGGGTCAAACTCAAAATATTTATTTGTTTGTTAAGGTATTAACTCTCGAAGATGTGCAAAAGACTGTCAGGACAGCTTCAACATTTAGCGACGTCTTTAACCGGCTGCAGGAAGCTAGTATTACTACGTACCTCGCTATAATCAGTATCCAGCGCCTTAATCTCTTTAACAAGAGCTGCAGTGCAGTTGGCGACGTCCTTAGCGGCCTGCACGAAGTGTCGCTTGTCATGAGGAGCCCGGGTCCGCCCGCTGGCGACGCGACACGCGTTGCACAGGGCGCTGGTGTGCTTCGCTACTACTGTCGCTGCTGATAGTACCTGTGGGAGACAGTTGAAAAGATGAAGTCATTTCTTTAAAGTAGGGAGAAAATCTGCACTTTTTGGAGGTCAAATTTACAAAAGATAGCCCCCAAAACACCACGACACCAGAATTGACCTCTCTACAGATTTATTATAAGTATAGATAAGTTTCCTTTTTATGTTAATTTGGATTTAGGTTTCTTTAAAATAAGGACAGACGACTTTGTTTAAATAAATAAAATGCTGGTTCTAAAATGTTTGCAGACCTTCCCTAAATATGAAGGTCTAAATGATACGAAGTTCGTAGGGTCAGCTAGTAGTAAATGATCAAAATCAAATCAAAAGCAAAATTCGTTTATAGAAACTTGGCTGCAAAACAGCACTTTTCAAACGTCAGAAATTTACAAAAGACAGCCCTCAAAACGACCACCCTTCACCACTTCCTATGTGTTTCTGCTGGGAAGAAGAAGTGGTGGAACAAACTGCCCAGGAAAATTATACTTTTTCCTTATATATGATTTATTTAAAGAAAAGGTGAAATTTGTGACGTATAAGGAAGTTCAGGAGTTGGCGCTAGATAGGCGTAAATGGAAGGAGCTGCACCGACAAGAGCTGGGCTCTTAAATTAATGATGATGATATGATTTCTCCTTACCTGCTGCTGATTACTGGAGCTATCACACAGAGCCCGACAGGCTTGGTCTATGGCGACGGCGGCGCGGGCGAACTGCGCCTGGTCTACTAGCCCGGGACGACCTGCTACGCTCGTCTCGTCGGAGACTGCCACCTGTGGGTAAAAGGGAAATATTATAATATACAATATTTTAAAAAGTTATAAATTAATGGTGGGAAGACTTCGTGCCTAAGTTAAAGGCCCGGGTATGGGTGACCATCTTATCATGTGTTGCACGATAAATTGATGAGTCCAGGTTGTCATTTGAACATGTTTCACAGTCGTTACAGGTTGCCAGAAACCCGGACAACTAAGGGGATACTCTTTGCCCGGGTTGAGGAGGTTAAACAGACAGTTTTTCCTTGTAAAACATAGGTACTCAGTTGCATTAGGTTCGATACCAACATAGTTGGCAAAAGGCAGTTGACATATATCAGATAGGCTGAGGATGAAGACAGGTAATTTATCTAGGTAGCTGTAAACTAAATTGAAGTCAGGCAGGCCACTTATCCTGGGCTCTACAAAACTGCAATATATCCAAATTTCTATGCCAGATAAACCTATAAAACTCACCAGGTAAGCAGCCTGCGCGGTGCACTCGAGCAGGCCCTGCACGGCGGCGGCCACGGTGGCCACAGCTCGGCAGAACTGATCTGTCTCACTGCGCTTCACCGATGATGCCATTGAGGACATGCCTTCACCTGTGGACAAGGAAAAAATATGATAAACTTTGAGATACAAGTATTGCTGAATCTTACTGACATAATGAAATATGTAAAAGCGATAAGTCAAAAATTATAACATTATTAGTTTTGAATACCCTATGTAACAATTATAGCCATAAGCAGTCAACTGGACATATCAAAAACATCAACCATCAACGTTCAATCAACTAAGCGATCCATTAAATCGTGGTATCTAGAGCAAACGAAGATTCGTTCAGTCCTTTTTGAGTTTTCTGATCGAACACATGTAATGCAAACTACATACATCGCGTTTAGAAGATGAAATTTCAAGGTTGTGCTGTAAGTAACTCCTGTTGATCAAAGAGAGGGTTTTGGGGGTGCTTTTTGACGTGAATAAAGTGCTAAAAGCTATCCTACTTTCAATAAAAGTTTTTGACTTTTGAACCAATTTGTTTATCACGAGTTTTTTGACATGATAATTATCTACTTTATCTATATATACGTACTAAGACTCTTGCTCTGCTCCACCACGGCGTCGAGACAGGCGAAGTAGCCCAGCTCGGTGAGTGGCTGCGTGGGGCTGCTGAGCAGGGGCCGGGTGCTCTCGATGCTGCGGATGGCGGCTGCACATTCCTTCTGACCTGGGGCTGCCTCCGTGCACACGTCCACCTTGGAGACAGAGTAGTGTTAAAAAAACCGGGAGTTGATCTCGAGGACAAGATATTCCCTATCGTTTACTATAAAATGGACAATCAATATATGGATAAAAATTTTATGCTAATTTGAATTTGATGTCATTAAGTCATTGTTAACTTCTAAAATGTAAAAAAATTATGTTGTCTTTATAAATTATTTATATGTAAATAAATAAATAAAATAAATTTATCAATATCGAACAAAAACGAGCAAGAAAATCAGATACCTACAACTATGTACTTAAACATAGCTTCATTCATTGGTTTGTCTCTATAAGTCAATGTTATGAAATATTTTAGTTTGAATACAACAATTTATAGTCCTTTTCATTTCATTAATGAATAAAAAAACCCTTGAAATACAACTTATAACGTAAAAACAGTGTGTACTTACAAGTCGGTTGATGCTATCGGTGACAGCGCGAGCGGCCGCTGCCAGTTGATTCTTGGCGTTGGGACGAGTAAGATCCTGAGTGAAAACAATACTCAATTAATATTTTATATCGTGGAAGATTGTTATACAACACCATACTCCATACATACTGGTGGAATAGTTTTCTAATCATCCACAACAAATTGCAGTCAGGCCTGGCTAATGTCTTATCACGATGCATTTCGTATATCAGTCACATAAATTAAATTACTTTCATAAAAAAAACTTTATTATCTAAAGTTATATAAAGTTTATATGATAAATGCAAATTATGTTCATCACTCTCACGATAGAACACAAATATTATACATTACAATAATATACATGTTACTTTCATCCACATACTTCCCAGCAATTAACTTAGTACACAGTCAAAAGTTAGCGGTCAAAACTTTATAGTTAAACTAGATACAAGTTAAACATAGTTATGCTTACCTGGCTAACAGACTTGGCAGTGCCCAGGAGTTTGGAGGAGTTGACCGTCACACTCTTCATGGAGCTAACCATGAGGGTCTGTGCTTCACGATCCTGAGGACAAGAGTATATTTATTAGTATATAATATGTTATTACGATAAAAGAGCTCGTTGCTAAGTCAAAGCCGGATTGATCGATCATAAAGATAGGCGACTCTTGGCTCGGTCAGTGGATGGGGACCATCTTTTCATGACGAGTTCTTCCATGTTTCGGGAGGCACGATAAGTTGTACGGCTGACATTGAACATCTTGAGCTGTCATTATGGGTATTCAGAAGCCAGTAAGTGACAACCAGTGTTACCTAGGGCTATTGGGTTGCCCGGGTAACTGGGTAGAGGAGGTCAGATAGGCAGTCGTTCCTTGTAAAGCGCTGGTACTTAGCTACATCCGGTTAGACTGGAAGCCGAACCCAACATAGTTGGGAAAAAGGTTCGGAGGGAAAAGCATACATGGCTGTTGCAGGCCTTTAGGGTGTCACTTTTTAAGACTCATCTGTGTGTGTAGTGGGATTTTAAATCTGTGGATAATATAGTGGAGGTATGAGAGCAGAGAGTAAAGCTCATCATACCTAGCAGAAAAGCGAGCAATCCTCCGACCGGACTAGTGTTGCGTCCGGTGGGCTTCTATCCGACAGTTGTTTTCGGGGTGATCTTATGATCTATATTATATTCACGTGAACACTGCTTGCGCGATGCAGGATTTCGTCAATGTGTTAATAATTTTATTTATGTATTTAAATATTCAGGCATCAAGGCCCGTAGTCAATATGTAAATGGGGGTGTAAATTGTAGTATAGTTATCGGCACGGATATTGAGCTCTCGGCGGAAGAGTGGGGATCGCTTTGCGCACTATACACATAAGGCAATAAACCAATAAATCACTTCTGCGCAGGTGAAGGTCAGGGCCCAATATCCTTGCCAATGATTGTACCGCTACAGGATATAATACGCACCTCAGTATGTCCGGCCATCTCAACACTGACTCCGAGCAGTCGGTTGAAGGCAGTACCGAAGTGCGCGGCGGACGCGGCGAGTGCGGCCGGACGCTCCACCGCCTGCACCACGTCCGATGACGCCGTGTTCAGACCCACTGCTGCTGCGTTGAGTTCTGATTGTAGCTCGCTGGAGAATATAACCAACATCAAAAGTCATTAATTTTTTATAAAGTTAATTAATGTGGTGTAGTGTTAAGTTTGACTTGTATTTTTTATTTAATAATTTGATTTAATTGTATTTTGTTTTTTATTTGAATTAATGTAGTTTTCCACTTTTATATTTGTACACCAGTAATGGTAAAACATGTTGGTTCAAACCTAAATATTTAAGACATCATAAAAATGTATTTTTATGTACCCGTGTTTTGGCAAATAAATGATCTTTGTCTTTGTCTTCAAATTACTGCAAAACCGCACTTTTCGAAAGTCAGAAATTTACAAAAGACAGCCCCCAAAACGCCCACCCTTCACCACTTCCTATGTGTTTTTGCTGGGAAGAAGTGGCGCAATAAACTCCCCAGCAACACATGTCTGTCTGTAGGTTAGAAGAACCTAAAATAATAAATAGTTTATTTCCAGAAAGCAAGCAGAATGGCGCGCAGCCATATTGTTGTCGTTAATGCAATCTCAAGTACCACTTCAAAGTCAAAGTCAAATCATTTATTTCATTTAGGCCTTTACAAGCACTTATGAATATCAAAAATATAACTAAGTTTGATTCTAGTTGCAAAAACTTATTTAGAGGGCACGACAATTAATGTATATCAAGTCATTTTTGGATTATTTTATAGACGACTTTTGAGTAGTAAAAACAAGAATAAGTTTTGCAGCATCCCTAACCATAGAAAATGAAAGTAAACCCGCATATAAAACTAGTGTAACTTACCCGTAAGGTCTATCCGAAGGCGGGAATTCTCCCATATTCAGTATATTGAGAGTATCGTTGATGTTCTCCATCGCTACATCCAGTTCTGTGTGAGATGGTATCGCTTCCAGTGTGGATTCCAGACCCTGGGGTTAAGTGGAATAATGGAATTTGGTTACTAATAATATGAAATTCTTAAATACTCCGACGCGACGCCTAACCAATGTTCTTTTACATACCTATGTTTTTATTTTTGAATATAGTATTTTAAAAAAATTAAAAATTCGTGTTGGCCTCCTAGTGGGTAAAGAACCAACCTCTCAAGTATGAGGGCGTGGGTTCGATTCTAGGTCAGGCAAGTCCCAATGTAACTTTTCTAAGTTTGTATGTACTCTCTAAGTATATCTTAGACACCAATGACTGTGTTTCGGTTGGCACGTTAAACTGTAGGTCCCGGCTGTCATTGAACATCTTTCGCAATCGTTACGTGTAGCACGAAGCCAGAAAGTTTGACATGGCGTCTTGACTTGGGGTATCGGGTTGCCCGGGTAACTGGGTTGAGGCATATAGCAACATTATAGGCAGTCGCTTCTTGTAAAGCACTGGTACTCAGCTGCATCCGATTAGACTGGAAACCGCCTAACATTAACCTAACTTGTTTTTAATGAGCTGACAATTTGCAAAGGTTGAACAAAGTTTTTCACTTTGATGTATAAATTACTTTGTTATATATTTTAGTATTTTTTATAAAAACCTATTGTCTATTTATTTATTCAGGCAAACGAACAACATAATTACAAAACAAGTATAGTTGCTTAGTTTCATTCGTAAGTGTTTACAGTGTAAATATGTCACTTCCAATATTTACAATAAGTTACAGAGAATAATTCTTATTTATAACATTACTCCACTCAAAATTAATGTATTACCTGCGAGATATCCTTAGCAATAGACATCATGGATGTGGTATCAACAGTCTCCGAGGTGGTCAGGTAGGTCTTCACGTGCTCCACCAGCGTCTGCGACGAGTACAGGACTTGACGACCTGATGATATCACCCTGCAAGAGAAGGTGGATTTAGCATGTTTTGTTACTGGATGTTACATGGCTGTCCGGGAATCAGAGTAGTAATAGTAATAATCTAGTCAGATCTACGTGTATCTAGTACAGAAAGTCTTTAGGCCCATTTTGTCATTATTTGTTTACGAAGAAAAATAAATAGGTAACGAATGTCTTAGAACGCCTGAATCCAATATATTGTTTTTTTTTTTTTATATATATACGAAGTGGATAACTAAAGCAATGGTAAGTTTACAAAGATAAAAGATAGATGTAAAATATTTTCTATGTGCTTTTTGCCAAAAAATATGTATAAATTCCATTTAATTTCGTACAATTTTTGTTACCAATTAATTTTTTAATCCAGAGTAAGCTAGTTTTACAAACACATTTTTCTACCACATAAACATTGAAAGCCCAATAATAATTTTCACTGTCTCTCCCTCCTCGGCTGACAATAGCTGTGCGGTTGACGATGCGGCTAGGCGGGATGTTTTCATTGGCTAAATCTTACTTATAATATCCCCTACCTCTCTCTTCTCGGCTGATCATCATGCAGAGCAGCCGAAGCTCTGAGTCCAGTGGTGAAGTCTTTGAGCGACTGGGCGAGCTCGCCCGCGGCCCGGCCGCAAGCAGCCGACTCGCCCGCGCGGGCGGCTGATACTAGCTGTGCCGTTGACGAAGCGGCTAGGCGGGATGATGTTTTCATTGTTGATGATGCCCATTCGGCCTGTGTGAAAGGGAATAAAATAGTTGATAAGATGGTATTTATTTGGTACCTATTTCAAGGACTTTCAAATCAAATAAGTAAACTTTTAAACACCAGAAAATAAATGTAAGATCCTTTTTCTTTACTATTCAATCAAGGTCTTTTTGGTAATAAACTTATCAGCATGTTATGTCTACGTCCGTAATTAAGATATTATTAATAAAACAAAGGAAATAACTTTTGTACGTGACATCTAAGAGCAACTTAGACGAACAATTACTTAATGATAAAAATTATTTTAATTGAAATTGATCTATATTCCTAGAAAAAATATGATAAAACAATGTAATGTCGGTAAAAATCATAGCGCATATGGTAATATGTACAATTCGTAATATTATGCATATCTTGATTGAGTTAGCAGTTACTCACATTTTAATATTTACTACTTCTTATATGCCTTGATAACATTATTACTTACATACATACATTATTGTTACAAAATATATAAGGTCTTACCGTCTGTCCAGGCAGTGGTCTAAGCTCGAAAGCTCTCGCAGCCTCCTCTAACTCATCGAGCTCAGCTTGCAAAGACTTGATGATCTCCGCCGCAGCATCCAGCTCCAAGCCCTTGCAGGATATACGGGCACGGCTTACTGCGGACCTGAGGAGATGGGGGAATATTGTTAAAACAGGTCAGAAGATGACAAAAGAAAGATGAAATCGAGGCTAAGTTGCAGCCACATGGATCGACCAATCGTAAGGCTAAGCAACTCTTGGCGCGGTCAAACATCGGAGTCATAAGGAATTTCTTCGAGTATCGGAGGTAAGGTGGGTCTCGGCTGTCATTTGAACATCTTTGGCAGACGTTACGGGTAGTCAGAAGCCAGTAAGTGTGACAATCAGCGTTACCAAAGAGGTATCGTGTTGCTGTGTTGAGAACGTCAGATAGGCAGTCGCTCCTTGTTAAACACTGGTACTCAGCTGCATCTGATTAGCCGACCCAAACATAGGTGGTTATTGACTTAAACCCACAGTGTTGTTTCTTGAAACCTTTATGTACATACTGCCACGGTAATTTTTTCGAACAATGCGCAACTCCATTGCGGTTTGCAGACTCTCTGCGACATTTTTGATTAATAAAAGTAGGTGACATAATGACTCCTGAAGAGACTCTTTCAGGAGTACTTATGGAAGTATATAAGGAAGTACATAAGGGGAGCAGATAACTGGAGTACATAAGGAAGTTAATAAGGGGAGCACATAACGGGAGTACATAATAAAGTATATAAAGAAGTACATAAGAGGAGCACATAACGGGAGTACATAATAAAGTATATTAGGAAGTACATAAGGAGAGAAGATTTTGTTACTGTGGAGTTTGTTACGCCACTTCTTCATCTCAAAAACACATAGGAAGTGGTGAAGGGTGGGTATTTTGGGACTACAACACATACCTGAGCTCGGCACAGCTGGTAGTAAAGGTGTGCGTGGTATCAGCGAGATGCTTGGCGGTGGGCCCGTCCACCAGCGTGGGCAGAGCACCGCGGGCCGCCGCTATTACGTGTCCACTCGGCTGTACAGATAGAAATATTGAGTTAATACCAATAACATAATTATTATATAAACTTGTTCCTAAGCGGACCCTTGAAAGTACAATTACTTAAGCTTCATACATTTTTTTACGAGAAGTAAGAAGCTGGTAAGTCTGACACCAGTCTTACCAAAGGGTATTGAGTTGCCCGGGTAACCGGGTTGAGGAGGTCAGATAGGTAGTCGCTCTTTGTAGTACTATGGTACCTACTCAGGTGCATCCGGAAGCCGACTCAAACATAGTTGGGAAAAGGCTTTGGAGATGATGAATGTCGTCACTCAGCATATTATAAATTCAATACATGAGCGTCTCCTCTCGCGTCGCTTCTTGTAAAGCACTGGTACTCAGCTAAATCCGGTTAGACTGGAAGCTGACCCCAACATAGTTGGGAAAAAGGCTCGGAGGATGATGATGAGCATCTCCTGTAGTGTACACTATACCTGCAGGAATGCCTCGGACGCGGAGATGAGGTCGAGCTGGTGGTGCGGAAGGGGACTGGCGACGTGCACGGCGTCCACTACTCGCGGGATCTGTTCGCTCAGTGCCTTGCACTCTTCCATGAGGGTTTCCTGTCAAGTACACAAATATATTTTGTAAGAAGGAAAATACGCGTATGATACATAGACAAACAAAAAGTTATATTTAAAAACTTAAGATAAAAGTACAAGAAGAAGGTACATAACGGGAAATATGCGTCACAGCCGCGTGAAACGGCCCTCGCTCAGCATAATGCTGAGACCCTATAGACAAAGCCTCAGCGCTGATTTTTTGCGAAAGCCGAAAATAAAGTGTAGGTATAAACGTTACGAATAAAGCCTAAAAAGCAGTGTAGCCACACCTAGCTATAGTCTAATCGATTAGAAACTAGGTGTCACCAAAATTCCAGCTATAGTGGTGAATATATTTTAATAAAATTCGAGATATTTTAATTACGAGACGGTCCCAGCACAAATTGTGCCTACGATTATTGATAAAATGGAAACAGATCTTTGCAAAAATATTGTTATGTATTTAAAACTATTTATTTCATCTTTAGACATTGTATCCTCGTTAAATATTTTGGACACCTTTGTTCTTTCAATTGAACTGTTTCTATAGGAAGATTTAATGCTAAAAATACTAAATATTTAGTTCCTTGGGCAGAAAAAAAGAAACCTTTTTCTAGAAAAATACCAGCTGATTCAATACATTATCAATAAAAAAACGTCAACAAACCTGTGTATATTTATTGGTATTGTACTGTGCAGCGTTATGTGCTGACGTGATTAGTTGAGTAGCGCTTGAAGCCGCTTGACGGGCAGAGTCCTGTGGGAGAAAGTAGTTCTAATGTAGAAAGCTAAAAAATGCAGTAGAATTAGAAAATTATTACTTTTTGGGAAGTTGGTTGAAAATTATGAGTATTACGTCATTAGTTTCATCCGCATCTGGTAAGAACTATATAGCGGGCCCGGATAAAATGTAGCTTATACCTTTCCTTGATAAATGAGCTATATAACACTGCAATTTCTTCAAATATAGTTGTTAACGAGATGACATTCCAGCCATTAAACCAACTCCTCCGTTTTAAACTATTATGCCCGTTTTCACCAACAACCTCTTACCGTTTCCCTATCTAAAAGCTACTTTTAGTAAGGACCCCTCCCAATTTGACACCTACCTAAATTCATTTTCACCACACTTGTACATGGATCCCTTAAGTAAGTGACAGATTACTAGTTCTACAAACGATAATGCAAAGTCGATATTTTATCGATAAAATGATTTTTCTGTACTTCTTAAGAAATAAACGTCTATCGAGTATATATTACTAAAGCCTGTGAGTTTTTTTTCTTGTGATGTTATTTTAATTTAACTTAAACTACATTACGCTATGTTTTATGCAATAAAACAGTAAAGAGGTTTTCTATAGGTGAATTTTTACCTATGTCATTCGCGCGTTTGTCAAATTGACTGATGTGTATGTGTACATAGAGTGAGGTTAATTTTGGGTTTATTATTGTTGAATAGATAAGATTATTTTGGCAGAGAAGAGAAAACGAGGATAAACCTTTCTTGCAGAAGAAAAAGACAAGCTAGTGAAATTGCTGACGTCTCATACAGACACAATATTAAACAAAAAACGGATGGGACCACGAACGAAGCCAAAAACAAAGCTTGGATCCAGTCACAAATAGTTTTAATGCGATAGGAACCGTTTACAGGTAAATGTGAATAATATCTGTGTATAATAATATAAGATATTGCCGTTCAACTGTGTTCCTTGTTTTACTGTCGGCTTCATTGTATTTTTGTTCTCCATGAGTTGATGGATTTAAGTGTGGGGTTAAAATTATAGATTTATTATATTTATTTAGTTTCAGGTGGTGCGAGAAATTGGAAAGACGTGTAAAAACATGCTGCGCCCAGCCCACCTCAAATTGAATTGGTGCAGGAGGATGATGATAATGTTTGGTACATCATATGAGGACTAATATTAAAATATTTGTTTACTATCTTTGTTTTAATTTACATAATTTATTATGTTCAATGTTAGCCTACTTCTTACCTCCAGAGGGTATCCCCTATCACCTAGGAGATAGGCTCCTCCATATTCACCATTTTCGAATCATTGGTATCTACTGCAGTTTTGGTATTTAAGACCTATTCAAACCTGAGCGATATTCGCTGCCGCTGTGGGTAAAGGTAGATACCGCGCCGGTTTCGCTCAGGTATTTAGTATCAAGTATAGTTACCGGCACGGATATTGAGCTCTCGGCGGAAGAGTGGGGATCGCTTTGCGCACTGTACACAAGGCAATAAACCAATAAATGGCTTCTGCGCAGGTGAAGGTAAGGGCTCAATATCCGTGCCGATAACTATACCGCGGCTAGAGCGACCTGAGCGATATCCACTGCCGCTGTGGGTAGAAGTACATACGGCGCGGCAGCAGCGGCATGCATCCCGAACATCAACAATAATATTAACGCATACCCACTGGGTTTTCTCTGTCGCAGGTGGTAGCGAATACCGCTTAGGTCTGAACAGTCATATTACCGCATACCCACAGGGTTTTCTCTGCCGTAGACGGTAGCGAATACCGCTTAGGTCTGAATAGGCCTATAGATGTCCCGGCCACCGCGAAACTACATCAGTGATTACCAGATTTGCATCTGTTATGGTCTGTATATTTATGGACATGCAGGACTTCCTATTTTTGAATAATTCAGCGACATCACGACCTAGCAAGTGCATTCATAGCAAGTGATAACCTATAATCTTATAAAAAAGTCATGAACATCGTACTTTTTTCTCAGACATCTGCTCTTTCACGTAAGATAGGTACGTGGTCTTCTAATGATTATTATTTTACATATCCACAACCTCCACAGCTTCTAAACTTTCTAAAAGTTTACGTTTCATTTTTTTTTTGCTTTTTAAACATGGTATTTTTGGTGTTACATAACATATAAAGGTACATTTCACTATCCATTTCCAGAAACGGTTCAAAATATGTTTGTATTCTGTAATGATAATGATAGGGGTTGTTTAAGCAGGCATCAATCGGGCCCCCAAGTTTAAGTGAAATTTTTAGGTTAAAATTGACACCTAGGCTTTGGTGAAAATGAAATTCTTATTAAGTGTTCCGTAAATGCTCCCTAAATTTAGGCATTCGTTGGTGAAAACGGGCATTAGTTTAGACGTTGTATTTTGCAATTAGTTTTTTTTTTTTTAAATACAATCTCTATAAAAAGACTAGTTGCTCTCCATAGTTTCACCCGCATCCCGATTGGAGTACATAATTTACTGAATAAATAGCCTTCTCTCAGACTCTAGACAATCTATTTACCAAAAAAAAAATCGGTTCTTTTGACGTCAAAACGCAACAGAGTATGACAGAGTTACTTTTCTTACAATATTAGTATAATCCAAACTAATATTATAAATGCGAAAGTAACTCTGTCTGTCTGTCTGTCTTTCTGTCTGTCTGTCTATCTTTTCTTCACGCCTAAACTACGGAACCGATTTGTGTGAAATTTGGTACAGACATAGTTTGAAACTTGAGAAAGGACATAGGATAGTTTTTATTACAAAAAAAATTAAAATAAAATTATTCCGGACATATAGCGCCATCTATTGGTCAAATCAAAAATCTGCTGGTAGTCACTATTCCACGCGAACGAAGTTGCGGGCAAAAGCTAGTAATAAATAT
This sequence comes from Helicoverpa armigera, assembly GCF_030705265.1. Lineage (NCBI taxonomy): Eukaryota > Metazoa > Arthropoda > Insecta > Lepidoptera > Noctuidae > Helicoverpa > Helicoverpa armigera. Next base: position 5,390,982 of record NC_087146.1, on the reverse strand, counting down.
TTACCTGTAACCGAGCGACTTGCGAGCCCACAATGTCTTGTCCTTGCGCATAATCCACGGTGATATAGCGCAATTCTTCCGCTGCCTTGCGCAACGCCTCTTGTTTTGTACGATCCTGTGTAAAACAATAATACATTATAATATTAAATATGCATAGCGTACAATGATGGGCAAAATCAAACAAATAACATCGAAGATGCGACATGTTTCAATTTTGAGTTACGTTACGTTTTCTTTTTGTTTTAATTTTACATAAAAGGGTATTTTTCTTCCACTACCTTCTTATTCATGTCCTCTTTCAGACCTCTTTTTACACACATATTTTTTAATCTAATAGACGGGCCAATTAGATTCATAATATTATATTTTTAGCCCTGTGATCACGCCTATTATACTACATTGAGTAGTACTGAAGGTGAATAAGAGAGTACATAGGAAAACTACATAAGGAGATTACACAGAAGAGGTACATAGGGGAAGTACAAAAGGAGAATAGATGGGGACTTTCCTCATATACCCCCATATACCTCAGACCGTATAAGGTCCATATAAGGGAAAACATAAGAAATTGTCATCAAAACTTTGTAAATAAACATATAAAGCTTAGAACATACCTGTGGCGAAGAAGCACACTGTCTAGCCGCCTCCACCATGCGGGCGGTAGCGTCGGCGAGTAACTTGGCGGCCGCCAACAGTTTGCGCTGAGAGTCTGATGGCTGACTTTCTGCTTCCGTCTGTTTTGTGGATAGAAGTAGGAATATTATAGTAATTTTGCTATTTCAAATCAACCCTTATTTTCAGACAAAATTGTTAGTATATAAAAACTTAAAACTATGTTAGTAGCACTTCACTAGTTGTTCACTTTTACATTTAGTTATGTATAAAATCAATTTTGGTTTTCCAATCAACTCTTACTAGCTGAATATGTGTGGTTTTTAGGAATCCTCTATATTTTTTCACTTTATCAAGTTGGTGTTTATTTAAGGAATATCTTGCGAAATTATTTAATTACCACTATTTTTAGGGGTAAACAATAATTGCACAAATATGACTAAAAATAAGTTTTTCTAGTTGTCATTTGTTATCGAACTATAAACAAGTCGTCGTGATGAGTTCCCGTTAAATTGTAAGTCTTTCTTGTCATTTGAACATCTTTGACAGTCTTTACGGGTCTAAATCTTACTTAGTTGGGGTTATCGGGTTGCCCTGGTTGCTGTGTTAAGAAATTCAGTAAGACCATGTGACCCACTGGTGCTCAGCTGCTTCTATATCTGATGCTGCACCTACCTTGATGTTGGTAATGAGATGTGCAGTGGCCTGCCCCAGCAGCCTCGCATGCCGCACCATGTCGGCGGGGTCGGCGGCCGACACCAGCCGCTCGCTGGCCGACATCACGCTCTCTGCTGAGCTGATGCTGCACCTACCTTGATGTTGGTAATGAGATGTGCAGTGGCCTGCCCCAGCAGCCTCGCATGCCGCACCATGTCGGCGGGGTCGGCGGCCGACACCAGCCGCTCGCTGGCCGACATCACGCTCTCTGCTGAGCTGATGCTGCACCTACCTTGATGTTGGTAATGAGATGTGCAGTGGCCTGCCCCAGCAGCCTCGCATGCCGCACCATGTCGGCGGGGTCGGCGGCCGACACCAGCCGCTCGCTGGCCGACATCACGCTCTCTGCTGAGCTGATGCTGCACCTACCTTGATGTTGGTAATGAGATGTGCAGTGGCCTGCCCCAGCAGCCTCGCATGCCGCACCATGTCGGCGGGGTCGGCGGCCGACACCAGCCGCTCGCTGGCCGACATCACGCTCTCTGCTGAGCTGATGCTGCACCTACCTTGATGTTGGTAATGAGATGTGCAGTGGCCTGCCCCAGCAGCCTCGCATGCCGCACCATGTCGGCGGGGTCGGCGGCCGACACCAGCCGCTCGCTGGCCGACATCACGCTCTCTGCTGAGCTGATGCTGCACCTACCTTGATGTTGGTAATGAGATGTGCAGTGGCCTGCCCCAGCAGCCTCGCATGCCGCACCATGTCGGCGGGGTCGGCGGCCGACACCAGCCGCTCGCTGGCCGACATCACGCTCTCCACTGAGCGTTCTGTCACTGTCGGTTGTACACGACGATCTGAGAACAAATAATTTAAAATTAAAATATAATCAAACTTAGCTGCAAAACAACACTTTTTGAACGTCAAAAGAAACCCCAAAACGCCCACCTTTCACCACTTCCTACGTGTTTTCGCTGGGAAGAAGTGACGCAACAAACTTCCCAGCAACACATGTCGTCTAGGCCTGTAGGCTAGAAGAACTTTTCAACAATATTTTATGAATATAATGTACCTATTTATTGTCTCCCTTTAACCCGATGGTTGAATGGTAGACAATTTTGTACACAAAGTATAAATACATAATGTGTACATTGCACTCTCATAGTGCGATGGAACACCGACACCACCGGAGAGATATCAGGCGCAGAACCGACATTAACATGCTCACCAATGCACGGGTGTATCAATCACCAACTTCCAGGCTCCAGGCTGGTGCCAACACACTTACCCAGATCAGTATGAGCCAGCAGCCTCTCCAACTCCTCGCTGACCCTGTGAGCAGCCGCCGTGAGCTGCTCCACGCCGGGAGCCGCGCAGTCGGGCACTCCGGCGCAGGCCTGGACTAGTCGCTCTACGGCTTGGGCTACCAGACGGGCTGCGCTGGTCAATTGTTCTCGACAAGCTGGGTTGTGAAGAGTTGGGGCTACCACCTGGTCGAAAAAAATGAGACTTCATGAATAAAATAAAGTCTAACTTTGCAGAAATTGAAGATTTGACGACATTCTCAAAACAAATGATAACTAGGACCAAAACATCTGACAATCAGTCTTAGTAAGAAGTTGCTGCGTAACTGGATTGCAGACATCAAAAATAGGCAGTCGCTCCTTGTGACAGACTGGTACCAGCTGCATTCTATTAGCCCAGAAAGCCGATCCCAACTTAATTGGGAAAAAGGCTAGGCAAATTATGCTACACACTATTTCGAACCCAGTTTACTTGCATACACTTTAAACCAACCCCATGGAGTCAAAACACATAGCTACCTAAACATATATTAACACTTTTTTATGGGAAATCATCACATGATACCTCCCGCTGTGGGTTAGCAGCGACAGAAAGTATCAGACTCTTACTGACTAAACCCCATCATGTTCCTTCTTAAGCCCTTTATTTATCAGGGCCGCGGTATCTTTCGAACAATCCTGCAGCCCCGGCAGACCCTGGAAGACCCTGGAAGACCTTGCTGACCCTTCTTGAGGAGTTCTACATACCTTGGCACAAGCCACCAGCTGGCTGGTTGCTAAAGCGCAGTGCGTGGCCGCTGAGATGATGTTGTTCTGTAATGCTTGCTCCTCACGACACATGGCGGCTACGTTCTTCGCCTTCAGGACTAGAGCTGCTGTGGTGTTCGCTACTGCTTTGGCCAGGGATAGGAGGATGTCCTGTGGGGAGAAATTGTTGTGAGAAAATGTAGGATTATGTGGTCTGTAATCGATGTTTGTGTAGGTATTTGACTGAAGATAAACAGTCTTGATACTTTTGCATCTAAAAATCGATGTAAATACTATTACGACAATTAGTACTTAAACCTTTAAATAGGTGCCTACTCAAATAGAGTATAGTTTAACATAGCAAAATTGATTTTTGCCCTTTTAGCTATCATAGTATAATCTTCTCGATGAAAATTCTGTTTACAAAAATCACATAGAAATCTAAGAAATACCAGTTTTCATTACTCCCGGAAATCTATATACGAAGCATATCCAAAAACATATTTTAAGACAACAAAACATAAATTTATCTTTGACATAAAACTCGAGTTAATTTTGCGAATCGTTTCTCTAAAGAAATACTTCCCGGAATTGTCGTTTGTAAATAATAATAAACGCAAACGCGTACGCACGATAAATGTAACACCCGTAACATATAAACATCTGTTAAAATCGTAAAACTATGATTGATGGGACAAGGACATCCGGTACATATATAAATATGAAGTAATAATCTATGTTTATGTGGTTATTTATACAAGCTTTTTCCGTGGATTTTCTCGCAAATTGAGATAACTACGTCATGTTGTATGATTATATAGTATTTAGTCCCGATTCAGGTATAATCTATCTACACTTATGTCTTGTTTCGTAATAAATTTTGTTTAGTCCTGTTTCAAGTATAATATATTACTCTTTATTTTAAAGGTTTTTAAATTTTCGCGACTTGTACGTCGCGGTTAAGTCGCGATTGTGTATGAATATCTATTTATTTTGTCAAATTTTACAAAAAGTTTGTATTTAGAACAGTAAGTACAACTGTCTGCCTAAACATCATTAAATAACGATGTCGTAAATCATATGTAGTTTGAATAGATACCTACGTACATTTGCGGTTTTATTTTTGCAGGCCTTCAAACAGAAATCTCAAAGAGAAAAAATACAACATTCATGAATGAAAAACATTCCAGTCTAGACAAAAAATCGAGGCCAAAACCAGTCCTCAACCAGGAATCGAGTCCACGGCATGCCAGACACATTACAGAAACCAGTCGTCCGTTCACTCTATGTAGGTCACAGCTGTAGTATTTTTATAACAACGCCATCTGTTGTCATAATGGGGAATCACTTCCTTAGGTAGTTAGCTATCAGACACAGAGATAGTAGGACTGCGTTTGCGCAAATTTTGGGCTTACTTTGTAATATATTTATATCTATATTTAGTAGTTTTTTTAGGTTGGTATTGTCTTCTATATTTCTGTTTTCATATATAAGTTAATATTATCTTGATTAGAGTTATTCTTAGTTCTCGTATCATGTACAGATATTATAACATTTTTGGTATATACAGCATGATTTCTCAACTATACAGGGGATTGATTAGTTGTCATTTTTGCGTAAATACATTCACTTTTCGAGACAGTTAGTTATAAATAAAACAATATGTTTTCTAAAGCAAATGTATTGACCAAAAATAACCAACGGCAGTGTCAGTTTATAACCACAACCTTACATTGTCGTTCAGAAAAATTGAACCAATATTTTACACTATTGGAGATAAAAAACCTTTTGTGTATGAGATTCATGAAATGAGATTCAATTGAAGATTTTTTTAAATACTGGTTCAATATTTCTGCACTCAATTGCATTAAAAATTATTATAAAAAATAACTATAACGATTCGCTGGCGAGTATCGAGCAATTCAAATTCCAAAAAAGTATAATTAAACGAAATCAGTCTTTTATTTAAAAATTAAGTAATTTTCAGTCTGTAAATTTTAAGTATTTTAGCTGCCCAATTGAAGAATAGTTTTTATTTATATATGCCAGATATATTTTATCTAAGGATCATTTTTGACGTTTTGACAGATTTTGTATAGCAATATGTCAAACTGCAAATAGAAGTTAACTAATGATTTAAAAATTCGCCCTTACTGAATAAAAAGTATGCATCTCGATACTAGCCAAGCGTTATCAGAATAAATAGCAAAAAATTAAGAAATAAACATGTGTATTAAAATAAAATGGCAATCTGTGTGTTTGTACTTATTGATGGCATTTTTTTTTTCTGTCTTATTATGCATAATATTTAATGGCTTTTTGCAGAAGTAAAATAGAATCCAGGGTTTTTTATGACTTCCATTTCCCAAGTTTTTTATTTGGCGTATCAAAGCAATATAGCATGTAGTATTTTTACAATGAGACACCGCAAAAAAAAATCTCATCCCTTGTGGGAATGAAACACAGATTACTACGAAATTATGGTTTTTTAAATGATAATCCCCAAAAGGCCATTACTATATGCAAAAAGACACGTAACTAACAGATTTTGAGTTTTTACATACTATTGATTAATCGCACTTTACATAAAGAAAGTAAGTTTTATTATTGTCATGATAAAAATCACATTATATTAGTACGATTATTCAACAATATGTAACAAAAATAAAATATGTACACATGAAAAAAATATGAAGCTGCCAAAAATTAACAAAAATAAAAAATATCTAAGGGACGTCACACATTAACGATTTAAAAAGGTTAAGACGACCCTTAACTGGCAATTCTCTTAATGCTTATAAAATAAAAAGAAAAATAATAGAAAAAAATAAAGACTAGATTAGTAAGCATTAAGATTATTGTTAACAAAAATATAAAATTAAAAACAAAAGTAGTAACTTAACAATTTATGAAGCTTTTTTACATAGTGGGCTATAATGGACAAAAAATATATAAAATAAAGATAGTATCGAAAAAAAAGAACGGCAGAGTTGTACCTACCTACCTGTTTTACAACCACATTTTAAACCAACTTCTAAAATAGGAGGATTTGGTTACGTCTTTTTTACAGGACCAAGCAATTTACTCAAATTCCTACTCAAAACATCCAGTTATATTTCACCCGAAAACCAAAAAACTGAAATAACTCATTTTTAATCAACTTCTAAAAAAGAACTTTGTTCGACTGCACTTTTTCTAGTCCGACCCGTATATAGAAACAGTCAAAAAGTCGTCTATTTTGTTATCATAATTATCCAGCATAGACCATTATGTAAAAAGCTGTAAATAGACCCGTCAACTCGCTTATGACTTTGTGATGGCAAGATAGTTTTTTATTCATTATGTGATTACCGTATAAAAAATGCATTCAAGAACCAAATAGTCAAATAAAAGTTATAATTTTACTTGTAACTTATACTAATTTGATTGATTCGATCTTAGTCTAAAGTTTTCTGTAATAATCTAAGAAAATCAGCTGCAATTTTGACTAGAGACAACTTTTGACTTAACTTTCAAGAAATATGGCTCCAATTCGAGAATATAACTTAACGACTTTTCTATTATTTTATAAGCTACCGTGATGTTGACTTTTGACTAGCTTAATCATAAGCGAGTACTCCCATTTTAACCAAAACCCCTCTGCCTAGATTAAAACCAGTACCAAAATAGTCTAGGTAATATAAAACCAGTATTACTAACAATGTAGTTAGTGCATACGTTTGTGCAGTTAACCGAGTAATGGTTAGGACAGACTAACTCTTGGTTAGTGTGTTAACTATAATTTTTGGGACTGGGAGAGTATGTGTTTTACACAAGAATACTAGATAAGTTTCTTTTTTCATCAAGGAGTAGTAGGCAAATCAATGCTTGCTAATAAGACTTTAAAAGCAGCTACTATTTATTCAAATAGTTTATAGATGCTTCTTTTTCTTATCGAGTGAGCTGCAGGTTTAATCACTTAACAAGCCCTAGTGTCAGAGTTTTCTAAAATCCGCCTGACGGCCTCTGACGGGGAATTGTAACGACTGCTACTGAGTAGCATTCGGGGACACCGGCTTTACATGCCCTTTCAGGCACGAGGATTTTATGTATGTAATATAATATTTCCTGCGTTCAGACTTTAAAAATGACTAAATAATAATACTTTTAGTTCAGTTGATTAACATTACTTAAAGAAGCTGCACTGACCAGAGCTATGCCTTTAAATTATAGAAGATTGACTTTCGATTCAACATGCTTGTGTAATCCACATACTCTCAAAAACTAACCTATGGAAATAAAAATATAATTAAAAACAAAAATATCATCGTGCAGTCTTTTCCCTTTCATATTGTCTTTCTAATTTCGATAACGTATATCCGAAAAAGTTTTATAGGAAACATATAGGAAAAAGACTTTTAAGACCCAGACTTTTAGTGCAGAAGTTTTTAAACAACCAAGAATTTTTCACCGCTCGTTGTGGCACACTGGTACTCAGCTGCATCTGGTTAGACTGGAAGCCGACCCCAACATAGTTGGGAAAAGGCTCGAGAGAGTACTGAGTGGCCGGGGACGAGACGTTTGAATTAATGAAATTCTACTCGTTAGCAAGAGGTTGGCCTATACTTCGGTCAAAGAATATGCATTGCCATTCAACGTGGTAATACAGCCAGCCTTTTGGGCACGATCCGCGCTGACAGCGATGCGGACAATTTTTTGATGCATAGTTTTAATTCTGCCTTATCTAAATAAGTATATTTAATTTGTTATATAATATAAGTATGTATTTGTGTAAGTAGGAGTTTGTATATATCTACAATGTTAATATTAAATGTAAATGAAATGATATTGGTTGTTTAAAAACTTCTCCGCTTTCTTAGTCTGGGCCTATTAATCGTGAGAATAAAATAAACTAAGGTTATTAGAAAAACCTTTATAGAGAGAAATATGAATACTTTTAGTAAGTTTAGATATTTAGATATAATTTTGAAAAATAATACTTATATATTTTAATACATTCCGCTATTTTTATTTTAGCGGAGTATAATTTAAAATGCATCATTGGCACCATTTGACATAGGCCTAGAGAAATTATCACGATTTTTTAAAATAATATTCAATCAATGATATAAAATGCGTATTTTTAGTAATCTTATGCCTGCTGTGTTTGGCGCTGAGATTCCTTTCTTCCATTTTGGTAATTTCAATCATGTTGTAGAAAGAGATTCAGAATAACGACTTTTTAAATATATATTTGGGATTAAACTGATTAAAGGAACTGAATACCATGAGGTACCTTAAGAAAATATACATAATATCATTATAGGTCCCTATACCATAGGAATATGCCGAAAACCCATTTCACGTTGCCTTTTTATTATTTCCAAAGACTTGAAATTAAAAAAAAAACTGTATATTGTACGCTATTGTACATTCAACAAGTACGCTAAACGACGTATAGACGCGCAATGAAATGGCGTTGTTTAGTCAAATGGCCAGCTGTTTGATTGAACAGCTATTTCAATCAGTTGGCTGCGAAAAATACACAGTTATTCAATTTCCTATCCTTAGAAAAACGCACAAAGATCCCCCTACATCATTTCAAAGCACTTCTCCCCACTCTCAGTACTATTATCCCCCCCACAAACATCTTTAGGCATCAAACACTGAATTAAAAGTGCTAAAAACATAAACAATATTGAAATCAGACATAAAATATTCAGCCAATTATCTTTCCATATCGTAGCCAACTCAATTTCTAAGCATTCACATTTAGGACAACACTTTTCTTCCGTTCTAGGACACTTTCGTTTACAAAACTTGCAAAAGCCTCGAATATTTTCACCCGTACACTTAAAGGTAGGATTATAAAATATCCTAATTTCAGTTTTAGGCTTAGTTTCAGTAGAATTATTCAAAATATTTGTCTGTTTATCACCAGTTTCTGTCGTGTAGTATCGTTCGCTTTTTTTGACGAAATTTTCAAAGCCGTCTCGTCTAAGTTTGGAAATTTCGTTTTTCGTGAAACTGGCTTCGGCAGTCTCCATGAAAGTTTCTGTTGTCGTTAAAACTCGATTGTACCGATCTGGGTTCAGCAATTTCATATTTAAAGAACCTGATACTTTGACATCGGGACCCGATTTAGTGATGTCGTTAACTATGCTGTGACATTCGATTTTTTTGCCGTTATATCGATTGAATTTATCGTTAATGTCGTTTTTATCGATATTGTCTGATAGGAAGAATTGTTCGCGAAGTATATCGTTCTTGTTGCGACGATTAAAGTCTATGTTAACGTTTTCGTAATTTGATTTGTCGATAGTGATGTTACTTTTATCGATATTAAGGTTGGATTTATCGATATTAACGTTCGATTTATCGATATTTAAATTAGACTTTTCGATATTACTTTTAGGGACATCATAAATAACGTTAGCATAATCATGATTAGAAAAATCTTTTTTGAAATTATAAATCTTATCGTAAATCGTTTTAGGATACAATTTCGGACTGCTACTATCTAAATAACCTTCACAATTCTGAACTATCGATTCAAAATCGTTATCACTATTCGATTTTTGGGTTTTATTTTTGAAAATCATATTACAATAATCAACGCTCCTATAATAATCACTATCCGACTCTTCTTGTATAACGTCAAGTCCCCAATTCCTGGTAGTATCAACATCTTCATAAATACCGTCATCGACTTCCACTTTGCGGTCACCGGCTCCAATATCGAGACTTTCGAAGTCGGTGTCGTAGGTGTCATCTTTGTCTTTGCCGAAGAAGACTTTATAGAAATTGTCGTAGCAGTAATTGAGTTTTCTGTAGAGGTAGGATTTTTTGGGGTTTCTTTTGGGGTCGTTGTCAATTACCTGGGTTTCTTTGTCCTCTTCAGTTTCCTCGCCGATGGTGTAGAGGACTGTGGTGGAAGCCTCGCCGACTCTGGAAGCCGCGTTGAGGAGGTTCTGACGTGGCTGGAAGTCGATAGAGTTATGGTTAGTTATCGTTTGATTTTAATATTGTAATTTTACGTTTCCACCGATATAAGTCTACTTACATGCGATTGGTTTACTTTTATACATGACATCTTTGCCAGTTTAAATTACTCAGTAATTCAACATTTTAAAGGCCAAACTTTTACATAAAATGAAAATTATTTGAATCGAATTAAAATGCATCAAAAGCCACGTTAAATTGTTGGGTCCCGGCTATCATTAGTTTGGATATATTTGACAGTCATTACAAAAAGTCTATCAACCAAAACGATCCTTTTTGTTACTAAAATTTTCGGGTTGCCCGCGGGTAACTGGGTTGAGGAGGTCAGGTAGTCGCTTGAAGTGACACACTGGTACTCAGCTGCATTCGCCGACCGTTTTTGAAGACGATGCTTTTTGATCATTTGACCTACACAACTGCTGTCATTAAACATCTTTGGCAGTCGTTACGAGTAGTCAGAAGCCAGTAAGTCTAACACCGGCCTAACCAAGGGTGCCCAGGAAACTGGGTTGAAGTCAGATAGGCAGTCGCTCCATATAGCACACTGGTACTCAGCTGCATCCGGTTAGACTGCAAGCCGACCCCAACATAGTTGGAAAAAGGCTAGACAGATGACGCCAATTAAATACCTGTTATATAAAACCTACATAATTTTCAGGCATACCTCTTTAGTCTCCGGTTCAGCAGCCTTCAACAGATCACTGAAGGCCGTACACAGTTTCCTCGTAGCATCCAACAGTTTATCACCATGATCACCGTCGTCCATTAGTGCGGCGATCATTTGTACGCCTTTAGTCATTTCCGGAAGGTTCGTGGTGATAGTGGTGATTGCTGCTCCGACGGCTGTGTGGTCTACTTCTTCTGTACCTGGGGGGAATATTTAGGCTTTAGTTTTAGGTAATCGTAAAATAAACGGAACGGAACGGAAATTGAAGGAACATTATCTGTCCTTATCATCATAGATGCATATAGTATTTAGTGTATTTATATATATTTATTTATTTATATATATATATTTCATATGTATTTAGGTTAATGTTAGTAATTATTTTTAGTTATAGCTTCTTTCTTCTTTACACACTATCTGCATCTCTTCTTATTCTAACTCTCCCATAACGGGCCTGCTGGAAGAAATTTCTCTTGAAATAAGCTGTGCCTATGTACTATGTGTTCTATCTTTCTTCTTTTCTGTATTCTGTGTGTGTATCTGTGTACATGAACTATTAAATAAATAAACCTGATGGAACTGAACTCCAAAAAAGACGTTCAGAATCAGACGCTTAATCGAATTGTTAAATAAATGTTCAACTTTTTTTGTAATAATACAGTTTCAGGTTTAAGTCTATAAGGCTCATCATATAAGGTATAGTTCTCGCCAAATTGAATGGAGGTAGTCAACAGATATTCGAGCACTTGGTGGCTTTCGAATAACTGCCGAGTATAATAAGTACGCTCATGTAAAACATACTTCCCAAGTGTTTCGTAACCCGATGACAACTTATAATAAAAAATTTTGGACTTCAACTCCTAGCCACCATTAAGTTTGGCACTAAATATAGCATGATAATTATTGAATTTTAACATCACAGAGACTTAGGAAAGCTCATTAAACAAAAAACTAATACTTAAAGATCGACTAATATTCCTATCAAATTAAACTTCACAAGCTAAGCGTCTAATCATTAATCCAACGTACCGGAAGTCAGCGTAACGACTTGCGCAGTAGCAGCGTTCATGGCGGCGATCTGTGACGTCACGACCTGTTTGTTCGTGTCCATCGTCACTTGCTTCCATTTGACGGACGCCGCGTCCTGGCCTAGAGCTGGGAGAGTCGCCTGGGGACGGAAGACATGATATTTAATTATTTTATTTATTTATTTATTTGCATCAGGCATCTGAGGCCCATAGAAAATACAATACTTAAATATAATAACATTAAATTATAATACACTAATACATAATATATAATAACTTAAAAACTAATGTACACGAAGCGAATTATGAGTTATATAAACTTAATAATAAGACTACAATTTTTACCTGTAATTGTCTAATTGTTTGGGTAGATAATTTTACTTCTAGTACTTTCTTTTAGATCACATTAGTTAAGCAAATTAATAAATATTTACATTTTAATTAAAAACTATTCTAGTAAAAAAACTGAAACTTCTTTCTTTATTCCTAATCTGAAGCTAGATAACTCGTAAGACACGGCGGTCTTTTCACAAACTGTATTCAGAAATAACATAACATACAATATTGTTTTGAAAGTCCATTTTATGGTCTTACTAGAATTTTACCTTCATTTAAACTATTATGTTATTACTGTTATTTTGGTGATCATTATTTTTAGATATTTAGTGTACTAATTGGAGCCCGCGCCTAAAGTGGAAGTTCCCTCTAAAGTGCAATCAGAAGTGTGACGAAAATAGCATTCACGTCCGACTCACTGATTTGGGACATTTATAAAAAGATACTGCTCTAACTGCTGACTGTTGCACCTTGTCAATAAAAGCGTAAAAATTTATTTAAATTGCAGATTTTTTCAACTTATGAAAGTATGAAATTTCACTTTTTACAGGATTCCTTTTAATAAAAATCATTTTATTGGTTAACAACTGAAAGTCACAAGTTTCTCAATAAAGTTTGAATGCAAAATGTAATAATATTTCGAGAAAAAATTGAATGAATAAAAACAAAAAAGTAAATCTATTTTGGGCCACAAAAAGACCCCTTCTCATAGTCACAATTCACGTAGGTATCACCATCCTCCTGCCCCTATCCCAATCCTATATGTGGTCGGTGCAGCATGTTTTCTCCTTCCATACTCTTCTATCTGCCGTCATCTCACAGGTAACATTCTTTCTTCATTCTTTCTTACTATATCTACTTTCACAATTCACGTAGGTAATGATTAACAAACACCAAATCTATGAGGACTTCAGCAGTAGCTACATACCCTGGAGAGTCCCTCTTCGGTCTGCTTGATGATCTCGACTCCTGAGCTGATGGTGGAGAGCAAGGCTCGCTGCGGCTCCGTGAGGATCGAGCTCACTTTAGTCTGCTGCATTTGTGACGCCTGGGGAGAAGATTTTGGTTTTATTAAAAATTGGTTTGATAAATTATGTCTAGATTATACTAAAAGCTTTTATAATACTGCTGGCTTACATGCTTTTGTGGAAACTACTTTATGCGCATGGATAAAAAGTAGTGATCTGATGAATGTTATATATCAAAGATTTTTTTAATAGGACCAGTAGTGCCTGAGATATAACAACGCAAAAGTTGATAAGATGAACATTTTACTATTTCATTTAAAAACTACCGAATGGATTTTGATAGATCTTTGCAGTTATATCTTACACATCAAAATATTATATACGGATGCACGAAGTAGTTCCTACGGGACGCGATTGAAACCGCTAGCGTAAGCCAGTTTATTTTTAGAGCCAATATGAAATCACTAAATAAATAATCTAAATAAATTAACGGTATTATAAAATTATGCATTATTATTGAAGCTAGTATAAATATAAGTATGTTAGTAAGTATATACCTACACAGCCCATCTCGATGACTACATATAGCCATTAGAGCAGCGTGGAACAAAATGATTTGATTAGTTAATTAATTATCAAATATTTAAGTTAGTATTAATACTAATAGCTGAAAAAGTGGTGTATCTTTCCTTTTTTTCTTTTAACCAATTCAATAAAATCATATTGGTTTGTGGCAATTCCTTTTTCAGAGTTTTGAATATATAGTTGAATAGGTTTTTAAAAAATAAAATAGCTTTATCATTGTTAAAATTTTGTCTCTTACCTAAATGAAGCGTCGTATTTTCAATCGCCGGAAAACTTTTATGTTTTTCACAAAAACAGCTTTTGTACAGAAAATCGTAGTTAACTGTTTATTGAAGACGGCTCTTAGTGCACTTTCTATACATCAAACAATTAATCCAATACACCACTTTCACACTACACAGAGTGACAAAAAATTCCAACACAAAAAAAAACAAGCACAAAACAAAATAAATAAAAAATAAAAATAAAGAATACTGACAGCAGGCGGGGTATGTCCGGTTATAATCTGTCCGGATACGGTAGTCTGTTGAGCTCCCGTCATGTGGTTCACGGCGAAAGGCTTGGCTCCTATGTGTGCAAATAATATAAAGCGTTGGTGAGAAAAGAAAAATATTTATTTGGGAAAATCATAGAGAAAATGTTGGCAAAATAAAATTAAGTTGAAAACAAAACAGAATAATGTTTTTTCGGCAAATCATATAATTGAAAGTTGGCAAAAAAAATCGAGATAATATAAAACAAAACAAGATTTTTTGGATATCACACTGTAGGTATACATTTTTTACTCTACGGAGAAAAATAAACTACGAACAGCAATAGTACATATCCGTAAAAAGTAATGCTGAAATTGGTAATTTATATCATCGTTTACTTTATATTTTGAATGATTTTCGCTATCATAAATGTTCTAATGATTAGCCTTTTTATCGTCCCACTGGGCACAGGCCTTCTCTCACAGACAGATAAATAAAATTAAATAACTTGCTTATATACAAAATATACAGTGCAAAATCTAATTTCAAAAATTTTCAAAAATAATTACCTTCAGCCCCTGGTCTGTGCACAGCCGGTTTAGCTAAGGACTCCGTATTAACTTTAGCCGACTTGAATGTGTCGTGTTGGATAATGTTCGCCCTGTAGGAATAAAGAAACATATTTCGTAATATTTCACTAATATTATAAATGTGGAAGAGGAGCTTTTGGTATTTAAAGCACAGGTCAATTGATCATAAGGTTAAGCAACGCTTGGTGAGGTCGGTCAGTGGATGGACGGTCATCTCGTCATGAAGACTTTTTCCATGTTTCAGAAGGTACATTAAACTATTAAGTTCTGGCCGTCATGAACATCTTTGGCAGTCGTTACAAGTAGTCAAAAGAAAGAAATTCTGACAACCAGTCTTAAAGTGTGTCAGGTTTCCGGAGTTTGTTGTAGAACTGTTTGAGGAGGTCAGACAAGCAGTCGCTCCTTGTGGCACACTGGTACTCAGCTACATCCAGTTAGACTGGAAGCCGACCCCAACATAGTTGGGAAGGCTCGGGAGAAGATGTTGTAGTTAGGGAAGCTGCTAGCCAGGTTGTATACTCACTTGGAAGGTGAGACAGAGTCCTCCAACATGGCGGAGCCCTCGTCTCCCTCGATGCCGAGGTGGTCTTTGGCTCGCACTATGATGTAGTCAGGGAAGCGGCTAGCCAGGTTGTATACTCACTTGGAAGGTGAGACAGAGTCCTCCAACATGGCGGAGCCCTCGTCCCCCTCGATGCCGAGGTGGTCTTTGGCTCGCACTATGATGTAGTCAGGGAAGCGGCTAGCCAGGTTGTATACTCACTTGGAAGGTGAGACAGAGTCCTCCAACATGGCGGAGCCCTCGTCTCCCTCGATGCCGAGGTGGTCTTTGGCTCGCACTATGATGTAGTTAGGGAAGCGGCTAGCCAGGTTGTATACTCACTTGGAAGGTGAGACAGAGTCCTCCAACATGGCGGAGCCCTCGTCCCCCTCGATGCCGAGGTGGTCTTTGGCTCGCACTATGATGCAGTTAGGGAAGCGGCTAGCCAGGTTGTATACTCACTTGGAAGGTGAGACAGAGTCCTCCAACATGGCGGAGCCCTCGTCTCCCTCGATGCCGAGGTGGTCTTTGGCTCGCTGCTTGCGGACTATAATGTCGATGTAGCCAGCTATGACTTGGAGTATCTGTTCCGCTTCTGTGGTCTGGACTGAGTAGTATTGGTCGCTGGGGACAGAAAAAATATATGTTAATAACATGTTCATTATCATCATCATCATCTCAGCCATTGTGGTGTGACTACTGTGCATAGGGTCAAGGTTCAATTCAGGCGTTCTTGACAAGCACGTTAATTTCATTCATTACAGACCTTATAAACCTTTATGGAAATATTTCTATTAAATTAACGAAAGTTTTACATGAAGGTTTAACTAGTGTTTTATGATTAGGTATGTGTGTATCTCACACATACATAAAACGTCATATTGGTCTTCTCATCTAGTCTAACAACCAGTCTTACAAAGGGGTATTGGGTTGCCCGGGTAACTGGGTTGAGGAGATCAGATAGGGCAGTCGCTCCTTGTAAAGCACTGGTAGTCAGCTGCATCCGGTTAGACTGGAAGCCGGCCCCAACATAGTTGGGAAAAGACTCGGGAGATGATGATTTACAAACTTACCTATAGTCTCCAAAGTCCAGGGTAAAGGTGTTAGGACTGGCACACCATCTCCTCACGGTAGTCAGAGGCCAGGTCTGCAGAATTTCCTTGGTCTTCTCGTCGAGACGGAGCACCGAGTCCTTTGTGACTCCCAGTAGACGGGGGACTAGCTTGTTCTTGCCTTTCATTTTCTCCTGCAGGAAGAAAATATGGTGAGTGAGAGAGTGAGAAGAGTATTTTCAAATAATATTGATATGTATCTATACTAATGTTATAAAGTTAAAGAGTACGTTTATTTACGTGATAATCTTAGGCAGTAATGGACCGATTTAAAGAATTCCCTCAGTGTAAGATAGGTTATTTATCGAGTTAACGGCAATTTTTTGCCAGATGCAGGGAGTAGATCGATCAGCGATGGAAGCTACTTTTAGATATTCCCATTATAATCACGATAGCGTATTGCTTGCCATGATGATTATACTGATACTTGAGTTTCAGTGCAAGAAATATAAACCACATTTTACGTTGTCGACTTGTATTCTATATCGATACTGAAAATTTGAAATAACAACAATGTGCTAAAGCTGCAAATGTTTTTGGCTTGTACTTATTTGTAACAGCCTATGCATCGCTAGATTAGTTTTATTGTGTTCTTGGGTCTCAGCCGAGCCTGCAGGAGTCTATCACACCTACCTTGACCAGGAAGAAGGCGACGCCATAAGTCTTGAGGTCCCTGGCGCTCTTGGTGTAGAGCACTTTAGCGTCGAGCTCGCTCAAGCCGACATGCTTCTTGTGCTCGCGGAAAATCTTCTTCTCAATGCCTTTCACTTTCACGTAGGAGGCGGGGAGGAATTCTTTGAGGCTGGAATAAAACAATTTGATGTAAGTTTACATGGAAAATCTATCATCATCATATATCATCATCGAAAATATCAAAGTCAAAGTCAAAGCTCTTTATTCTGTGAACATAGGTATGTACAGTTATTTATAACATTTTGATATACTGTTGGAGCCCGTGGCTAAGTAATAGTCTCACGTAATTGTCCCGGATGTTGTGAAAACATATTTGGTCTTCGTTACGGGTAGTCATAACCCAGGATTGACAACCAGTCTTCTCTACAAGGGGTATCGGGTTGACTGAATAACTGGGTTGAGAAGATCAGATACTCAACAATAAAATAGTTGGGAAAAAGCTAAGCAGATAATGATTTTAGAACCATCACTTTGGTCAATAAGAACAACTAAAAAACGTCTCATGAAAGAAACATTTGAAAAAAACGAAACAGAAGAATTTGTCGAATAACTATATGTAATATGTTATAGTAACTTTTAAACAATATTAGTAACTCACTCTAAAAATCCGGGTGTATGCTTGTCCTCTCTGTGATCTCCGAACTGAATCTGACACTGAATACCCGCAAACTCGCAAGCTGTTGACAAAAGAAAATAAATGTTAACAACTAGATTCTTATAGATAAATACATGTAAGAGGCCTTTGCCCAGAAGTGGCACAACAAGGCTCGATAAAAATTATGTACTACATTAGGTGCACGAGTATCGGAAGGTATGTTAAATTAGTGGGTCCCGGCTGTAGTCTGTAACCGGGAAGTCTAACAACAAGTCTAGTTTTAAATATTGACATCAGATAGGTAGGCAGTCGTGTCATGTGTCAAAATGGTATCCAACTGCATTCGGTGTCCGGTCTTAGCCATTCGAAATCGCTTTGTGGGTTTGAGAAACTTTCACAGAGCAGTCAGGAGCGTCCTGCTCGTGATCTTTCTCCGGTGGAGTCGGATTATCGTCCCATCGGGCTATAAGAGTGAAGGTATAGTGAATGCACCTGTGTCCAAGCAAATTTGCGTTCAATACAAATATGACCATGCGCATCTGGCTGATCTCCTTATATGAGAACTCCTGGCTCCCGGAGAGTGTTACATACCTTTGTCCATGGTGACAGGATGCGTGGTGTCCAGTATGGCGTCCCTCGCCTGCACGTACAGCAGGTTCAGCTGGACTGGATCCCGGGAGTCCACGTTGCGGTCAGAGAAGAACAGCTTCCGGCGAAGAAGTAATGTCTCTGAGGCGTCTACTCCTTGTTCGCGAAGAGTCTTTGATGGTTCCACCCAGTTTACTGTGGAAAATAGAAGTTTATTTTAGAGATGCCATTGGAAAAACAGTTTACCCTACTAGACACCTTATTTACCTAAGATAAAAAATACATAGTACAAGAAAACACTGCATTTGAGGTTTGTGTCTTCTCAGCAGATTCGCTAAACATAACGCAATGCTTTTGTGAAAGCGATTTCTATCCGACCCGGGAATCGAACCCGAGACTCCGTGGACAGCAGATGCACTTTGCTACCACCAAATCAAAGGAAAAGTTGTTAAAAAAATCTGAATTGGATGTAAAACCTAATCCTACATGAATGTCGGTTATCAAGTAACTTATTTATTTTATTTTTAGTGTAGTGCTTAACTTTGTATATTATGTAAATATATATATATAGTCCTCCTTATCGTTTTCGATAACGGCGACCTATGGCAAGTTCACCTCCTAGCATGAGCCCTGATGTGACTGGCGAAACCGAGTTTAGATTTAAAGACCCGGTCGCAAGTGCTGCAGAATAACTGACCCGCACTATTGAGAGTATAGTTGTATTAAGGCTTAGGTCTCTCTTTTCGTAACTGGCGCTTTTCGTCTAAAGCCTCGAGTCTTTTTTCTTCGAATAACTTGACGTTTTCATAGATCGTTTTGCGCCAAGATGACCTATTAAAGGCAAGCCTCTCCCAATCTGTAGGGTGGATACCGCACGCTTTCAGATGTCTTTTGAACACGTCCTTGTAGCGAAGATATTGTCCTCCTTGCTTGCGTTTACCTTCTGCCGTCTCGGAATAGAAGATCGCTTTAGGTAGACGGTGGTTGTCCATGCGAAGGACGTGTCCACACCACCTGAGTTGTCGTTGCATTAACAACGCCTCCATTCCATACATATTAGACCGTCGGAGAACCTCCGTGTTGGAAACGCGATCTTGCCACTTTATTCTTAAGATCGACCTCAGACACCTAAGATGGAATGTGTCGAGTTTTTTTACATCTGACTTATATAGGCACCACGTCTCCGCGCCATACATAAGCAGAGGCAACACTAGTGCTTTGTAAACGTTAATTTTAGTTTGCAGCTTTATGTCATGGGATCTCCAGACACGGTCATTGAGTCGTCCAAATGTTGCAGCCGCGTTTGCGATGCGTAGAGGTATCTCTGAAGCCAGGGTGTTATCATTTCTGATATTGCTTCCAAGGTATTTAAAATGAGTTACTTCCTCTAGTGGCTTGCCATCCACTTTTACAGTCTCCTTGTCTAGTTCGTGTCCACGTGACGGTTGTTTGAGGATCTGTGTCTTAGCGATGCTTATGACTAAGCCAAATCTTATGCAGGACTGATGTAATGCATCGACGTATTTTTGCAAATATGTCAGGTTGTCAGACATGAGACACACATCGTCAGCGTAGAGAATTTCGAGGATGGAGATCTTAGTCAGTTTAGTTTTTGCCCTGAACCTTGAAATATCGAAAACGCCCTTATCAGTACGAACATTAAGTTGTATCTGATCATGACAATATTCCAAGGCATCTCTCATAACAACAGAAAAATAGATGGCAAAGAGTGTGGGTGCCATGACGCAGCCCTGTTTTACTCCACTCGTAATCTGGATTTCCTCAGAAAGTTCATTTTCATGCTGGACTTTCGCTTTCATGTCAGTGTGAAAATGACGTATGAGGTTGATGAACTTCTTTGGATATCCAGATTTCTGGAGAATAAGCCAGAGAGCCTCACGTGGAACTCTATCAAATGCTTTCTCTAGATCGACAAAACACATGTAGAGAGGCTTTTGGTGTTCCAAGCTTTTCTCCTGAAGTTGCCTTACGACGGAGATGGCGTCGATAGTACCTCTGGCCGGACGGAAGCCACATTGACTCTCAGGCAGGTAATCCTCCGCTAAGCTACTGAGACGACTGTTAATAATATGTGCTAAGATTTTGCCGGCACTAGAAAGAAGTGATATGCCCCTATATGAGCTGCAGTCGGAGACATCTCCTTTCCCTTTATATAGCTTGCAGATCACCGCATCCTTCCAATCCTGTGGGACTTCTTCGGTCTCCCAGACCCTTAGGACAAGATGAAATAGTCTTTGTACGATGTTTTTCCCACTGTATTTGTAGACTTCCGATGGTAACTGATCCAAGCCAGGTGTTTTTGAGTTTTTGAGCCGTTTTATTGCCTTAACAAACTCTTCAAAAGTAGGTGGATCCTCTAGTTGTTGGCAGACAGGCATTTCTTTAAGATTGCTGATATATGACAAGTCAGCTCTGAGCGCATCGGGATTCAAAACATCATTGAAATGTTCTGCCCATCGCATTATTACATCGGCTTTCGATGTAACTCGGTTCTGCTTGTCTTTTGTATACATTGGTGCTATTTTTCTTGCCCGTGGGCCGAAAATAGTTCGTATACCCTCAAAGAATCTGCCAGTCTGGTGAGTGTCAGCGTAGTGCTGCAATTCAGTAGCTTTCTCTGTCCACCACTTGTTTTTCAGCTCACGAATTTTACCCTTCAGTCTCTGCGAAGCGTCCCTAGTGCTGCACGTGTCCGTCTGCTTTGAATTTAGTTGATGCCTGTGTTGCTCAACTAGCGTTCTAATTTCTATGTCGGATTCGTCAAACCAGTCTTGGTTCCTTTTCTGAGGTTTTCCTATAACTTCCTGTGCACAGCCATGCAGGTGTTTGGCATAGGCTCTCCATTCTCCATCTATATCACTAAGTTCAGCATCCGGAGCACTCGCAGCAAATTTTAAATCTAACGTAAACGTTTTAAATCTAATGTAAATAGACATGTATTATAATAATCTATGTAACAAACAGTATCTTTAAATTCACAAATACTATCAATCAGACTCCCTTACACGTAACAATTATTATGCTCTAACCACCCAACCTTTTCCTACCTCAAACCCACCTAAAATCACCCATATGCTCTCACCCCACATACCTTCATCATCAGTCCTGAGCTTCTTCCTCAACTGTTCCATCTTGGCGTCCCTCTCCTTCTCCTGATGTTTACGCTTGAGGGTTAGAGTGCCGAAGTTGGGCTTCTCGCAAGGATCTACTTCTTCTTTTTGCTCTTCACGGACCTGGAGGTGGAAATTGTGGAGTCAGATGTCTGTGCTAGTGTTAAAAAGTTAAAGTTGAAGATTTTGTATAAAAGCGTTAATATTGGGTAAAACTGGTGGGATTGGAAAAATTATTTCAGTTTCAGGTAGCCCATTTATCGACGATGGCTACAGGCAATTTCTCATCCAAGTTCGAGAAGTAATTCCCTCGTAATGCGAGTGGTTACCGCGTGGAACAATAGCAAGTACGTCTAGAAAACTTATAAGATATCACATCATTTTACACTTTCCATTCTGTAGGAATTAGCATCATGAGATAGGAACCTTTGACAGTTTCATGTATCCTCCTTTTGGCAAAGGTATTTAGACTTCTACTGCATAAAAGGGAACTTGGACTTCTTAAGCCTATTTTTTATAAGTCGCCATTTTTTTTCAAGATTATCCAAGTAATACTTATTTCAGTATGTACTCACCAAGCCATACTCATCATAGTTGGTGATGCCGATCTTGGTGCAGATCACCACCATGAGGTTAGCTACCACTTGGCTGTCATCTACTAGCAGGGTCTTCACCGTACCTGAAACAATGCACCATTGAATTAACATTACATTATTATTAGGAAGAGAAATATGGCTGGCACCTCGTAACCTTGCAATTGTGCACTTAGTCATTTGACTATTGATATTTTGTTTACTTTTGTGGAGTCCATAGTAGCCTTTGGACAAATGTCGTGAAAACTGTGAGAACAAATGGCTAACTTCAGAATTGCAAAGTACATGGCGAGAACTATAAATGCGAATACTATTATTTCGTAGATACGCGCCTATATACAACACATACATTGTACCTAGAAAAAAATGAGGTTGAACCAATACCAACTTATGTTATATGAAAGTTATCCGGGAATCGAACCCGTTACTCTGTACACAATAACATTTGCCAAATCCAGATCAGATATTTTTACATTGCCACATATGTCCAAAACTTTAATCAATTTCATATAGTTTATTCAATGGTCTTTAAAAAAACCTTGCACTCAAAATTAAACGTTATCTCCTTAACACAAAACTCACCATCCAACATCCGGACCCTCAGATTCCTGGTCTTCTTGTTATACTCGAGCAGATCTCCGTTCCTCAGCATGTAGTAGTCCAGGCTCCTGGAAGCTTCCAGCCATATCCCCTTCTTGTTGTCCTCTTCTGATGCCAAGAAGAGGCCGTATTCTTTTGCTGTTGAAGAAATGGGAGAGATAAAGTTGGGTATTCCCATGGATAGTGAAGTGGTTTCTAATGGGCAATTGTGCTTAATTTTTGACCACATCATGGCCTGTCTTACTAGTAATAAAAAAATCAAAAGTTTTTATGTAAGGATGTTTGTTTCTCTTTCACGGAAAAACTACTGGATGGATTTTAATGAAACTTGGCACTGATAAGATATATATGTAGGTTTAATATCATAATAGCATAAAGGCAACTTTTTATCCATGACCAGGAAGGAACTCCCTCGAGCAGCTCGTGAAACTGCGGGAAACAGCCAGTCATCAATAAAAATAAAACGTCACATGACGGTTTCCCTAAAAAATAAGATCCCTACTATTGTAAAGTAGCATATACTCACGATCACCACTGCTAGCTTCAAGGATCTTCTCTCTGATGATGCGGCAGGCGTCATACACCGTGGTGGAAGGGTCGAACTGTATGGTCTTCACCACCTTGCCGCGAGATCTTTAGCTACAGTCTAATACAGGTAATTTTCTGAAGGATATACTCACGATCACCACTGCTAGCTTCAAGGATCTTCTCTCTGAAGATGCGGCAGGCGTCATACACCGTGGTGGAAGGGTCGAACTGTATGGTCTTCACCACCCTGCCGCCATCGGTGGATATCCTCAGCTACAGTCTAATACAGGTAATATTCTGAAGGTATACTCACGATCACCACTGCTAGCTTCAAGGATCTTCTCTCTGATGATGCGGCAGGCGTCATACACCGTGGTGGAAGGGTCGAACTGTATGGTCTTCACCACCTTGCCACCGTCGATGGATATCTTCAGCGAGAGGGCCGCCATCTTGCTTAGGGATTGGGCTCTGGGGACAAACGGAGACGTCGATGGTAAAAATTTGCTTTTAGGGTATAAAAAATTGGTGAAAGATGATGAAATGATTTGATGAAGATGACGGAATGCAAGTTTTTTTGGGTCCAAGCTGTCATTTGTATGTATTAGTGAATAGTTACCGAAGCCCTAAAGCCTGACAAAAGACTACCATGGACTTAAAGCGAATCGGATTGAGCAGGTTGAGTTGAGGAAGTCAGACAGGCACTCGCTCCATGTAATATTTAGGTTGTCAGAAGCCAGAAAGCCTCTCAACCGACCTTACTACGGAGTAAAGAGGTTGTCCGGGTAACTGGATTAAAGAGGTCAGACAGGCGGTCGCTCTATGTGGCACACTGGTATTCAGCAGCACCCCGTTATACTGGAAGCCGACCCCAACAAGGAAAAAGTTAGGTACTTATATACACTAGGTACTCAATATACCTGTGTATAGTAGCAGTGTGATGAGGTCTCTCCTGTAACTCCTGAAGATCTAAGGAGCAAGCGCTGGGTCGGCGTCGGGATCGCTCTTGACTGAACGAGCGCTGACGTGGTCGGGATTGGGGGGAACCCTGAAATGCCATGAGAATCGAGGGTTCAGGGGACTGGATTTTGTAACTCGGTAACATCTTATTATAGACGTGAATGTTTCTATGTATGAATGAAAATGTGAAGATGGCGGTGTGATTGTAATGCCGCTACATTTGTTTCTCTTTCACGCAAAAACTTTTTGATAGATTTTGATGAAACTTGACAGTAATTTAGCTTATATGACAGAAAACATATGCAACTTTACATCTATTTGCGGTAAGGAATTCCCTCGAAACAGTTGGTAGCTAGTATTATAAATGCGAAAGAGAACGCCTAATGCACGTTAAGGTCTGCTTATACCATTTTAAATGCAAATTACTTATCATAATTTTGATTTAAACCATTCACAAATATGTAGGGCAGCTTACAGTGCGTGTAGAGGTCAGCCTCCGCCAGTTGTCGTGCAGAGCTTCCTCGATGCGCGCGCGCAGACTTCGTCACGACTCCGTCTGTGTTTGCGGTGGTGGATTGTCACTTGGTACCTAAGGACAAACGAGAGGTTGAATTAATGCTATGTTTATTTACAGCCAGTTTCTTCATCAAAAGTAAAAGCCAAAATAATGTCATAAAGTAAAAGTAACGGCCAAATTCGTTTTTTCAAGGCTAAAGTAACAGCAAAACTAATGGATAAAACGAATTTGACCGTTACATACATGAATATGTACATATTCAGGATTTAAAGCCACAACGCGGACTTATGAAACATCAGAAAAATCTTATTACAAGTAACTCAACAGCGGTTAAGGCGGACTTCCTAACGGTTATATGACCACATCAAATAAAGTGAATCTCAGCAATGCCGTATATTAATCATTTACTATTCCATTCATAGCCCCTCAAATCAATCTCTCATACATATACCCATCACTACTTAATTCATCATTAAAATAATACTACACTACGTTGCCAAATTATCAAAAAACTCCGATACTCCGAAACTTTCACATCAGCGACAGTAGCGTCTCGCCATGGCACACCATGGGGATATTTTGGTCGCTACACCATCACCTGTGGCGGTAAACATAGACGAGTATTTATAGATAGGGAACGGAATAGATAAAGCAGAAGATTTACTTCGTATGGAGCGTGTAGTAGCGTTTGAATCTGTCAGACATTAAATTCGTTTTTTTTTAAGGGTTTTTTTAAGCACCCTATTTAATAAAGTATATAATTCTCCTGAATGTTCTTCTTACTCTCTTCTTTGTTGGTAGTTGTCGACAGTTGAAATCAGAAAAAAATGCAAGAGATGACTTACATTGCATATGTATATACGAATAAGAACCAGACGCATACAGGTAAATAACAAATCAAGATATGCCGGCGCTGCGGGATTATTCGAAAGAGTTATCGTGACCCTGGTACATAAAGGGCTTAAGAAGGAACATGACGGGTTATAGGACTCCAAAAATTACACAAGAAAAAAGCCCTAAAACTGTCAAGAGATTCGCAGGAAGCTGTAAGACTGCACATCGTGCAACTGGGCGCAAGAAACGCAACAAACTATGTATGAACAATATTCCTCGCCCCCATAAAGTGATTGAAGCGAAAAGCTAAGGGCGTGCCGTTCGCGCCCAATTTGACTAAATTTACTGCTGTTTGCAGCTTTGTGTGATCTTGGAGGATCGGGATTTTGAGAATTTCGTGGTCTTTGATTTTACTAGCTAGCCTGTCTTTAAGATGTTTAATTTTGACCTAACGCACATTTTTAAAGATCTACTTTTAAGTTTATCGTGGTATGAGGAGTGCTCGAAAGGGTTTCTTAAGTTGTAGACTTAAAACTCTGGAATCTTCTAGTATTATTTAAACTTAGAAGTTGTCAAAATGTAACGGATGATATTACTGCAAATTCTAACCTCGATGGAAACAAAGTATGAGCTTTAATAGAAGTTGCTAAAGTAGATGACGAATCCTTGTATATTTACTGTTGCAAGTGTGCAATAAGAATAATAATAACGAACCCGACAGAATATGATGATAAGATCGTTAAAAACTTAAAAGCCTACAAGACACTGTTTTATATGTTAGTTCACCTACTGACTTATTTATATCTTCAGTGTAAGCCACGTCAATCCCAGCGTCCATAAACACAGATTTCGTAATGCCTGTTCGACACGACGAATCTCTGTCGAGACGACAAACTATATCTTATTTACTACGAAAGTAAACTTGTTGTAAAACTTTTAATTTCAATAGAAAGCATACATTTTCCATGCCAACAAGACAGAATATTTTATTTACCATCCTATATTGTATGTACCTGCATTCTAAGCAAATACAGACCTATTCTATTCTACATATTCTGTACATGGCAGTGCACCTCTTACCATTGGCTTCTAATTCCCTTGTAAATAACCGAGATCATTCATTAAGAGATGAATTAACAACATTAATAAATAAGAGTATATGCACATACATATTATTAAAATCCTAATGGTGAGATACCACCAAAATGATAGGTACATGTGTGCACACAATAATGTTAGAAATATTCGCACACGCAATTTGTTACTATTCGCAACCGCGAAAACCAGGATACTACAGGATACATTTGTGTGCATCGCATAGAGACTTATAATACAGTTCTAAAAACTATAAATAGTAGAACTACTCTTCCTTATGAGACATTTGATATGAAGGTGGCTTAATAAAAAGTTTTCTTTCAAGATATGATTTATTGCATCTGACAGATCTGATCCTCAGTCATTTAAAATTTAATGAAAAAACTAACGATGCGTTTCATGGTGATTTGTAAAATTAATGAGGCTAGGATTACAAAGTCCCAAAATGTGATGTTCTTTATATTTAGACATACTAAGGCCGTAGTTTATTTGTGTGTTCGCCATAAGTTTGGCATCCTTTCTTTCTTTAATTACATTATCAATAGTTGTTATAATTACTGCATATTTTTAACGTATTTAGTGATCATCATCGGTACCTTAGACCCTGTTTCAGATATCCAGTGGACACCATTTCACCACAAATATCCACTGGATATCGTCCACTGGACGATATTTGATACTGGATATTTTGTTTTCATTAAATTCAAAATTATTTGACTAAATGTTGCTGTATTCCTACAAAAGATAGGCGTTATTATATGTATATCAACGAATATAGTAGGCAACAAAGGCAACAGCGCAACTCGTTCACTAATAGAAGATCCACTTTGAACCCGTTCCGTTTATTAGCCTCAAACCAATATTTATGAGTTCATCTATTTCTGTAACTCATAATGTATGGGAGAGTCGGTATTTAACTAACGCTATGCGGGCGTGAAGATAACAGTACAACTGATAGTTTTAAAAAGACGGTAATTAAAATCAAGGATACACTGTTTGTTTGTATCAATAAAAAACAATATCAAAACCATTCACAAGCTTTGATGACAATCAAGTTATGATCTAACTATTGAATAACACCTAACATATGAATATAAGATATTTAAAACTGAAATTACCAAAAGATCTTACTTCCAACAAGATCCAATCACAATTCCGAGCCCCCATCAAAAATATACGACGTATTAATGACACAAACGTGACTAATACGAAACAACTAACCAATAAACTTAAGATCCGTAAAAAGCACTAAAACCGAATTAATATCTAGATCTATAAACTCATACTTAATAGAATAAGGACCCCTCAACTGAGATGTAATAAAAACGGACGCTATGGCATTTCTCTCAATCTGGAGCGACAGACAAAATTAGACCTTATATCTGCAGCTTAAGGCCCTCGGAACTGGGCTTGGGATATTACCAAATTCACATGGACTCATTAAAAAGCCCATAGTCATAACGAGTGGGTTATTGCATACAGTTTTGCATAAAAAGGCATCGAAACGGCCCCCAGTACTCGTAGCAAACCACCCTGTTGGAATTTTAATAGTTCAATATAAGTTTTTCTGCATTCGTTTATGTGGACGACTTTATTGTTTTATTGCAGGATTTGAGTCGTGAAAATTTTTGAAGTGACATCACTGTTATTTGCAAGTAAGGCACATAGATCTTCAACAGATAAGGGAGTGGTGCTGATCAAATTAGCGAGTTAATTGACAAAAGCCAGACATTCATCAACAAATTATTTACTGAGAGAAAAGGGGTGCGCTAATAAGACTTATCTTCAAGTAGATTAACTTTAAGATCAATAACAAATTCGTCTATTTGTGAATTAGAGTGCAATGTAGTAATCATAATTATATCGTATTTACTTAGATCAACTTCTTTAAACTCTTAGTGCTAAGCTAAGTTTATAAGCTAGCATCGGAACTCTTAAATCTTGTTATATCTTTATCATTATCCCGGACAAATACAGTAGCTATAAATGCAAATAACAGCAATCTATACTTCATTATTTAAAAAACATGATAAAAGAAAAACAAACTAAGGGTGAATCCTTATCAAAATATTCATAGCGCAAGTCCGAACACATTGTTACCGCATCAATGCATTCGGTACACCGTCATCGGAAGCCGAATGACAGTCCAATTAAAGCGAATTGTTTTGATGATCAAAGTCATTATAACGAACACATCAAAACTGTATGACGTGATAATGTGCTTGTTGATGACAACAATGATGTAAGCTGAGCAGGTAGGTTTGTGTAAATAAACAAAAATTACGTCATTATGAGGAAATACAATTTAAAGGCACAATATTTGATTATATTGATCTCAGACAACATATGGACAACAAGAGGTCAATTAAAATTACGTATTGCACACGCTATCGTCAATGAATTGATGGCGTAGTCAAAACTGTACGCACCTAGTGGCAGCGACGCTTGACGAATGCATGACGACAATGCAAAAATTAATAAATATCGCGTTTCTTACATTGGCTCCTAAAACATTTACTTAACTCCAGTTTTCAGTATCAGTTGTTATAGCAGCAACAATAACACATCATCTGTGAAAATGTCACCTGTCACTATCACCATTCATGATATAAAGCCTGGTAACAGACAGCGAATTTCATCAACAGAACAGGGTCCCATTTTCCTTTCGGGTACGGAAAAACAAGACACCAAAGCAAAGGTCGATAAGCGAGACCTGTCCCACATTTCTAACCCAAAAGCGACGCCAAAATAATTGACTACTACCCTACAATACGTTGCAAAGTCAGTCAAGCTTGAAACTTCAGCGGCGACGGAGCGTCGAGGCCTGTTGCTTGGCAACCAACTTGTCGCTGCTAAAGGATCAATTGAAAAGTCGATTGGAGTGATTTTAGCTGAATGGGTGGCTACAAAGTTATTTTTCTTATTGATTAGGTTGTTTGTTTGATTTTTGGTATTTTTGGACTTTGTCTTGGCGATGATTTACTGTAGACGATCCTGTTCCTGTTATATCATAGACGGAAGTTGCTGTCCCCTAATAGGGTCCACAATTGTACTTGGCTGTAAGCCTATTGTAACACCTTGACAAACTTGTGGAATGCAAATTAATGATGTAAATATGAAGTAATTTGTGTGTTATAGTATCATCATCATAAAGATTTTTAATTTGAAGTTATAAAAGATGATATTAGCTTAAAGACCAGTGGAGCAATTATTGTTTAACTTGTCACGATCGACCTCTACTTTAATTTATGATGTTAATTTATTCCGTCTAATCGGTCCTCGTGGTCTTGATTGAGAAACGAGCAGTTAGAAGTGACCATCAATTATAACATTAGTAAGTTATGTTAAGGCTCTTCTACATAGTAGCGTTATTATCGATGATAAAACCGGATATTTTGATACCATTATGGCAATGGAGTTAGAAACTGCAATGATAATAACGCCATTTTTCTCGCTCGAAAAAATAAATATTCAAAGATGTCATAGATGAAACAATCTCAATTAAAAGTTATTGCCATATCTGTCTACAAAGTTAGAAATTGCAATGATAATAACGACAATTTTCTCGTAAGAACAATTTCAAAGTCAACAATGAAAAACTCTACGTAAGAAAGCACAGAAAGGTTAACAGGATCATAGAATTAACTTTAGAAACAAATCATCATCCATCCTCCGAGCCTTTTTCCCAACTATGTTGGGTTAGGTCAGTCTAACCGGATGTATCCAAGTACCAGTGGTTTAACTTTAGAAACAAATCTTTATTTATAAAAATGAAATCCGCTTTCCGTTGTCACGACATAACATGAAAACGGCTTGACCGATTTGGCTGAATATTAGAGGGGAGGTAACTTAGACCCGGGAGAAGGTTTTAGATAGTTTTTGTCACCATCCGGCTACGGGATGCAGGTGAAACCGCGGGCGAAAGCTAGTCATGAATGAAAAACAAGCCAGACAACTTATTAATTTAACCAACAAAACAGTTACAGACACTGCAACGAAACAAGACACAAGCACTAACGTGACACAAAGGGAGTGTCTCAATCGGTATGCAATTTTGTCAGCGATGTCATGATGTCAAAGATGTCATCGATGAAAAAGTTTTCATTAGAAGACACAAAAAGGTTAACAATATCAAAGTATCAACTATAGAAAAAACACATCAAAGAAAACTTATTCATGTAACTAACAAAACAGTTACAGACACTGCAACCAAACAAGACACAAGTAACAAAGACACAACTAAAGTGACACAAAGGGAGTGTCAGCATACGTCAGACACCATAGTGTCGCACAATGGAAATATCGACACTATTATGGTGTAAGGTTACCGGGTGACGTGACGTCAGACTCTTTTTGTATGAAAGACAATGGATGTATCAGTTAATCCAAAGCAGAGGGTTGGAAAAGGATTTTCTTTGGAAAATTTTAGGGGTAACTTAGAATTTGGTTTTGTATCAGCTTTCGTGTCTCTTGATAATTAATTGAACATTGATAGAAATACGTGTAACGATTACGAAAACTCTGATACTCAACTGTATCTGGTTAGACTGGATGCCGACAACATAGTTGGGAAAGGCTAGGCAGATAATGAATGAAAGAATTACGTATTATGTAGTCGAAAACCAAATTATGATTCTTGATTTACGATTAATTGATTCATTATTGAAATCAAGATCCTATTGACTAATCAGCAATATCCATGTTCAAATATCAAACTAATTTCCAATATCATTCCAAACAGACCACAATCCAATCAGAATATAACAAAGAAACTAATCAAGACTACAATAAAACCTCGATGTAAAAATTAAACCATCCATATAACTAAAAGGTAATATCCATAAAACTACAGTACATAATGTACTTGAACAAAATCTATAATCTGAAGAAATCCTGACAAACAACTAGTACGCATGCGCCAACCCCCCACCATTGGGGTGGGATCGATAGACTCAGGCGCCGACGTGTCTGGCGCCGGGATGCTGTTGTCTCTCTCACTCTTGGAGACAATGTATGGGGTGAAATGAAATGGAAGATTACTATATACATATATTATGGGAATAAGACGGGCGTGGTTTATAAGATTAGGTAAGAAGGTGATTCGAATATTCTGGAAAATCACACGTTTTCGTGTAAATAAGATTCTAAACAGTATTCTGCTAATCATAATATAGATGAAACCTGTATCAACATTAATAACAAAGAAATGACGAATACACACGCAACGAGTCAAATAATAAATAATTACCATACTCATTATGATACCGCAACGACTGCTGCATATAATACCGACGTTATTGATACATAAGCAATAGAAGCAGTAACTAAAAATAATCTTTCTAAAACCACTATACTTGTTAGAAGTACTAAAGCGACCAGAAATACCCCTCTTACAAAAGATCCTCTTACATCTGCTGAGTAGAGTTATGCTCTACTCAGCAGATGGAAAGAAATCTTACTCAGCAAAGCCAAAACCACAATTACCAACAATTACATAACCAGTTCCACTAATGTTGACAACACCTACAGCTAATGAATCAGCAGCCGCTATAATTAGTAATGATTACGTTAAAACAAAACATAAATAGTCTGAAGATCAAACAGAAATATCCCGAGACAAGATAAAAACGTCCATAGATATCTGCCAACGCACTTCCTGTCACAACGGGAAGTCGTCATGGGAAATCCGATAGCTGTTTTTCTATTAGTGAATTAGGGGTATAGAGTGGACGGATGTAGGGGAGTCTCAGTGATTTTAATACATTCAGGGGGTGATTGGTCAAATTGTTTGTTAGATGGGATGATTGAAGACAATGGAATATCAAGAAGGGAGGTTGCTGAATTAATTTCGTTCCCAGATTAAGAATTAGGCAATGACTTGATGTTAACGACTTTATTGTAAAAGAATGATGGTTCAAATGTTCCAAAACTAAACTCTCTAGAAGTGTTGGTTCAAATGTTCCAAAACGAATTTCTTTAGAAGTGGTTAAAAAAAGTTGAAGTAAATTAGAATATGAGAAAGATCCTAATAAGGATAGATTCAAGTAAGACTAAATACTATCTAAACTTGCAATTGAAACAGGACTTTTCTCTTGCTAGTTAAGACACATTATAAGAAACTCAATAGAAATTGATAAATCGAAAAACATTACAGTTATAAATCACATTATCAATATTAAAACACAAAATCAAGTAACCTGTACAAATAAAGACAACGAGAACACAATACAAATAGCAAAACTTAACCTACAAAGACCGCCCTTTAAATGATCCCTGATAATCCTTAAACAAGTCAGTCTAATTCCCATTCATCTATCAGCCCCTTAATCAATGAAGGTACGATGGTAGACAACCAATCAACTCTGCGGGAGCTGACTGCCCGCGGAGACAAAATTGACTCTAACGATGTTTGCAAAGAACTAATGAATGACGATACTATTACTGCTCACATGAAAACCGTCTGATTAAAGAATTATGCTGATAAAGAACCACGTCATTTTAAAGCAATTGATAATCAGAAACGTGAACTCGAAGATAGAGATTACGAAGATAACATTGAAATAAATAGACTTGTTAGTAAAAATGTTATCTATAACGTAACAAAGATTACACGGTTAATACTAACTATAGAAAAATTGGATAACAAATACAAAATGCATCGAACACAAGCAGATAAGGAAAAAGCAGATAAGATATCTACGACAGTTTACAAAGTCAAGAACGTTATTGTGACAGTTGTGGAATCTATGAATGGGAAAAGCTTTCATTCATCGAGCGAATAACACTAAGAAATGGAGCAAGTTTTTTCCGATATCAGAACGCTGCGTAAGACAGGAAAACGTGTAGGAGTTAGATAGAAATAAAAAGGTGCAACGAGAAAATATTCTTGTAGTTTCAAAGAAACTGAATGCTGAATAAATGCGGGTTAAGCAAACAGATGCAGATTGTGAAGCGTAAATTTTAATAAACGTCCAAATAAACGAAGGAGATGGTATCTAATTGGGAGGCATACAAATGTAACTGATCGGTGGGAACCTTGAAGAGAGCTAACGAGATATAATCACAGAGGATGCAAGCGTTAATTGTACGAGTTCGAAGGGAACCGATATGGTGTAATGTGTGGTTTCTATGAATAAATACGAATCATCGAGATTTAACTATAGGATCAAACGTTAGCAACCTGTAATTGGGCATCATAGCGGACCTTTAGATCTTTTTCAGTTAAGATGGGATATTTTAGCGATACATTTTATATGCAATCTGGAGAAATGGTTTTATGAAATAACTTAGCCCACTGACCACCACTGACTTAGTACCAGACTACACGATATACACAGAACCTGCGCTGCTTAATTCTGTATGATAGCTCTTTATACAAGAGGTAAAACCAAAGGTTACAGGGAACAAAACCCCAAAGACACAGACAATTACTAATAAAGTGGCTGAATAGCAACAAACCCAGCATTAACTAGAACATCAAATAGAAACCAATTGGATAAACATTAACAAAGGACCACACAACACAATCAATAAAACATATTACGAACATGCTAGCAACAGGAAATCTGTGAAATGAATTCAAAAGGCAAACAATAGGTTTTGACGAAACAACGGCCAGCGGCGAGTTCCGACCACCTGAAACTGAAAACTAAAAGTTTGAACACGTGGCCGCGTACAAGTGGTGCTTACCTCGGACGGGAGCGGCGTACCATCTCGACGTCTCGTTCCCACTTTAGAGAAATACTTTTCCTTCTCGCTCTCTCACACCCCGCTCGCTTGTGTATTGTTAAGCTTGGATTTAGAAGATGAAAGACTGGAGAATTGATTTCAATGGAGTTCGGAGAGTAAAGGGAGACTGAGTTGAATTGTGCTAAGTCGGGGCCGAGAATGACTCCCTGCGGTGCACCTAACACTTGAGAAGTGTTGTGCAGTTCTGCAATGTCGTGGCCGGGGGTGAGAGAGCGGGACCTCCGCCTCCGCGGACGGTCCACGGAGGAATGTTCCGCGACCCCGGCATCGCGCCAGGATCTCGCGCTTGCCACTATCAACGTTCTCCGAAGCTCATGAGGGGTTGACCCGCGCACGCGCCCTGCGAATCTCCCGTCCTTTACGCACCCGCGCACAGCGCAGAGATGGGGGAACGAACTTTAGGGATGATATTCGGAGGGTGAAAAGACGATGAAAGATGGAAATGCATCTCGGACTCCGCTCGGATTTCCGGAGCTCGTGATTTTGTTTATTGATTCGTATCGGGGCGAAGACTTCTATGGGATGCTTTTTGGGGACGCCAAAGTTATTAATCCCCTTATCATGTCACTATAAGATTTAGTGCTCTTGTAGTTACTAATAAAACTTTTTACTGGCCATTAATATCTCCCTCGATGATGGACGCAATTCATGGACAGCTCAATTGTACAATAAGTATTATAAAGAGGGTTGATTTAACAATGCACCTGTGGCCACTTTGTTCAACAAAAGGCTGGTGATTGACGGAAAACTTAAAAAAACTCCTTCCATGCAAATTTCACCCTTATTTCTCGACACAGAAGAATTTAAATGAGTTTTAGACGAAGAGCAGTTAGTGGGTATTGATGTAACCCCAAAGGGTGTTGTCATAGAGGACAATTATGAATATTTACGTAGCGAAGTGCAGTGTGCGGTGGTACAGAAGTAATAGGTAGCGACGTGAAGGGTTGGAGACGTGGCAACCGTTGTTCAAGACGCCGTTGATGTTGCAAATTGAGATATTGATGTGATTATAGATACTGTTTGTATCAATCGTAATTGTGTTACTTATGCAGCGAAAGGTATAGTTATTAACATGATTAATGTAAGAGATATAATAAATAATGATTATTTGCATTTTTAAACTACCTACTCAATCTTTGCAGAAAATACAAATGGTTTTAATTGCAGGCAAGTTTAAGTCTTTGCCGTTACAATTAGCAAAAATGTTATCCTTATACGGTCAGCCATTCGTGTTCCGTATGGAAAAGATTTCAACGACATTCGGGCGCCAACCAACGCTAGATATAGAAAGATCGAAAATTCCTAGATTTTCTAAAGAGAATATTCAACGAAGTTAGCTGTATAATCAATCAGAGATTAAAATGACGTCATTCCTCCATCATTTGGGTATTATAAATAAATCAATCTATTTCTTCTTATTCGTAATACACAATTAACGGGAAAGCGTATTTTTACTGGTTACTTTGGTTACGGGCAAAATTTACTTAGTTTTTCTTAGAACTGTTACATGGGAATTTTCCTACATGACTTTATTTGTCTGTATATTATTTTGCCACCCACCTACAATATATACTTTGTCTATTTTTAAGACATAATCTAATTTATTTTCTATTCTTAGGTTTTTCTTTGTTGTTATATTTTTGTCATCATATGCGTCATCTATGCACACAACTGTGCTTACTTGTAAAAATATTTCTGTCATATCATCTATTTGTGAGCATTTATTAATTACTAGCTGTGGTGGCTGCCGTGGCTTTACTTGCATCCCGAATAAACTTTTTTCCTGCACCCGGATAAAAAACAGTATGTAAGTTATTCTGATGTAACTCAGTAAAACGTAGATAGATCTGGATTTGTTAACTCGTCACTTTGATTTGTTCTGTATAAATTCTGGTTCTTCCAACCTAATACACAGACATGTGTTGCTGGGGAGTTTGTTGCGCCACTTCTTCTTCCCAGCAAAAACACATAGGAAGTGGTGAAGAGCGGGCGTTTTGGGGGCTGTATTTTGTTTTTGGTGTTCGAAAAGTGATGATTATCAGCCTAATTTTAATAAACGTAAAAACGTTTATTCAATTGATGGGACACAACAAAATCGTCATCTGCATCATCTTTAACACTCCTTTCAAATATAACCCTTCCATCATCATATTTATCATTGCCCACACATTTAGGTTTATTTTCCTTCACGCAAGCCATTATTAGAGTAAATATTTTGACATCAGTTGTATCACACGGAACAATTATGATTTCTGAGTTGCGTGTGAGGTGTCAAGCGATGCCGGGTGAGGTAACAAGTGTTTGACTTGATGATTATATTGGTGCTTGAGAAAAGGGGGTAAGTTCCTCTATAGTTGTGGTTATTATAGCTATTGAAGGGTTGAGAGAGATTGGTGATGAATTGGCTATGAATATTGGTAAGGCTGATTATTGTAATGGAATTGAAATATTACTAATAGGTAAGTGTTTTCTCAATACATAGAGAGGAGAATGAGAGCAAGACTCGATTTTCAAATAAGGGCTCATGAATCCTCGTAACGTGAGTGGGTCTGCCTATACTGTTACAATAACAACAGATCTTAAATTAATATGAAACAAATTATCTAGTGCTAGATTCTGCCACCGGCTTCAACCGTGTCCCGTGAGAACTACTCCGCACACCTGGTACTTGAGCGGTTTCGATAGATGGGTTATAATGTCACTGAAATATTTTTTTTATTGGATGAGTAGTACCTAAGGATACAACCTTCAAACAAACACTATTCAGCTTAATATTAGTATAGATTTTTTTTAAGCATACAAAATTAAGATAAAGTGGCGAACACTGTACCACCCCCTACATTTTTCGAAAATGTTTTTTCTCCAGTATTTTGTTTGTGTAAATCCGTCGATATTTTCAGCGAATGTCCAGCACTTAGATTGACGTGGCACCCGCTGGGTTGCATAGAAAATACATTTGGGTTTAAATTGAGGGTCTGTCTTTTACATGAATATGGACGGCTTGCACGTTTTTTGTTATTGGAAAATATTCTCAACAGTTTTGCCTACACTACTTGGGTCTTGCCTACAGTAATTTTATAAAGAGGAATCAGTTTTCCGAAACTATGGAACCGATTTGAAAAATTCTTTCATAGCATAGGGAACTACACTATACCCGAGTGACGGTAGGCTATATTTTATACGGGTGCATAAAGTAGTTTCCACGATACGCGGGTGAAAACGCAGAAAACATGTAGAGAAGTTTTAAAAACTGAAAATGCAATGTAAAAAAGTATGCGTCCAGTAAATTATGTATCTCAATTTACCATTAAGTAATTCACTTAAAATTTTCGAGCCCATATTCTCCAATGCTTACTTGATTACCGTCATTAACCTCTTAATCTTTAAATTGGTTTATTGCCAATTTCCTTTTCACTCACCATTAACGGACATTATCGTGGTTCTTTTTTGGATTTTTTGCAGTCATTTCTGCCTCACCTTTTATTGTTTATTCATCCTTACATGTTAATATTATATGTGTCATTTCATGAAAAACCTTATGGACTTTGGCGCTTAAGTCATTTGGAGATACAAATTCTACAATCTTGCTTAGACTAAAAAACATAATGTCGTAAGTGCCAACACCCATAAGGTACCTTTTACCGCGAACTGACACATATGGTTGTATATGTTTGTTTGTAAAGGCTCCGAAATTACTGAACCGGATTTAAAAAATTGTTCACTGTTGGGAAACTACATTCTTTCAGAATAACATAGGCTATACTTTATCCCAAGCAGTAGTTCCAAAAGGACGCGAGCGAAACTGACGGCTACGCTAAACTAATATTAGTAGGTATATAATAGTATAGATAAAAGAATACTCACCAATGATTCGCAGTATATCGTCTTCGTATCGTTCGCAGCTAAACGTAACTATTTATAAAATAGGCACTTAGTCGATTATAAGGCACTCGTTTTGGCGTGTTTCTAAACTCTTCTTTACATTGCAGTCTGTTTACCTGAGGAAGGTAGAAATACACATCATTAGTATTAATCATTAGATCATTATTTATGATACGAACAAGCAGGGATTGTTCAAGTATGATGCTTCCAATGAAAGAAACGGGAATTCTTACATCTTGTCATCATTATGATAATTTGTAAGACTCAACATCAACTCATGAATAAATGCAGATCAACTTTAAAAAACATTAAAAAGACGAAGATCATGTCAGAATGAGAAGCAGACACTTAACTTGATCCAACTGCAGTTTATTAATCAGAGAAGACCAAAACTATTAAGAAGAAGCGACACCTTAAAACTTACAAATTGAAATCAAAAGTTTCAAATGAGACCAAGAAAGAAGTAACATAACAAGCCAAGAAATCAAAAACAAAGTACCAACAATCCTATAAAAAGCGATATAAACTAGAAACCTAACAATGGCCATCATCATAAAGCTATTCAAATCATAAATATTACGACAACATAAACGAGGGTAGATAAATAACAACAAGTCCTAATAAACAATAGTTTGGCAAGGCTGGTTCCAGTCATTGACATTAGTTTAGTTGCTAAGAGCTTGTTGGCAAGCGAGGTATAAGTAATACATTTTATTTCTAGGCTTGTGGTAAAGTTTTCCATAATGTTACACCATGGATAGCTATGTAAAATCTTCATGTGAAGGAATTAATGGCTTATGGTGGTTGTATCATGGTCCAAATTGCTGTAACTTATATATCACAGGATAATCTTCAATCGAAGCAATACAAGATACTACTCCAATTTTATTTTCCAAGATATCAATTCATCTATTAGATCTAAATAGTTTTCCCTTCGAAAGATAACACCCCACCCCAATACAATAAATTAAAAACACGACACGAAAACTACATCAAATTTATCTCCTAAAATTTTGGATCAATCGAAAAAAATAACATTGCAAGCAATAAATTTAAACAAATCAAAATGGTATAAAAACAGTTTTCCCCTAGCGAAGTTGTTCGGTAACGGCGTCCCACGTTGGGCGCCAAAAGTCTGTGGGGGGACAGAGAAGGGGGGGATAAAGTATGTCTGTCTTTGTCTTGGCGCCAGTCGGTCCGGCGCCGTCTACCAGCCGTCTGCCGACTCCGTGGAGCCTCTTACATAACCTGAGCCCGGCCGCAGCCCGGGAATTCGTCCTTTGACTTGCGAAAATTTCTGCACACATTATGGAGATATTTGGCATTAAATATAAGAGGAGATAAGACTGAAATATGATACAATTTGTTTTTCGCTGGTTGAACCAGTTGATAAGCTGTTTGGTTTATGTAATTCTTCGGGTTTTGGCAATCTAGGCAACGAGCCTTAAGAGGACGCTACAAACTTTTCGTCGGCCTATAGATTGTTTGGGCTCATAAATCACTATAAAGATGAATGGTAGTACACACATTATTAATATCAGGCATTTGGCCGGTATCAGACCTAGTGAAAATTTTGATTGAAGAAAGAAAATAAATTTAATTGCGCAATAAAAGATGCATACACACACTTAAAATTAGACATATACAGAAATTATAATAGAAGCGGAAAATATGCGTCAAAACTGACAACCATCAAATATTGGTCGACTGATCTAAAGGAGACCACAGATCTTCAGATGTTTTAATGGCACAACCATCATGAGTGATAGGAGCAAAGTCCAACCTAGTCTTACCATTTTTCCTAGCATTTACAGCAAACCTAACAAGAAAGCACATACAAATATACCCCTTTTAATATGGAACAAAGCAAGTGACACAAACAGGTGAGTGAGATACAGCGGTATTGAGGACAACGGCAGTAGGCGGTAAATGGGTCAATCATGACATAAGCACATTAGTACCAGTTATTACTATGTATTAGGTATATGTGGATTTGTTTGTTTGTAGAAAAGGGTTTAGCACTTTAGCTGGTGAAGAATGAAGAGTTTAAGGTGCTAATTATAATTAAATTGTAAAAGACAGCTGTGTTGCTGGGAAGTTTTTTTCTTTCCAGCCATAACACTAGGAAGTGATGAAAGGGGCGTTTTTGGGATTCTCTCATTTTTGTAATTTTGACGTTAAAAAATGTTGAACTAATTAGCCTACTTTAATAAACGATTTTGACTTTGACTTTAATGATGGTACAATTTTTGGTTTAAGACCAATTGCAGAAAAAAGGCCAAGTAAGTTCTGAAAGAATGGAGTGGAGGACAGGCGGTAGGTGGTAAATAGGTCAATCATGACATTAAGCACATTAGTATATGACGTGTGATGTGGATTTGTTTGTAAAGGATCTAGCTGGTAAAGAATTAAACGTGTTAGGTGAAGGTGCCTATTATTGTATCACCTTAAAAAAGTTTCCATCTTGGCAAATTTTGGGAGTTGTAAAATCAATTTGGGTTGGTCTCGTAAACTTAGAAAACGTTTTAGTTTTTCTAACCTACTTGTTTTGTTTACTATTTGGACTGCCACCGTACCGTGCTGCGAAATGTTTTTTTTTTGCAGCATGACAGGGTTTTTTAAAGATTTTCATTGTCGTCCTGAATATACATCAGGACTCATGTATAAGTATTACTACAAACTCTCTGTATGAGTCTGTCACTACAAAGGGCCCCGTGCACATAAAAATATAACGTGCGTGTACATTTACACACACTGAAACATAACCGACCAGCTTCCGTGAGATAAAGCGCTAAAATTCTATGAAAAATTCAATCAAAACAAAAACAGATACAATTACATCCAATCAGAGCGTCGCTAAACCACATGTGTTCAACGCTTTGACACGTGTCACTGGCGGCTTGTTGCGTGCGCGCACGTGCTATCGCAGGGATCACAAACATAGGGGGATAAGGGGATAAGACAACAAAGCCTCAGTTGATTTAGTCAGCTACTACGTCCTTGGAAAATCAAGGTCACTTTGTCATACACCTGGATAAAAAGTAGCCTTGTCCCGGATAAAATGAAGCCTTGTGATTTGGCCTTCGTCTCCTCTAGCAAAGTGATACATATTTTTTTTTAGTTTTAGTTGACTCTACAACTCTACTCTCAACATGTATTCAGTTTTAAGCCAATAAATCTATCACTACAAATTTATAGTAACCTAATGCGATACATAAGACAATTAATCAAAAGGACAGAAAATTTTGGAAAAAGAGTCAGAAATAAGTAGCGAAAATAATTCGTGTTTTAACATTTTAAAAGTCATAAAGTTCTTAGTTTAATTGAACCAGTAATCACAAATTCAAAATCCTCCTTAACTAACGAAACTCCAAAAACTAAACCTAATTTGAACCAGCAAACAAAATGTATGTTGTTGCACACATTTGTATCGTCATGTAGTGGTAAGTGGCGACGCGTGCGCCGATGCGCGGGCGCAGCGGCACGTGCCAACAATCGCGCTACTGTTTGTTGTGTTGTTAACCGCATGGAGATATACACTGAGATAGGAGGGCTGATAGATAGTGGAAGAGGTATTTTAATTAAATTGTACTAACGGTGGTTATTAAATTATTACAATGGCGGTTGTGAAGTTAATCAAATTAGGTTAATATGTTTTGAAAATAAGAGTAGGAATATTTATGAATGATGATGATGTCTGGCCCGATGGAATATTACGTTGATAGCTCGTGGACACTTCACAGTGTCTGTCTTAATTTCCTTACGCCAAGACTTACCTATATTACGAAAGTTTCTACAAATATAACAAGCCATATCGAATGGGCGTTTACTTGTAAAGCTCTCTCGCTTATTTAGATAATTTTACGCGTCCGAATGCTGCCATATTAGCGAAATGGCGAGAGGAAAAGCTAGTATTGAATGTGGAAGCGACCAAAGAGTACAGAAGTTTAACTCACGAATGCAGATGAGTCATACTATACCCTATCCACGGAGCAATTTCAAGATGGCGGTATAACCCGACCGATGACAAAACGTCACATTTTTGTGTAAAATGTTCGCAGTATCTGTGATTTTGTCATCGGTCGGGTTATACCGCCATCTTGAAAAAGTGTCATTCTTTGTTTACCTTTTAGCTCTTGCTTCCGTGGATAGAGTATAGTGTGTACTAATGTATAATCATCGGTAAGGATATTGAGCCCTGACCTTCACCTGCGTAGAAGTGATTTATTGGTTTATTGCCTTAAGTGTACAGTGCGCAAAGCTATCCCCCCCACTCTTCCGCCGAGAGCTCATCATCCGTGCCGGTA
Organism: Helicoverpa armigera; assembly: GCF_030705265.1. NCBI lineage: Eukaryota > Metazoa > Arthropoda > Insecta > Lepidoptera > Noctuidae > Helicoverpa > Helicoverpa armigera. The sequence goes on along the minus strand of NC_087146.1, from coordinate 5,348,314 downwards.
ACTCAGGAGCGCTCTGTAGTGATCACGCGCTTTTGGTAAGATAAAACATACTACGATATAAACGTGAAAGCTACCAATAACTGAGCAACAAAAATCTACATATACATAATCAGTAGCAACAATTATATCTTTATGAATGAACATAGTAAAACATGTCAGATTCCAGTCTGCCCACGGCCGCTCAGTCAGAGCTATACTCCAGTTTGTGGGCGGTGCGCAAATGACAGCGTGGTATAATGAATAGTAGGTATGCTATGTGGGCAGATTACGTATTTTTAGTAGTTGCTGACGGGCCGTTTTACTTGTATCTTGGGTTATATCTAAGTCCAAAGGTTTTAGTGTTTTATAGGTACCATCTGTTTCTTGCACTCCCGCCCCGTGGGAACAACTCGGACTATCCAAATAAGAAATAAAGTAGTAGTAGAAGTCAAGCTTTCCTCGATAAATGGGCTATCTAACACCGTAAGATTCATCCCGGTCGTGTTGTTCCTTAGAACAGCTCATTCAAAAAAACCAACACTTCAGCTTTATAATATAAAAATATAGTCTCAACCTTTGTATGTTTATAATACGACTTCAATAATACGTCGATTTGGTGACTTCTCAAAAAAGTGTGGGCTCACTCTAAAACTATGACATACCTATCTGACAACATCATACGTATGAAGCAACAACCATATACAGCACACTAAATCATCATCATCTGCCGAGCCTTTTCCAAACCATAATTGGGGTCAGCTTAAAGTCTAACTAGATGCCGCTTAGTACAGTCAACTTCAGGTCAGTGGTAACAGTTTTATAGGAAAATCGTACTTATTACTAATGAGTTACGGTGCATGACAGTTACCACTGATGTGCAGTTTACTGTACCAGTGTTTACAGCATACTAAATAATATGCTGCAAAAAAAGGACACCGCTATCCAAAAATATCTCCATCTCGTCTCCTAATTAAGATAAGACTTTCAGTTTCACAAGAAACATAATAAACATGGCATAAAGCCATTGCTTTAGAGTTTATCAACCTGAAGGCGACATAGTAACCCACTTCCGAAGTCATATCTCATGCTGCAGTGCTTCTGAAAATAGATCGGGTTTTGTAGCCAGCGAGCCGGTCCAATTTGTTTTATGGATTGCTCTGTAGTATTAAAATATGATATTTTGTTTGAAGCGCCCGATTTCTGAATTTTCAACTTCGTAAGATTAGTGGTAAAAGCGAATGAAAATATCCTAATTTAGATTGTCAAGATAGACGAAGTTTTTGGTTAATCAGCAGTAATCCTTCAGTGCCCTAGTCGAATTTACTCGCAAATAATAAGCCCTGACTAAAAGGAAAATAGGTTCAGACTTCTACCGAAACGTTGTAGTCAGAGCATTTTTCCTATTTTGAAAGATATGTTTTTTTACAAAAGTTTTACTGTCCTTTTATGACGGAAACCAGTATTCACTGTTGTTATTCTACAAGACAATAGTTCTTCTGTCAAATTAGTGGTCATCCAAATTCCGCAACACCTTCATATAGCCTAAAGAACCTACTAGGCTCACTAATAGGTCAGACTTCCGGCCAGTAGGCGTACAGCCTACGCGCTGCAAAGGTCGCAGGGCCTGCTCTCGGAGAAAGTTGTCCCAGTGGGCTCAAGACTTAATACCTTCGTTTTTAATCGTCCCCTCTCGAAAGTGGGCTAGCCTGTCGCAATTTGGTGAATATTAATTCGGGTTTTTTCACTTTATTGGATTTTCTTGCGTTTAATGAAGTTTTTGGTGTTATTTGGAAACTAAGTCATTGTTTAAATTGATTGGTAGCTTGGTCAGGGTTAGTCTTAAAAAATCTTGAGGAATAGCAAAAACACCAACTATCTGTGATTGAAACCGAAACATTGTTGCTAGAAACTAAAGACCTTTTTTAACGATGGCAAAAATCATCAAATGACCCCTCCCGCTGTGGGTTAGCAGCGGTGAGAGGGTGTCAGACTTTTACTGACTAAAAATTTCCTTCGTAGGCCTTTTATGTACCAGGGCCGCGGTAACTCTTTCGGACAATCCCGCAGCAACGAGAAACGAAAGCCCTGACGTCACTCTTAAAAATCTGATATTGAGAAGTCTACATGCTAACTCACAGGCACTCTTATGCAATAATGCGTTCTCAAGAATAATATCCCTTTTATCATTAGTACAGAACTGAAAACGAACTTGAAATGACATCATCACACCACAACATATTTATATTACTTAACAAGTTGCCTGTTATTTAAAATGTAACTTAGTGGACGTGGTCAGATGTCACGTTTACCAAAGATCTAGAGGTGTATTTCGTAATTTAGAGGAAACCCCTACTACAATACAATTTGTTGTACCTAAACCATGACGTAAATACGGCCGAGGTAAATCGTAACTATCTGTTGGGTGCATTACTGGCACATAGGCGACCGTTATATTAGATAGGTATTTATGTAGTACAGCAAGCAAATCAACCCCAATTGTCAGAAGAACAGATCTGGATATGTTTCATACGAATAGGTGTTTCTATTCCATTATACATATACCTTTAATATAGTTTGTCTAGCATCAATTTATACATCATCATCTGCCTCATGTGCCTAGCCTTTTCCCAATTATATTGTGGTCGGCTTCCTACCTAACCGCATGCATCTGTCTTCCTCAACCCAGTTGCCCGGGCAACCCTACGCCCCTGGATAAGACTGGCTGTCAGACTTAATACATCATGATCTTTTACACATCTCAATTTCAACAACCATGCGTTCCCCACTATTCCAATTTTGGTCACAACTTGCTCACACGCAGTCGTTACGCCATCGCCACTTACAACAGTAACCATACATACATACATACTACATTGTTTGTGTTCACATGTATCTTGCTGTATGTATGTACTCGCGTTTTCACGAACAATTACCTCGCAGTTGAGTCTATTAGACTGGTGATCATAATCATAATCTTTCTTGCATTAAAGGTTGGTTTCATTAAAAAAGTCAAGTTATTTAAGAATGGGCCGTTTCTGGGTTACATGCGATTGTAAAATTAGACGTACTAGCCGAACACACCAGCGGTTTCTCCCGTGTCCCGTGGGAAATACTGCCCTTACCGGGATAAAATATAGCCTATGTTACTCGGGAAGAGTGTAGCTTTCCAACAGTGAAATAGTTTTTCAAATTGGAGCCTTTAAGGTACAAAAAAAACAAAAAAACAATGTTTCCTCTTCATTTCTTGGTATAGATTAGTCCAAAAATGACCTCAAGTACTGCGAAGATTTGCTCCAATGCTAAAATTTCGATCAAAAATAACCATATTAGTATAGAAGTGAATAAAAATGGCGGGTCTAAAGGCGATGTCGTAAGCGCTTGCGCAAGCGATGTCAATGTCGTTACGGAGAACGGCGCCTGTTTGTGAGAACTTTATAGGGGGTTTTATTAATTCTATCGATCTTCAAATATAACTGAAGAGATTCCAAATTACCAAATCTTCTATATATTTGACTGATACAATTGTTTATGTAGATGACTAAAGGTAGTAAAAGTGTAAGAGTACCATTTTATGCTCCTTTTTGTTCACTATGAATATGACAAGCGCAAGTATGAAAGGTTTCCAGCCAATAGTTTGATCAGATTTATTAATCTAATCGGTATGGAGATGAATGATATTACGTGCAATAGATCACAAAAATGCGGTACCCGTCTGGCACTACACCGACTAAAAACTTTAATTGGATCTCCTTCAAAATAAACTGTCAGACAAACAACGACCAACTGTTTAGTCTGAGATCTCCAAAGAGATGCCAAACCCATATTTGTGATCAAAAAGTATCTTTATGAGGAATCCCTATCCTCTCCATTAAGAGGAAAGCCTACCTCACTTCACACCACAGTTAAGAGGTAAATAAATGACATATACAAATCCACGATTCTATCATTGCATGACATCACATCTTTATGAATGGACGTGACGTGTCATGATCAGTTCGAGGAAAACTGGTCGAAGTGTGATACGATTGTATGTTACGGTTCATTTGGTAAATATCATACTTCTGCTCTTGGTAGTAAGGTCAAGTTAAAAGAATGTAGATGAATTAAGGACCGCTTCTTTGGGAAGTCAGTTATAAGTAAGATGTATTCAATTATGTTCCTCCACAAAACCTCACTGCAGGGCACAGACCTCTTCTCATACAAAGAATGAGAGTTAATCACCACGCTCACTTGCATAAGGTTAGAGATTCCAGGCTTTAGATCCATAGGTTTTCCCAAGATATATCTTTCGCTTTTACTCCATCTATTACTACATCTTGTACATACCAGTAACTTAGAAAGTACACATAACTTTAGTTACATTACTGTCGGACCTCCGTGCTTGAGGGGCAGTTGGGCAAAGGACTAAATGGTACCCATACACTGGGAATTCAGTACATACAAACATATACATACAGTTGTTGTTGACCTCAGCTTTAAGAGATGATGCACAGTTTTCTGAGCCTAATCATAAGAAAAACAAACTTAAACCACAGAACAACAGCACAACAATACCATAACACATTTTCCTACATTATAGACGTCCAGTCATCCCGTCTGTTTGTTTGTGACAACAAGCGTTACAATCATACCGTTCAAATGAATCGACTGTGGGTCAATGTCATTTATACATACATATATTAGTACGAGTTAAATTCGCTCGATGAGGAAAATAACAGTAGGTGTTACGTGCTGAAATTAGGGAAACATATTTGTGGCAAAAGAGCCTGGCTCATCATCATCCTCATCCTCCGAGCCTTTTTCCCAACTATGTTGGGGTCGGCCTCCAGTCTAACCGGGTGTAGCTGAGTACCAGTGCTTTACAAGGAAGCGAATGCCCTATCAGACTCTAATACTAAATTTAAAGGCATGCCTACACACCAGCTTTACTAGTTATGGCTACACGCGTCCCGAAGGAGCCACTTCCCGCTCATAGATAAGCGATAAAATAACTATATTAATGTCATGTTTCATAAAAATGCATCCTTACATACACCTCACTATATACTCTACATACCAACTCTAGCAATTATAAGAATTCGCGTTTAAAATATTAGTAGGATAGTCAATTAATGAATTAAAAAGAATGAAGATAATTAGGTCACAATTTATCACTGTTCTAAATAACTAGCTTTCCTCATCCCGATTCCGAGAAATATGGCACAACGCAGCTTGAATCACACCTCGTTTTAATATAAAGATGACGTATGAAAAATATTCCCATTAAAATTTCATTACAAACGATTCTAGGCCAAGGGCTTTGAGTTAGAAGAATTATATGATGTTCCCCATGACATCACGTCGTCGCTTTTTGAAAATCTTAAACATTCCTCTAAAATAATTGGTTGTCAGCTCTTTTTTAAGATCAGAATTTCAGAAAATACAGACCCCAATAGTATCCTTAGATTTTGATGAGGTTTATGCCAGCATATTATGAACAGAAGGACTAGCTTCCGCAAGCAGATTCATCTGTGTCCCGTGGGAACTATTCCGCGCACCGCGATAAACGTACCCCGTGAGCTTTCTTCGGGCTATCTAACATTGCCATTTTTTTTGGAATCGGAAAGGCGACTCCGGAGATTAGTGCTTCCAAACAAAAAAAATCTTAAACTATAGAAGACTTATTATGAAAGTTGCAAGTATATAATTTACATACCATGCGGCGCCAGGGCGTGCCACTAGTCTACAAATAGGTACATTACTCACTATGTAGCGTAAGGTCAGGTCATGCAGATAACTGGGCATGCACTAACTTTGCTCACAATGTGTTTGTTATAGCTCACTTTTGAGATAAGAAGTTCAATACTCAAGGGTATTCAAGTAATTTATTTAATTTTGGTATCGCATCCTGTGAGATATGTACCAGGAAAAAATGTTAGAACTAACTTACACCAGCGGTTTCACTCGAGTCGTGAGAGAACTACAGCCCGCTCTTGGAATAAAAAAAACCGGCCAAGTGCGATTCGGACAGAAATTCATCATCTGTGAAAATTTCAACTCTCTAACTAACACGGTTCATGAGACACAGCCCGGTGACAGATGGACGGATGGACAGAGGAGCGAAAACAATAAGGTCCCGTTTTAAGAGTCTCTCTTCTCATGGTTAAGGCTGCCTCCGTACCAAGTTTCATGTAAATCAGTTCAATAGTTTTGGCGTGGAAGTCGATATGGCTAGAAAAAATGTTACTTGTGAGATGACGGCAGATAGAAGAGTATGGAAGAAGAAAATACGCTGCGCCGACCACAAATAAAATTGGGATAAAGGCAGGAAGATGATGAGTCAGAAAGCGTGACAGATAGGGCTACTTTCACATTTACAATATCAAGGATTTTTTTTATTTTTTAACGACTTCAAAAATCATCAAATGATGTCATCAACCTCCCGCTGTGGGTTAGCAGCGGTGAGGGAGTGACAGACTTTTATTGACTAAAAACCGTCGTGATCCGTCGTAGGCCTTTTATGTACCAGGGCCGCGGTAACTCTTTCGAACAACCCGCAGCCCCGGCAGGCAACAACCATAGGATAAGTCATACTTAAAAGGATGATGGTAGAAATGAGTCAGATGTCGAAACCATCAAATTATGGTGATCTAACGGTACTATATGGGGGTTTACAAGAGTCAGCCATTGATTCATTCGATGCGTCATATTTAAGAGGAAATCTATGGTGGATGCTGGTTTCCTCTGCGTGCTTTTAAACTAAATTATGACTAATACATTTATAGTTTAGGTACCAAAGCTTTACGAAGCGGTACCTACATTTCTACTAATATCTCTTAGGTAAGTAGGTATATAGTCTTGGACACCAATGGCTGATAAAAAGGTGAAGGAAAACATCTTAAGGAAACCTGGACTATAGTCTGAAATCACCAGCCGGCATTGAGCAAGCGTGGTGGTTAACGCTCAATCCTTCTCCGTGTGAGAGGAGGCCTGTGCCCATCAGTGGGACGATAAAAGGGCTGTAACATATTTCTAATATCTTAACGTTGAATTTAAATATGACTCCAATTTATCTTGAAGATAGAATGTTTTCTTAGTGTGCGCCTTTTTTGGTCAAAATCATCAAATGACCCTCTCCCTCTGTGTGTGCAGCATGACTCAGCATGAGGGAGTGTCAGACTCTTAGGGCCTTACTACAAAAACTTTAAACCCTGTTTTACACTTGTCTAATAAAATTTTGGCTGCAAAATGAACCATATGTCAACGTCATAATTTGACATTTTTTAGACAAGGCATAAACTGACGTTTAAAAGTTTTTGTGGTAAGACGGCTACTGACTAAAACCCACCATGTTCCTTCTTAGCCCTTTTTGTACCAAAGCCACTTTAACTCGCACGAAGAATCCCGCAATTATGTAACATCGTCATTTGCAAGATTTGAGATTCCTAGTCAATATCAGGGACCGTACAACCCCGAATATAAGTTAATTCTTTCGAAAGGGTTACAGGTTGTATGGCTGCAGTCAATAAAAGTGTTATCTCTTGGTAGTGATAGCCTTTTCAAAACCCTAACGTTAGGGTAACCCTTTCAATAAGTTAACTAGTACAAGATGTTACCGGCTCATGTATGATATCCAATTGAAGTAGATAACCCTTTGAAAGGGTTTGTCAGGGTTTTCAAAGGGTTTTAAATCAAATTATTATTTAAATTACGTTGGAGAAGGGGAATAGATTTTGACCTTGAAAGTTTGGAATCATTTACAATTTTTCATTAGTGTTTCTTACTCGTCTTTAATGCCTTGAGCGCAGTCGGTTACAAAAGTTTTCGTTGTTGCTGTTGTTGAGTTTTATTAGTATTGTTGAGTTTTTTATTTAGTGTTTATGATTGTTTTGTGTATAAATAGATGGGTTAATTGAAAAATGAAAATAACAGTTTTTTTCACGATTGTACACGCGCTAAAGTTTTCTTATTTTTTTATTAATAAAACCTTACCGCAGACTTGGGTCCGCGCTTTTATTTAGATTTTTTACTTAATTATAATTTTCGCCGTCTTGGCCTCACAAAAACTTAATATGTCTAGATGTCTACTGACTTCTAGTCTTAAGACTACGTGAGTCCACCGCGTATTTATGTATTTATTTTATAAAATATATGTATAAACTAGCTGTTGCCCGCAACTTCGTCTGCGTGGGCAATATAGAAGTCAAAATACTACTTATCCCGTAGGTGCATTCTTTCACGTGACAGTATAATTAGGATTAGCACTTAGCAGTCGCATAGAGTCATTGATCAAGGTTGTGTTGTGGATGGGCTGCGGGTTGTTCGAAAGAGATACCGCGGCCCTGGTACATAAAAGGCCTATGACGGAACACGACGATTTTAGTCAGTAAGAGTCTGACACTCCCTCACCGCTGCTAACCCACAGCGGGAGGGGTCATTTGATGATTTTACGTCGATAAAAAAAAGGTTGTGTTGTGGATGTGACCATTTATCTAAACAAAAGAAGTAAAGTTTGTGACGTTGTGGATATCTCTGGATCTAGTTAGCCAATTTGGAAAATTATTACGTATGGTGTGTAAGTAATTCTCACAGGAAACGGCTAAAATCTATACTAATATTATAAAGCTGAAGAGTTTGTTTGTTTGTTTGAACGCGCTAATCTCAGGAACTACTGGTCCGATTTGAACAATTCTTTCGGTGTTAGATAGCCCATTTATCGAGGAAGGCTTTTTATTGAGGAAGGTTCGTGCAGAGGTTCCCACGGGGTGCGAGTGAAACCGCTGGCAGAAGCTAGTCAAGGTATATATGCTTCATTTGTACATTTTCTGCAGCTGCTGTGACTAATCAGAAGCCAGAAAGTCTGTCAGTCTTACCATGGATAATGTCTTGTAATGTGACTGGATTGAAGAGATCAGATAGGTAGTCGCTCCAAGCAAAATATTGGTACTCGAACAGATTCGGCGACTGGAAGCCAACACTAACATAGTTGGGGAATAGCTGGATGGATGATGAAATGAGTCATCATCATTAGCAGGCGCAAAGGGTAGGATAGTTTCACTACAGGGGAGAAACGCTTGTATGACGGGGACTCAGTTAAGGCGGGAGCCTTAACATCCCCACTCCACCGAAATGTTTGCATTAATTCACGAATAGGCAGAACTTCTCAACATTTAGAACTAAACATTATTTTGTTCGTTCCATTACTTACTGATAGGTTCAAACTAATACATTTTACATCCTTCATCATCCCTTATTTTATCACCCGTGGGGGTTGAATGGGGGTTGAATTAATCAAAATCGTATTTAAGCGAACGTCATCATAAAATTCTGATTCGTCATCAGGACTTCTTCATAAAATCTAAGAAGATGTATACAAACTTTCATCCCCTATTTTATCCCCTTAGGGATGGAATTTATCAAAATCCTTTCTTAAGAGTTGCCTACGCCATAGTAGCTTTATGCATGCGAAGTCTCAGTCCGATCGGTTTAAAATTGACAAAGTTTCATACAAACTTTCATCCCCTATTTTATCCCCTTGGGGGTAGAATTGATCAAAATCCTTTCTTAGCGGATGCCTACGTCATAACATCTACCTGCATGCCAAATTTCAGCCCGATCCGTCCAGTGGTTTCAGCTGTGCGTTGATAGATCACTATGTCAGTCAGTCAGTCAGTCAGTCAGTCACCTTTGAGTTTTATATATTTAGATATACAGAATTGTTATTACACAATACTTAACACTATACACATGGACTTAGTTTGACAAGATTATGGGACAGGAACGGATTGGGGATTGGTCTCATTTCCCGCTAGCGACTAGGGACTTTGCGAGTGCTAGTAGGGCTAACATGACAGTGGAGTCTCGATGTTGCATGGCCATGCAACTGGTCTTGAGGTTGTATTCGACAACCGTTTTTAGTGGCGCATCCATCGCTCGCTTAATGAAGCGGCCGGTAGCATCGTCGGCGTCATCTGTGTAGTAGACGCAGCTAGCCGTATGTCTCGACACTGCCACTACCGCGTGGGAGACGCTGTCATGAATTGATGACGACGCTGTCGTATGTCAGTCCCTGAGCCTCGTGAATGGTTAAGGTACGCGACCCTTCACCGGACCCGTATCCCTGGCTAATAAGAGAAGATTTCTCTTCTTGCGTATGAACCAGGAATAGGGTGTTTTGGGCGGTGATCGATATTTGCGCTCCCGTAAAACCCTTCAAGCTCAGGGAATGAACATGAGACAGCGACGTTTTGGAGTGGACGATGCTGAGTGCAAAGGCCACATCCATTGGGTTACGGTGGGTGCAGAGCATCTCCTGTGTGATGCCAGCCATAAGATATGGACGGGTATACTTTAATGGGAAAAGATTATCCCTGTCCAAATATGGTAGCTGATTCACGTCTTCGATGAGGACCACGTCGCTTGCACCAGACAACTTTGCTGCCATGACTATGGCCCCGAAGTGGTTCATGAGAGCTTCGTCTACCGTCAAGCGGAGACATTTCTCATTTGGCTTGAACCCGGCTAAAATTGAGGCCATAGTGCGCACCTTTGTCTTCGCTCTATCGCCCAATTGGTGCGCAAGCTTTCCTCTTAGATCTTTGACCGCTTCAGTTGCCGTGGTGGCTACGACAGCCCTCCTCTCGTCGAAGTGTTTCACCACCCAGGTAGTCTTGCCGCACCCCGGCACCCCATTTACCCATCTGATATTGGGTACCGCCCAAGCTTCCGTCGATGCTGAGGTGTCTGAGGTCCCAGAAACGGTCTGTGCCATTTCAAGGATACTATCCTCCAGCATGATTTTGGTACATTTGGCGGTAACCACTATCGGGTCATCGTGTGGCGTCTCGAATTTTATTTTGCCGGTTCGCTCCGTTGCCTCTTCGTCCAGGGCCACGAAACCGCTCTTTGTACTGTAGGCGGCCATGTACGACCCCGTCATTTCCTCTGCAATGACTTGGGAGTTGGTGTTGTCGTCCACCGCCGCCTCTGCGTCCTTGAGCAATATCCGGAGCAGACCCTCATTTTCTCGACGGAAGGTCAGCATGATCTTGTTGCAAGTTCTAAGATTTACCTCCTTTGTGGCCCTTATAACTGCAACGTACTCCAGGAAAGCGCTTTTGACATGGTCCGTGGTGCCTAAACTCATCGCGAGGGTCGGTGGGCTGACCTGCCCCTTATCCGCTCTTGTAGGCTTGGGCTTCTTTGGGTTTTTTTCGGAAAAACCGCTCCACTGCTGATTCCTATTCCTGCTGAACCACCTCATGATGTTCCGAGGCTTTTAAAGGCAGCCGAAGCAGTCTGCAACGTCACCCCTTTTCCATCCAACTGCCATCGCGTCGACGCTTATGGTGCGAGCCGTGGCTGGCGCTTCTTCTTCTTCCTCTGCGATCTTTTGCAGAAGTGAGCACGCCTGAATGAATAGAGTCTCCTCTCTCCACTCGAGTATTGCGATCGTCTTGCCTTTGAATCGCAATAGTCGGCATCGGTGAGAGGCTACTTTCAATAGGCTAGTTTCCTAAAAAATAATAATTAGTCCGTCTTGTAGATTGTCCAAAATTAAGCGATACGTATTTTTTCTTTTTTAAATTGGATCAGAACTTGTTAAGATATAGCGTGTTAAAGTTGAGTGTGACGTCACAAGTTGCTACAATTTTCAGGACACTGTGACGTAAAAGGCCCCCACTCCTAATTTTTGAAGTGTATTATCTTTCTCATTTTATGTTTAATTAAAAAAAGAAAAAATACGTATCCAATATTTTTTGATTATCTAAAAAGCGGACTAAATATTATTTCATTATTTCGACCCTGGACACTACCCAATTGAGGCAGTGCATGGTACTTGCTGCCTTTTTTGGTTGTCTTGGTGGTGCAACCGTTGATCAGGGCGGCGAGGCCTGGTGCAATGGTTATTAGAGCTCCAGCTCGACTCGAGCCTAAGCAGAGGCTTATGGCTAGTTTTCCCGCTTCCCTGTTCATAAACAAGGCGACTCCACGCAGTCTTATGCCTGGCACTCCGTCTCCTCCGAATGCCAGAAGCTGTGCGATGGGCATCAGAACCTTGGACACTCGAAAAGCAGGTGCCAGACTGTTTCATCGCAGCTGGGGTCACAGACGCACGAGGGACTGTTTTTGAGGTGGGATCTGTGGAGATACGCGGAGAATCCTCAATGCCCGGTTAGGATCTGGATGTGTGTCGGTGTAAGGACAGCTTCTTTAAGTATTCTTTTTGCCGCAAGGACATTTGGAAAGAACACTTTTGTGACCGCTCCTGTGCTGCAGGATTCATATCGCGCTTGCCACTTTCTGATGGTCCCCGTATTTTCCTTCTCATGTACGATACGAGAACTTTGTTGTACTCCGCTGTATTTTCTGTCAGAGCGGCCTCCTTGGCCAGCTGGTTCGCTCTCTTTCCCTGGAGTTCCCACGTGGGCCCTCAGCCAGAAGAATTTCACGTCTCTGCCCTCCTCTCTGATATCTCGGACGCATCTCTTCATCTGGAGTGCCAGGTGGTGTGTGACAGACGGACTCCTCAGCAGGTCAAGCGACGATTTGATGCGCTAAACTTCGCAGAGCCTATGTTCATACTCGCCAAGATACAACGGCCGTATAGTAGTTTAGAACTTTAAAGTAATGGCAAGAGATATAAAATTACAATGTTTGTAGTTCCAATGGGTAACTCTGTTACAGTCGTTGAAGGGGTAACCCGTTCAAAACGTCTTACGACAAAAAAGTGTAACCCATTACGAATGGGTTTTTGAATATACTGGTATCAAATCGAAAGGGTTTTAAAGAGGTTATCCATTGATAAGGGTTTTCGTAAAAAAGTGTAACAAATATGAAATTGGTTTTAAAACAACACTTTGTCAAAACCCTATCAAAAACCCTTTCAATGGGTAACCAAAATGGTCCCTGGTCAATATACAAATACTGCAAATTAATAGTATCCAAAAAAACGTAATATTATAATAAAAAGTTACAATTGCGTAGATTGGTTGTATTTATAGGGTGTTTAATATGTTTAATATTCGGTGTGATAAAGAAATTCCTTCAAAATGCAAAGCAAACAACAACCAATGTGCAGTTAGACATATTTTGTCCTTAAACAGCAATGTTAGTCATTCTTACTATTCAAAATAAACACGCTTTTGTCCTTATTTAGGCACAAGAATTCATTATAACAATCAAACGAACAAACATCTTGAATTTTGAACTCTTAATGTAAGAACATAAGGCATAAAATTCTTTGGTTGGTTACAATTTTAAGTCCTTAATGGCATTGTAATACGGTTGATATTTAAAAGTGTTTTTTCGATACTTATAATAAAGCTGAAGAGTTAGTTTGAACGCTCTTATCTAAGAAACTACTGGCCCAATTTGAAAAATTATTCTAAAGTTAGATAGCCCATTTATCGAGGAAGGCTATGGAGTACTTTTTATCTATGTGTGAAGTTGTTACTACGGAACGCGGGTGAGCGTATTTACAGTATATACATGGCTAGTACGCAAGCGTGTGAAACTAGTCGCGAATAGATTGGAATTCACTTTTTATACAAAGTCTTCCGATGTATACAGCAGCAGTACGCAAATACTCGCATATATTTTGTAGTGGCCAAAGTATCTTGCTTTGTTCCATAATATACAGTGCTAGTCCGCATGCAAACTAATCGTGTATACATTGGAATAGGCGCGAAAAACTTTACGATTCCAATCTATTCGCGAGCAGTTGCATGCTCGCCATTTTGATTGAAACACGACCTAGCATTTAATGTTAATTTAAATATTAATAATGCTCGTTCAATTAAAAAACATTGTATTAAACATTGAAGTTAGTGACGAAAACGAATCGCTGCAAAACCAACTCCACGTAGTCTTGTCTGCCCTACCCCTAGAGTGCAATTCAAAACCGCGTAGGCGCGGAGGGGTGAGGCGGCCTTCGAGCTGAAGCGCAGGTAGTTTTAACGCCCGCCGACGCGGCTGAGGCTGGCCGGCAGAGCCGGCCAGCAAGCCGAAGCTGCGGTGGTGAGCGTGAAAACCATCTGCGACGATAAGCTCGCATGGGACCGCCGGAGCCCCGCAGCACTGAAGCCGTGACAGAAGCTATGCTTGCTGCATGTTGCTTGATTACATTTCAAACGTACTGAGTTAAAAAATTAGAAGCTACTTAAATATAGTTTATGATGTCATTTAATAGTATTTTAGAAGTTTACTGTTAGAATGCCTGCTACAAAAGATGCTAAAAAATAACCATCATACTGAGTTGTATTTAGAGAGGTTTACTTAGAAGATAACTAGTGGCTAAGATAGTATTATTAGATGCTCGTTAATTGTGGCTGACTTTAAAATTTAGAAGGCAACATAAATTTTTGGGGACGAATAGTGATATTAAAAAGAAGCCTGTTTAATTAGCATTTTTTATAAACAAACTCAGATTCAAAGCCATTTTTATTTAATGCTTTACCTAATATACATTTTGTATAGTTAAATTTGACCGTGTATAAATTGGAAAGATGCATGTGCACGTCTAAGCTACGAATTATACGCGAGCAGGACGCAAAATTCGTGTATACTTTGAAATCACAAATTAAAAAACAGCATTACAAAGTATCAGCGAGCAGTTTCCTATGGATGCGTTTTGGCTATGTACACTCTGTAAATACGCCGCGGGTGAAACCACTGGCGGAAGCTAGTGTAAATATGTTAGTGTATGACCTTGCGGCAATGAGTCAGAGGCATTAGTAATAAATACATTAGATAATACTTCGTATAACAACACTTATGTTTTGATTGAGAACAGCTGTCTTAAATCACGTACTTTTTTGACTCAAGAAGTCACCATCTGCCTGTCCTTTCTCTTAACTATGTTCCCTCCCATTCTTAACGGATGTAGCTGAGTGCCACCGATCTGACTTCCTCAGCCCAGTTACCAGGGCGACAAACTACTGTTTTCAGACTTACAGCCAATTTCTTCATCAAAAGTTAAAGCCAAAGTAAAAGTCAAAGTAATATCTAAAGTTAAAGTAACGGTTAAATTCAATTTTTCTATGAATTTTGCTGTCACATTAGCCTTGAAAAAACGAATTTGACCGTTACTTGAACTTTAACTTTTGTAGGTAAATTAAGTTGTAGATATCTGGATGGATTGCGGTTTTTCATGCGGATGCGTAGACTCACTGCCCGGGCAACCACAGAAAACATAACCGAGCTATTAAATATTTTTCTTTCTCTATTTTCAATGAATTTATTGTTTGATTGACTATCATCTGTTTAGCCTTTTCGCAACTATGTTGGGGTTGGCTTTCAGTCTCACCGCATGATGTCGGATATGCACTATAATATGTCCTGCGCTGTGCGCAGCTGGCTCATATCCTTATGTAATCCTGTCTTATATCTGACAGAGTAGTGGGACATCATCCATCATGTAGCTACATTGGAAGGAACAGTTTTTTTCTTCCACCCATTAAAAAATAAACAAATTCACGTGCTTTTCTGAGTCAGAGAATCTCCTTTATAGCAATGACTGAATATTGGCGCTCATCCAAAACATTTGGGCCAACGTTTGATAAAATGATTAGATCATGCTTATGTTTTTTGTGTCATCTCAACTCGGGAATAGGAATGACTGATTTGCGCGTATTTTGATTGGGCTGGGTGGTCTAACTGTTGTTATGCTGAATTTTTGTTTTTGTAGTGAAGCCAACTCGTTGTTTTGTACGCTCTTTTGTTTTTTCAGTTTTGAAATTACAGCAAGCTGGGTATATATTTATGTAGAGCAAAAATATTAACTATGTTGGATTGGTAGGCAATCCCAATATTTTACAAAAAGCGTGTAAAAAAATATATCAGAAGATAGAGGCATTTTATCAAAACTACAGAACTTCCCAATGAGTCATAGAGAGCGAGGGCAACTCCAGATTTCGGTTAATACATACAAATATTACATAAGCTGCTAACACACATACTAATAATATTGTACTATAGTGACGAGCTTATCTCAGAAACCTCTGGTCCCAATAATAAAAAAATCCAGTGTTAGATAGCTATTCTATCGACATAGGCCACAGAAGCTATAGGCCACTATTTATCCAGGTGCACGAAGTAATTCCCAAGGAACACGGGTAAAACCGCTGGCGGTGCCTAGTCCTATAATAAATTCAGACCACAAAAACTAGATTACCTTAACATATTAACTTTATGCAGTTGTACAAGGTTAACCTAACCTAGACGTAAAAATACTAGATACGAACGACCTTCACATCATAGGGTCATTTCGCCTGTTCGCGTCCATAGCCCAGTTCGCGTCCATTTTGCCGATCTCCTTTTAAAAATCCTCGAAAACAAGTCAATTAACACACTAATCAAACGAAAAGTCATTACCGCTAATACGTTAATGTATAAGAGGCACGCACAGATAGACAAACGTTCTGTGCGTCCAACCAATCCTTTTAGAAAAAATAATTAGTCTAGGCTCTTCAACAAGAAAGCGAAAACACGCAGAATTTTAGATAAAAATTAGTGTGCAGCGGCGTGTTTGATGGTAAGTTTTATATTGTTTTATGTGAATTTTAGGATAGATAGCTATTTCTACAGTTTAATGATGAATAAAAGTATAATGTTTATTATGAATTTGGTAATGTTTTTTATATTTAACGAGTAAAATAAGGTGGACGCGAATTACTACATCGAATTTTACGAAACTTCCACTTTGCGTCCACAATGGACGCGAACTAAAACTATCCTCTATAATAATAAACCAAATTGTGTCCACTGTTTTCGTTAAATACTTGCTTATAAAAAATATTTTATTAAGATATATACGTGGTTATAATTAAATTATCAACTGATATAAGTAATTTCATTTAAGATAAGTTCTTCCGATACAGGAAAAAAGAAGGAAAAGACAACATACACAGAAGAAGATTTAAATAAAGCGTTAAATGTTATTCGAGAGAAGAATAAATCGATAAAAAATATGCAAAGAATATGCTACCTTGTCTGATAATTTATTGACTCAACAATTCTTTTAGTTGTATGTTTACACAAAATTATTAAATTGTTTTGTTTATTTAATATGAAAGGAAATCGATCTACGGATCGAAAACGCCTGGAAGAGCTACTGGTCCATGAAGGGAGAACTCCCTTTATGTCTGAAGCGGAAACTAGTTGACATGTGTATTCTGCCTATCCTAACCTACGGCGCTCAGACTTGGTCTTTGACCGAATCTCAAAAGTCCAGGCTAAAAGTATGCCAAAGGAGCATGGAGCGTAGCCTGCTCAGCATACGGCTTAGTGACCGGATACCTATGCAACACCATTATCCGGTCCAAGATCCGGGCATAGTAGATGTGGGCAAAGATAAAAAATAAGTCTGCAAAGTTGAAGTTGAATGCACCCGGACAAGTGGGCCAACATCACCACACACTGGATCCCTGAGGATGGAAGGTGACCGAGAGGGAGACTAAGAAAACGCTGGAGAGAAGACTTGGACAGCTTCCTCTCGGACTGGCCACAAATAGCGATGGACAGAGAAAAATGGTAGGCTATGGGGGAGGCCTTTGCCCAGCAGTGGGACAGCATAGGCTAATAAAAAAGAAATAATATGGCCAAAAACTTAGTATAATCAAGGCGGATCTTAAGCATTCCCTGTGATTTAGAGTAAAATTAACAGAATTGATTACTGTTTATTCTTCAAGTTTCAAAATTAATTGCCTAATTTTAAGTTACTTAAACCAATGTTGAGAAGAATTATTTTTATTTTGTAAAGTGAATTTTAAATGATGATAATGTTGATTTTTAATAATTAAGTGTATTGTTAAATAAAGAAATTGTTCAAATACAATCTTTCTTTATTAATTCTTAACAATTTCACCCCTATATTCCTTTTCAAAGCCGCTGGACGCGAACTGGACCATGGGTGGACGCGAATTGGATTTTGTGGACGCAAACTGGGTAAAACGCCTAATTCTGAGGTTTATCGATTTAAATAGAAAACGTAAGATATTTCTTATACAACTGAAAGTTAATCTTAAAATAGAGTATATAAGGAATACATTACACAAATTTGACATGGAAATGAGTGCTGGAGCATTTTTATTATCGCCGTCAAACTTGCTAACTGCACTAAATGGTCGCCAACAGGCGAAATGACCCTATCTAGTAGCGTAACAAAACTATCTGGGTTAAGCAAAAACTGTTTCTAATCAGAATAAAAGGGGTATTCTGGTTAACAGTTCACGCTATACGGCTGTTTCCAATATTCGATCAATCTGTTGTATTCCTATCTTTAGTGAGCAAAACAGTAGATATCTAGGCACAACCGTAAGAGCGCTTTCAAACAAGCAATTTTGTCGCGAGTACGGGTTTTTTACGCACAACGCATTCCGCACCGAAAAATGTTATTGTTTCAAGTGTCATTGATTGAATCATTCGTATCATCAAATATTTAGTCTACATATATTTAAAACTACACGACTATAATAAAGGCTCCAAACCTATTGAACAGAGTTTAAAAATTCTTTCACTGTTGGAAAGCAACATTCTTCCCGATTCACATAGACTATGTTATCCCGGTACGGGCAGTAGTTTCCAAGGAACGCGGGTGAAACTGCGGGAATACAGCTAGTATATAAAAAAAATATTATTTGTATCAAAACCCATAATAAATGCTTTCAGAAGCGTTACTCCACTGGGCGTTCCTGTAACCCATTGGGTGACATCATTGATCGTTTCAGCGTTATAGTGTCACCACATTCTTGAGTCTTGACCCAATTATTGGCACGACAGCATTTTGGTTTGTTTTTGTTTTATACGTATGTAGAACTAAAATAGCTGTTACTAGCAGTTTTATCAAATTAATCAGGGAACTACTGCCCGTACCCGGATAAAACATTGCCTGTCACTCGGGGATAAGGTAGCTTCCCAACATTTTTTGCCTCTATTTACTATGACTATATAAATCTCCACAGATATCTGTTGGAGGAGACCGAGGTGTCTGTGGAGATCTAAGGGGGAGGCCTATGTTCAGCAGTGGACGTCCTATGGCTGAGATGATGATGATGAATATATAAATGCGAAAATACATGTTCCAATTGAGAAAACCCTCCAATTGAACTAGAAATATTTGCTATACGAAAACCTGAGTTAGAACACCGTCCACAAATAATATAGGAAACAGTTCAGAGTAGTAAACTGGTAACACAATTGTAAATTAAATAGGGCACGCTGAAATAACGCAGGAAGTGTGATTTCGACACTAACCTGCTACGTTAGGGACGGTGTTGCTGCTGAAATACGTTATGTTATACTATACTAGCTTCTGCCAGCGGTTTCACCCGCATCCCGTGGGAACTACTTCCCGTACCGGGATAAAAGGTAGCCTATAGCCTTCCTCGATAAATGGGCTATCTAACACTGAAAGAAATTTTCAAATCGGACCAGTGGTTCCTGAGATTAGCGGGTTCAAACAAACAAACAAACTTCAACTTTATAATTATAATATTACGTAGTATAGATTTTATGTTCCTTATATCTTAGATACCAATGACTGTGTTTCGGATGGCACGTTAAACTGTAGGTCCCGGCTGTCATTGAACATCCTTGGCAGTCGTTACGGGTAGTCAGAAGCCAGTAAGTCTGACACCAGTCTAAAAAAGGGGTATTGGGTTGCCCGGGTAACTGGGTTGAGGAGGTCAGATAGGGCAGTCGCTCCTTGTAAAACACTGGTACCCAGCTGAATACGGTGGTATATTGGCATTTTACATTCACAGCTTAAAAAAGCGCAGTACAATATTGAGATGACTTTATCAGCAAGTCAATGAACTCTTATCGAGAATATTTTTATCTGCAAACAAAAATCTGTACAGATCGCGTTATTTGCCAAATAAACATTGACGACATATTTATTTTGTGTTAACTGTTCTACACTAGACTAGATTTACCCTCGTCATGTTGGAACTACTTTCAGCACCTGGATAAACAGTAGCCTATGTCCTTTCTCAGGCTCTACTACTTTACTCAGACTATCTGGGCTGCGGAATTGTTCGCGCGAGTTCCCGCGGGGCTGGCACATAAAGGGCTTAAGAAGGAATGTGGTAGGTTTTAGTCAGTAAGAGTCTGACACTCCCTCATGCTGCACCCACAGCGGGAGGGGTCATTTGCTGATTTCTCATAAAAAATAGGGCTGTAGACTATTTATGTGTACATAGATTCAGTAGTTTTGGCGTGAAAGTGCGACAAAACAGGGTTAGATTTATAATATTAGTAAGAAATACAGTTCTCTAATGCTTAGGCTTTTAGCTTTAGCCTTAGGAAGACAAGCAACCTTATACACTATTATAAAATTAGCTCCATAGTACTCCATACTGTCTTTCAATACAACAATCTTGGAAGCCTTACAAGTCGAGGCGACGACTTTACCTTTATTTTACTACGTTTTTCTACACTATTCACATATTTGCTTATTTGTATGGCAACATTATTTTATGTTAAAATGAGGAGCTTCTAAGCAAAGAAAGAGGCATCATATACATAGATAGATGGATCCGTGTACAGTTCGCGCAAAATAACTTCACATTTCTACCTTCCGTTTTGTTGTTAATTTTTTTGACTATAGTAATATTGCAACATGTGTATCTTCTCGACAATATCTGTATGAACGAATGCGCAAGGAGTCAAACGGCTAACTTTAGAATTGCAAAGTTAATTGGTTCAAACTAGGTATGTGGCCAGCTAAGTCATATCGACTTATAATGTTTCGGAATTCGCGTTATGATTAGAAGAAATTATGATAAACGTAATTTTAAGCTTAGTATGAAAAGTATAACATTATTTAATTATAAACTAACTGTAACTGTCATAAGAAAGTTATTGAACTAATAAAATTAATTAAATACATACAAACCCAAACCATAATCAATAACTTCATTACATGACATCCTTACTAATATTATAAATCGGAAAGTGAGTTTGTTTGTTTGTTTGTTTGTTTGTTTGTTTGTTTGTTTGTTCCGCTTTCACGCCGTAACTACTGAACCGATTGCTTTGAAATTTTGCAGACGTAAAGTTAGAAGTCCGGATTAAATAATAGGGTACTTTTTATCCCGAAAAAATAGATATTCCCGAGGGAAAACAAAAATATTGTTTGCTTGATGGATGGATTGTAGATGGCGCTGTGTGTCGTTTAAAACAAGGTAAGATATTGCAAACGAATATAAACAAGTAAATTTAGAAGCTAAATGATACGATAATGAATCCCCGAAAATGAGGAATTCCCGAGGGATGATGTACAATTTGTTTAATCGTCTAAACGGTTTTTTTTTACATCTACTTATATACTGCAAACGAATATGAACATATAAATTTAGAAGCTAAATGATACGATAATGAATCCTCGAAAATGAGGAATTCCTGAGGGATGACGTACAATTTGTTTTATCGTCTTAACCGTTTTTTTTACATCTACTTATCCTGAAATAACTATAATTCAACGAATTACTAATTGGTATAAGTATTAGTTAAGTTATTTAGTTCTTGAGGTATGCGATAGATGGCGCTGAGTGTTTTTAAAACGTGGTAGCGATGTGTTTTTAAAATACGTAAGAAGTGGAATGATAGCTTTTTAAAACGTGGTGACGTGGTTTTTTTTAAGATACGTAAGAAGTGCAATGATATCTCGCGCTTTAACCTGTAGCTCATTGTTCAATCGCAAGCTTCCCGATAGCTCGATAGATGGCGTTGTGCTTTTCTGTATCGCTGTGTTAAGGTTCGCCATGCATGGCGAACATGCATGACCATGCCCATCATGCATGGCATGCATGATGGGCATGGTCAGCTCTATGTAGCCTGTTCCCGGGTTTCCAGTGCCCAAAATCTGCATGTTTTTGCTCCACAAGGGAAAACGTATAATATAGTGTACCATTCAGTTTTGGTTTAACAACTAATCGTATCCAGCGTTACATCGCGCTTCTTAGATTTTTCCGTGGGAATGAGAAGTTTTCTTATAGTTGTGATTTATACCGCAATATAACCGAATTCCACGCGGGCGGAAAGCTAGTAATAAAATATTTGCATACACATAAGGCTTATTACAGACACGCGATATTGTAGGTATTCGCTTCGTCATCACACTGTGGCGCCCACGACTTGTAGATAAAGTCAGCAAACAAAAAGTAGCTACAGCCGGAGCTGCGGGATTGTTCGCGCCAGTTACCGCGGCGCTGGTACATAAAGGGCTTAAGAAGGAACATGATGGGTTTTAGTTGGTAAGAGTCTGACACTCGCTCATGCTGCACCCACAGCGGGAGAGGTCATTTGATGACATCACATAAAACAAGCTTCAAAAGTAGCTCCTGCCGGGGCTGCGGGATTGTTCGCGCGAGTTACCGTGGCCGTAGTACCACAGATTATATAATAGTTACTACGTAACAGATAAATCACTCCATACAAAAAAGTCCATACCTACTGTTATAAGCACCTACAAGTTCCCCAACTACCTACAAATTCCTAGTTGCATTATAAAATGAACCTTAAAAGCTCGAGCGCTTGATTGTTATTCGAATGCGATAGCGCACAGTTCAGTGACCGCAACCGTGCCGTGGCCGTGCTTAGGGTTGCTACTTACAATTTATTAATATTTACGTAGGAAAACAAAGTTACGTAATATCAAGAATATTTTTCTTTAGTTAACTATTGTATTGCCTACTAAAATGGAGTATGGGTACATATTACTAAATATTACCTAATACCTACGTAAGCATAGGAAAGTACTTAAGTAAAGCTTTCGTCAAAATCAAAGGCGGTTTCCAACTATTTTTCGAGCACAAGTGCCATACCCCATATGGTACAACTCCGTCGAGTGTTGATACATACCTAAAATTGGTTACTGCGTAGCGACACGCGTAATGTTCCGAGTCGTCATTAAGTTGGACCAGAACTATACCTACTTACACTCGAGATGTGTTTTGAGCTACAAAACTCAGAATACAGTTCATATAACTAAGTAGGTATCTAAAGTAAAATAAGTACCTAATGATCTCTGTTGTTAAAATCATAAAGTAGATAAGTATTAATTTATTTAAAAAAAAATAGAATTACTAGATAAGCTCATACATATAAAATGTTTCTAAATCTTACAATAGTCGCTTATAAACCAACACAACTCAAAATAATCCATCAGTTTGTGAGGTAGCTTAAAAAAACCTAATAAAAACCAACAGCATAACATGCCGCGAAATAGAAATAATAATATTGGAGCGCGCGCGGCGCGTGTGACTGTTGTCCGCCCTGAGCCGCGTGGGGCTACCGGTAACCCAGCGAGCGGTAGGCATTTATCGCGCGCAAGTACGTCGAGTGACAGAGGCCTGGTAGTACATGAAGGGCTTAGGAAGGAACATGATGGGTTTTAGCAGTAGCGGCGTAAGGGGGGGGCGGAGGGGGCGGTCCGCCCCGGGTGCCACATCTCGGGGGGTGCCATCTTGGTCGGCACATATCTGCACGACCAGGATGGCGCGGGCAGAAGAGACAAGTCACTAAGGGTGCCATTCTAATCTGCGAAGCCTAGGTTCACTACCATTTACTGCGCGATATTCACATTTTAAACAAAACTACAACAGTGCATGTGCGAGACATCGAGGCGGTCACCCCTTTCAGTCCGACTGTCACCCTTCTCTTGTATTTTTGCTTTTGTATTTCTTAAATGAATTCCTCGAAGTTAGAAAAAAATTTCTCAAAAAGTTAAACCACCGAAGTAGCAAAAACAACTGACACTCGCTTTAGTTACGCCTAAATAGCTTTTAATTTATGCTTAATTCTGAGTTACCTAAATTAAAGAGTCCTCAAAAATAACTATAAAAAAAATTCACTTTACAGTGGATATTTCTAAGCTGTTTAGGCGCTATTTGTAAGCGGAGGTGAAGGACTTTGTGTCCCAAATCTCAAAAAATTTTCAGCTCGCTATGCTCGCAGTTGCTTCACTTTCCGGTCTTTTTTTTTCAAACATGTTTGAGTACTTTTGTGTTCCAAAACTCGAAAATTTCGCGCTCGCTGCGCTCGCGCCTTACACTTAACAGTAGTTTCTTTGCATAGGTATCTTTTTGCATCCCAAATATCAAAAATTACGCGCTCGCTACGCTCGCGCCTTCTTTACTTTACAGTGCTTCTTTCAAACTTGTTTGAGTACTTTTGTGTTTCAAAACTCAAAAATTTCACGCTCGCTGCGCTCGCGCCCTACACTTTACAGTAATTTCTTTATATAGGTATCTTTTTGCGTTTCAAATATCTAAAATTTCGCGCTCGCTACGCTCGCGCTCGCGTGCTTTTTCCAAACTTGTTTGGGTACTTTCTTGTTAATTCTGTATGATTCTTTTTACTACGTAATTATATTTTGTCGTTTTTTTGGGGCGCAGGCAGGGTGCTCAATAAGTAGTGCGCCCCGGGTGCCGCCCGATGCTACGCCGCCACTGGGTTTTAGTCAGTAAAAGTCTGACACTCCCTCACGCTGCACCCACAGCGGGAGAGGTCATTTGATGATGAAAAGTGGCTGAACAAAGCTACATTTTCAAAACCGCTAAACATCGTGTGGTCGATAAACTTACCAGAGTAGTTTAGGATTTCAACAAAATTTTCGCGTTTGTATTGTTAAGAAATGATGGGCTGTTAGGTAATAGTTTTAAGTTATTAGGTACTTTTGAAAATGGGGATTTCTTCATCTGCTTTTGACGCTAACCATACTAACTACGAATTCTGTTTATAGATCGACGGAATGACATCTAGAGACCATTTATAGTATTTTACAAGACTGCTAGTCTGTGTTAGAGTTTTTCTCGGAAATTGCTAAAGTTATTTGAGTTCATTTACGTACTTATGCTGTGTTGTGTATGGTAGGGCAGTTTTGAAAATAGCTTGAATAAAATTAGCTGTAGGTTCTTTCAAAGGCTGTATATCAATATCAATACCTACTACTAGATTTTTATAAATAAATTGTACAGATAAGGGTTTCAAAGTAAAGTAATAGCTGATAATATCGGTAACTCGTTAATTCTAGCGGTCAAAAAGCAAGCGGCAAAAATATGCAAAATCATTGTAATTTAATCCTACATACTGTTCCTAGAAAGGCCTAAGTTCACGAGCAACATTGGCGTTTATATTGTCGGTGAATTTGGGCCTAAGTATTATTTTTTTAACTCATAATCTCAACTAATAATAACCTGATATATACAAAGTAGTCATTTAACTACTTACAAATATCATTTCGTAGTATTAATT
The DNA here is from genome assembly GCF_030705265.1 of Helicoverpa armigera. Taxonomy (NCBI): domain Eukaryota; kingdom Metazoa; phylum Arthropoda; class Insecta; order Lepidoptera; family Noctuidae; genus Helicoverpa; species Helicoverpa armigera. The sequence continues at coordinate 5,323,099 of NC_087146.1, read as the reverse complement.
AACAAAACAAAACAGTGTAGCCCAGCCTTAACGATGCCTATTATAATCTGCATTGTGTACACATTCTACTGATAAGACAGTACAATGCAGCATGCTAATGTTACTGTTGTCTTTGCCTTAGATTTTAATATAAATAACTATTGAATAGAAGCCCAGTAAGGACAGAAATATAGGTTTAGACTAACCGTGAATTTAAATATTCTATCTGTGGATTTTCTTACTGCTGATTTCTTTCTATAAGATGTCTATCTGATGATTTCAAATGATCTTCAATTGCACAACATGGCAATCATAGATTAAGTTTTATAAATTCACCGTTATTACGGATGAAACTTTGACAATTACACAGACAGTAAACACAGATAGAAAGATTATTGAAATCTGCATTATCCTACACTAACAATGGAGCTAAAACAACAGCATCCTGTTGTAGTATTTTAGTATTCTTTCTCTATCAAATTCTTTTAATGTAAACAGATGCTCCGTCATAAGTAGTTCAGTCTTGAAGATTTTTTAAAGGTGAAATAGACTGGGCATGAACATATAGTATGAATGAACCTTTGTGCTATAAACATAACTTTTATTTCAGATAAAGATATATTGATGTTATCATATGCCTAGCCTTTTCCCGACTATGTTGAGGTCGGCTTCTAGTCAAACGCATCAGACAAAGTTCATTTCATCAATTTTGGTTCAGCGAGACAGGCAAAAAAATATCTGACAAACAAGTTACATTTAGGTTTCAGTAGTTTTATAAAACTAACAATGTTAATCAATGAAGTTATTGTGAAGTAGGTATGATAGTAAATTGTACTATAAATTGAAATCACAATCAATTGTTAATTAATAAAATAACAATAGGGAAAATAGTCTATGTATCAGCGTATAGTAATATAATTGGTTAATTGCCAATTAATTATTTTGCTTATCAATAGTAATATTTAATAAAATTCATGATATAAAAAAATGTATATTTTATAAGCATGTGAGAAATTGCAGTTTAGATATGTGTTCCATTAGAATTTTACTAGATATTACCTAGACAAAAACATTAAATGTTTTTTTTTTATATATAATATAGTTTGCAAAATAGGTTTCTCCTTTGATTTTAACGAGTTATGGGCTATATGAAAAATTAGAAAGTCATTTTGAATACCGGAACCATTTCGGCTAAATAATTAAAATTAAACATAATAGTTTACAGTACTTATACCAAAGCAGTATTAAAAAATGATAATGAAAAATACTTATTTATGAATTGAATCATTCATAGTGCACAATATTATGAAAGAAATAAATAATGTATTTTAAATACTCAGCTTCATTAGTCACTGCAGATGTAGATGAGAACATAAACTATTCATCATGTTATTTTATTGAATCATTATGGAAATATTTTAAGAATATAAGCACCATTTCAAATACATATTTTTTAGGTCTTTATTACAAGTTCAGCCTAAATTCCTATGAAGGATATAGTAAGTAGGTATATTAGTCTATTCCATGTTCAAATTGGTTTTGGTCAGACTAAAAAGTATCCATGTTCTGTATTGTAATATTAGTTAACTCCTAAGTACAAATTCTCAGTTTCTTGTCATAATTTGAGGAAGCTAATTATACCATAACAATTCAGCATTGAAGATATTCAAATAGCTAGTTTAAAAGGTAAACGAGTCGAGGCGAACCGTACAACGTAACTACTACCAAAAACAAAGTATTCTTTAGAAAATCTATTTAAGAAATCTGATGTCACACTTGGACATGTAGGCGCCTCGAGCAAGGCCGACAGAATACGCGTAAACTACAACCATTATTAATAATTAGAGCGCTGTTTTACACTAGCTGTAAGACCAGCAAACTTCAGAGGCAATTTACACGGCTTCTCCCCAAAAAAACGCCTAAAAAATTAACTTTTATCGCAAAAAATTACATGTAACTCTATGTCAACAAACCCTAGCGGCGCCAATTTAGACATGTTAACATGTAAACCTCATTAATTATCAGCATTAAACAGACGCTATGCTTCACGCAGAACAAGAATAACGAAGGAATTAGGTTACACTAAGCTTCCGATCGATATATTTATACAAAATCCTGAAAGCTCAAGTCACAAGATGGCGGGAATATAACCCTACCGAATTGAAAACGACGGGACCATTAGGAAGTGCATCGATAATGACGCGACCTAAATTCGGTCGGGTTATACGTCTGATCGGACAGATGTAAGAATTCTCGTTTCCTACGAGTTTTCTGTAAAGTCGACAATGTTGCGATTACTGTATATGAGAGTTTGGGGTGGTATATAACTATTCTTACCGTTTTCGTTCTCCATTAGCGCTTAAAACAACACAAAACACTTAATTTTTTACACAAGCACTCACACGCCCATACGGTATGTAACAACATCACGAGTACTACTGCGCCATCTGGTGCCGCGCGCGGTGCGTTCTTGATCTAATGCAGCAATTACCTGTGGCTACGTTCACTGTGCTGGTGTTAATTTAATTTCGTCAGTGTAATTAGCGTAGTTAACTTTAAATTATGACTAATTTTCAATAAAACAACTATTATTAAGCATCAAACTGTTGAAAACACACGCGTTTAAGTCGTATTAATGTCCCAGTCTATTACGAATGCGGAATAAATTCATGTAACGCGCGCAGTATTGATTTTTTCACGCAGCTGATTCACTGGCAAACGTAATAGGACGTCCGATTTCGCGCAATCGAGAACAAAGTTTGACTCATCGTTATTTTTGTTGGATTTTTACGAAGTTCTTGCTGATAGTTTATTGTTAAATAATGCTGCATTCAGTAAGAAATTGCTTTGTTGATTGTATGCATGACCAAGTATGGTAAGTGGTCAGCTACGAGGTAGATGTTGATGTTTTCATCTTAGGAATTCATTGAATCAAGGCCGGCGTAGGCTTGGTGGACTTTTAAGGAAAGCTAATCAATCGATTTATCTTGTACTGCGTCGGCTACTTCCGCTAGCACGCTGATGTACTAATACCTACTTGCATTCCTAACATAGTTTGAAGGAGATAATAAGCAAATCGTTTACAAAATAATAACATGGTTTTTATAGTTAATAGTTTTACTGATTTGGTTACACAAAGAAGTCTTAAACCTTTAATATAATTAAATATCAGCTGGCAGAAGAACTTAACAGATAAGTACCTACTTACCTATGCTAATTGCTCTAATTACGCATAGGTACATTATACGTACGCACTTACAAAGGAAATCAAACAGAAGAATTATAAAATTTTGAATGGACGATTAGTAGGTACCGATGACTTAATTATGCCGAAGATACCTACGACAACTTTTTCATAATAACATTTTCCCAGCGGTATTCATGCCAAATATAAATCAAATTGCTACCATTTTCTAACCGCTAAATGTATTCTGCTGGCTCCTACATTACAATACGTGTTTTCATGTACCGCTTCAGTGTGAAAAACAATCGTAGCTTATTGATTTGCCGCCCGCAAGCATTTTCATACGAATCCGTGATAACTTGTACAAGCGCCATCTTTTGGCGACTAGCGGAACTAAGTTAACATGTAGTTCACGCGGGACCTACAAATTAGTTACAGCAAAGTGTTGCTGAGCCGTATTTGTTTTGTTTTGCTCTTCAATGAAAACTTAAAGAGAAATATTAAGAAAACGACAAAAACAAAAAATACTGATGATATAGTACAGTGCTTACAGTCACTTAATGTTTCTTCTTTTTATCTTCTTCGAATTATTAATTACCATAAATTATGCATTCATGACATTACTTACTTTACTTTTTGTACTCCTAATTCATACTGATTGAAACATCCGAGGGTGTGTTTCGTAACATTTTCTATACCATGTCACAGTTGTTTACAACCCCACACGCCATAAGCGCGAGAAACTTAACGACCAAGTAACATTTCACCCTCTTCCAACCCACTTAACTTAGAAAAAATCTTACAAAAACAACATACATTTAAAACTACCCCCAACAAGATAGAGATATAAAAACACGGAGTATGGAATGATGAGCGGAGGTGCCATAATCCGTTGCTGCGGAATTGTTCGCGCGAGTAACCGCGGTGTACATGAAGGGCTTAAGAAGGAACATGGTAGGTTTTAGTCAGTAAGAGTGTGACACTCCCTCACCCTAATAAAAAAGTGCCATAATGCAGGTAGGTCAGGCGCGTTCTTCTAGCTCAAATTCGTTCAACCAAAACGATGTTACGAGTTAACTAACAAAGTGTTCGGGTTCTTTGAAGTGGTCGACGATTTTTGGTATTACAAAAATTGATAGTTAAAAAAACTAAAAAACACGCTTTTAGAAAGCACATTTTTTTTTTGGATTAATTGGATTTGTAATTACGTTTTTAGCTAGTCAAACATTGTCATCAGAGCTCAGAGCGTGTGCATAATTTCATCCCAATCGAAGGCCGGGAAATAGGTCAAATTAAAATTCGAAGATTTTCTTACATACATAGTTACAAGTAAGGCTACTATAAATGGTCAGGTCCAAAGAATGAATATAAGGGTGAAGACAGTAAACTTCCCCAACACCCGCATTTTGTCGCGCTACTTTCTTAGGAGATTTTCCGTTATGGCACCTCCGCTAGTCATTTTGTTCTCCATGTACGAAGCACTAATATAGATAAATATCTTTAGTTCCCTCGCGAATTTTTTTGATAAATTGTCATATACGCGTCTCTTTTGCACTTAAGGATTTTGTCGTAAGTTAGAAAGGGATGGTGGGGAGATATGAATATTTTTATTGCTAAGGGTGAGTTGTAGTTTATGCTGTAAGTAAGTTGATTGTGTAATGTCGGTCACAAAAGTTTTGTGCTGTTTATTGCGGAGAAATAAAATATTTTTTTTAGGAGTTACAGGGCGGTTAAATGTGGAAAGCAATATGAATAATCTACCTATATACAGAAAAGAAAGTCGTGTTAGTTACACCATTTATAACTTAAGAATGGGTGAACCCTTTAAATGTACCTAAATTAGAGGAGAGATAGCTTTGAACCGGGAGAAGAACATATGATAATTTTTGTCACCATCGTGGTCGTGTCACCCACAAATTGTTTGCTAAAGCTAGTAAAAACTAAATACAGCTAAGTAATTAGCAGGAGAATAAAAATACCTAGTTTATGTACCTAAATACAATTCATAATTATAATATACCTAAGCATTAGTAATATTCCCCGTAAAATATTGTTTCTTTCTTTTTTTCAGTAACAAAACTTAACCGCCCGACAGTACCTACAATACTCATCCCAATGAAAAGATCTAACAATTAAGTTAAAGTTAAACGTTTGGGCGTCCGTTAATGGCTGAACTCATTTAAATAATTATTGTTTATGTGATAACTAATCGCTCAGTCATGTATGCACATTGCACTTATTTATTTATTAAATAACAAGTCTTAATTGAGTTTGGGAGTGCGATGTTCTTTTAATTTGCCCCTCGGGTGTCTTTTGGCAAGTTTGCAGTCTTTAAAGTTAATTGGTTTGAAGCAGTATAGAAGAAATTAAGTGCATAATGTTAAATACTTGTTAGATTGTCAAACAACGTGATATTGGCCTAATTCTTAGTGCCTTCGTTTGTCGTTTGTGTAAATATGTTTGCAAGTATATTTAGACTTTAGTAAAGGTTAAATTGTACCTAGTTTATCACATACCTACCTAATTATTTTAGTACCTACTAGACTGCATCTGCATCCTGAAAATACCCTAGCCTATCTATCATCTTCTAAAATGTCGAATTTTATCTCAATCGATTTAGCAGGAAAATGTAGGAAACAAGCTTCTAATTCAACCGCGTCTTCGGCAGACGTTATGAATCAGTCAGAACCAGATAGTCCTACTAAGGGGTACCTGCCTACTTACAGTGTTGCCCAGGTACCTGGGTTGAAGAGGTCAGATAGGCAGTTGCTCAATTTAGTACTCAGCTACATCGTGTTAGACTGGAAGCCGATCCCAACAAAATTCGGCTGAGCAAATAGATTTAAGACGGTTAAGTTTCAACTAACTTACAAAAATATCACTTTTCCCCTCTCCAATTTATCGAAGACATACCAAATCCAATCAAAACACTAGTAAATAAATCAGATGTTATCGCATAAGTTGTTACAATTGCAGTGGGGAGCATAACTTAGTTGTATCTATCGACAGGCCGAGTTGTTGCTGATGTGTATCGGACCCCCGTCGTTATGTCGCGTGCAAAGAGATGCATGACAGTTTTACAACTTGGAATAGTTTGGAAGATGGTGAATGGTTTCTTTTGTCACTCCAATTATAGGTAAATAAACCCGATTTTGGCATTTTTGCGTGAAAACGAAATAATTCGTTATAACAACAAAACATCGCCATCTAGCTTTTGCTCGTTTGCGATTTGATCCTTCTACATTCAGTGTTTTATAATTCTACATACCCAGTTTTTTTTCAAAAAGAAGTAGGTATAACTTATTAATTTGTAATTTAGGAGGAAAGCTATGTTAACCTGTTTCATTTGAAAACAATTTTTTTAGGTTCTTAATTTTAAAAATACCTTAGCAGGTTAGTTACTTAATTTTAAAGAATTTTTAAAAATATTTAAATTAGGTAATTTACATCAAATTGATCAATTCAGCTCCGTTCTCTGCTCCATAAGACTTTGCTACTTAGAAAGAACAAGTTTCTCACTTAGAACCACTAAAATAAATTGTATTAAATTTATTAAAATTCGTCTACATAACTTTACAAATCATACCCCACTGACAGCTACACATACTCAGCTAAAAGGCCTTCAGCAATACAATAATGAATCGCATCAAGCATATCACTTAGTAAAGAGCCGCTAAACTGTACAAACACGCGAAGCTCTCACACTAGAGGGGATGGAGAGCATTGAACTAATCTTACTAGATAAGATACGGTAAGGGTAATAATACTATGGCTTCCGATATTCGGAAGAATATCATGAAAAGATCATTATCCAACCACGGACCGTCTTCGCAAAGCGGTGCTTAACCTTATGATCACGCGATCGCTACTTAACCATGAGCTTCTCAAAGAGTTAAAATAAAAATATATTACCTTAAAGGGTTTCGAAAGAGTTCATCTGTCATTTAACATCTTTGGCTGTAGTTACGGATATTAACTTATGGGTATTAAGATGCCCAAGTGACTGGGTTGACGCAGTAGCTCCATTTGGCACTCTGGTACTCAGCTCAATTTATTTATTTACGAATTTTTGTACACACAACATAAGGTGACAAAAATAAAATAATTTACAAAGGTAATGCTTATTTAAGAAAAAAAAACTCAATCCCGTTCGACTGAAAGCCAACCCCAAAATAGTTGGAAAAGACTAGGGTAATGATTTATTTTCATGATGCAGGTGTTAGTTTCGAATAAGAATGATACTGCCCCATCCAGTACCCAATAATTCACTATGAACGGACGGCATGTCAATATTAGTGTGCCGCAGGACTGTGCACTCCGCTGGACAAACAACATTCTGCGGAAATCCGATTAGCCAAGTCAAACGTCACGCTAAATATGTCACTTTGTTATAAACGATGGTCTTGAAGAATTAATAATATGAGTATGAGGAGATTTCTATCTCTAGGGCCATAACCACTGGTAATTTGGACCCGATTGCCCTATATCAGTAGCTACCTATTTTTATAATTTTAAATAGTTTTTTATGTATTTAATATTTAAAAATGTTTTATAAAGTAAATAAACTCTAATACGAGTACTTTTTATATTCTAAATATGCTTAAATGTCTTTACTTACCTACTTACTCATTTCATTTCTTGCCTTACTGCTCGTAGTTTTACCGTGTCTCGAAGGATTGTTCCTGCACTTAAATAAAAAATTAAAAATTTTGAAAAACCCCCGACGGCAAAAATCTTATTGAAAAATAATAAAATAACTCAAAACCCCCGACTTAACCCAATTATATAGGAATATCCGTCGGGGGCTGCCATTAAACCAGCTAAAGGATTCCTAGTGTCGTGAATACAATTTTTGAAGAATTGTAGATGTTTAACGATGACATAAAATACACTCAATTAATTATTGAATTTTCATATAGAAAAGGCAGCCCCCGACGGTTATTCCTATATAATTGGGTTAAGTCGGGGGTTTTGAGTTATTTTATTATTTTCAATAAGATTTTACCGTCGGGGTTTTCAAAATTTTAATTTTGCTTAATTTTATTTCAGACTTTTAGAGAGCATATACGAATTATAGTCTATATAATATGTTATTGCAATATTATTTTGCACTGATATTGTAGCGCCCTCTAGTGTGTTACTGGCGTAATTTTTATTATTTGGGAACATGCATTAAGCACGTACACATTGCTGATGAAAACAGAATTGTAATCAGACGTTTTGATTATATTGCAACATTGTTTGGCACTAATGTTGTGGTGCCCCCTAGTGAGTTATAACCATGACACCTATCTAAGAACATGAACTCATCGAACACAAAACCGTTATTGAAAACCGCATCAAAATCGGATCATTAGTTTAGAAGGTAGGTGGGAACATTACTGTTTTGCACTAAAATTGTGGCGCCCCCTAGTGAGCTACAGCCATGACACCTGTTTAAGAACGTGAACTCATGGAACACAAATCCGTTATTGAAAACTGTCTCAAAATCAGATCATTAGTTTAGAAGATAGGAGGGAACATTACTTTGCTGTTTTGCCCTAATATTGTGGCGCCCCCTAGTGAGTTACAGTCATGACACCGGTCTAAGAACATGAACTCATCGAACACAAATACGTTATTGAAAACCGCATCAAAATCAGATCATTAGTTTAGCAGATAGGAGGGAACATTACTTTGCACAAACGCACACACAAACACACAAACACACAAACGCACAAACGCACATCTCTCACCCTAAACGCATATACCTGCTCCGTTCCGTCGTGGGTAAAAAGTAGCCTATATACCTACGTATTGATAAGCTATATTACTGCAAAGTTTCATGATGTAATTAATTAATGTAAACGAGACATGTTCATAATGAAATACATAAAAAAGGTTTCATTTTAAAATCTACCAAAAACAATTCCTCTAGCTAGATTATAAAAAGGCGACAAAACGCGACATCTTGTCAAAACGCTCAACCGTGAACGTCACACTATTAAAATACAACACAAAACTTTTAGAAAGCTTCATGAAAATTCAAAATGAAAGCAGCATGTCTCATTCTAACCTTACTCATCTTCTTAGCCATAATGGCTGTGTGCGTTATGGTGAAATTCGCGACAGATATAACAGTAGAGGAGAGGAAGAGAGAGTATACTCAAGGAGGGACAGTATACCAGTATACCAGGGCTATGGGTGTGATCTCCTTAAATGAGAACTCTTCGATGCAGATATCTGAGAGGTTTCCGTATGTGGCTGCTGTGACGAGGAATACATCCAAGTTTTGGTCTTTCGCTTGCTTTGCTAGTATCGTGCTGATTAAGTGGGTTGTCACTTCGGCTCATTGCAGGTATGAAAGTCCCTAAAACTAGCTTAGTTTTGCGTGTGTATTAGGATTACCTAATACTCTATTTCTATAAAGAAAATGCTCTTAGGTATACACCATCGGTATCTAATTTTCAAGTACTTAAAGAGGCTGACGAGCCGGTCATCCATATAAATTAACAAAGAAGGTAGCCTATTTATCGGGGAACTTTATGTCTACATATTTTCTGTATCCATCTCTCTTCATGTTAAATAGATTCTATAACATTTCATGTAGAGATGCTCTATAACCTACAGAACCTGAATAATTTCCCATCTTAACCTTTAAACTTCTGCTTTTTCTCAGACGTCAAAGCGCAACCCACCGTGTCCTTCTCTTCCACGATTTCGCTCGCAACTACACTCACACCTACCCCATCCTATTCTGGAGACTCCACGAGAAGTTCAATAGCAGCAACCCAACCCCGCGCTACGATATCGCCGTTGCAAAACTCAATGTGGACTACTATCCCTTCACTATGAAACCCTCAGTCTTCGATGATAAGGAGGCCACTGAACTAGAAGCCAGCATTTGGAAGACTGTATCAACTATGGATAAAAAACTGTATTTGACGAATGACTTTGATAAATACGAGGTCAGGATAGCTGATGCTGCGAAGTGTTTCGAAGGGTATGGAGTGGAATTGGATCAGAGCATGATATGCATTGACGTGTCAGATTACGATGACTGTTTCATCCATGAGTTTGGGCCTCTGTATTCGGGAGACAAGGTAGTTGGGATCCTGGCGGTCAAGCCGAGGGATTGTGATATGAAACTGGCTATTTTCACTAATGTATCTTACTATACTAATTGGATATTAAAGTCTACACACACCACTTATTATGGATGATATTTCGTTTATTCGTTATAGTGTGGTTTTATTTTTTTGTGGTCATTTTATTTCCACAACAATGCCTCTATCTATGAATCAGATTTTAATAAAATTCCTAATAATTCTCATCCTTATGTACTGTATAAATGTAATTAAGTAGAAGTCCTATGTGGAACCCACAAAGGGTCTAAGGCCCTGCACTGACAGCACTTTGGGTAGCGCTTGGGAACAAATCGCACTACCAACTTACACAGGCTGAGGACCCTGAAAAACTTTCAGTTCTCATGTAAAGTGAGCGCCTAAACTTCCAGTAGCAGCAGAATGGGTACCCCATGAAGTCACATTGGTATTTAGACACAATTGCTATCATTTTACTCATTTTTTCAATCAGCAGACATGGGTCCCAGGCTTGCAGTCGTAAGAATCAAAGCTCCAATCAAATAGCCATTAGTTGGCAAATCGGCAGCAGAATTAGAAGCCCAAGATGAATTCTTCAATCAAGCTTGTGTCGGGATACTACTAATGACAAATACAAAACCTTAAAACTAAAATAAAACAACCAAAATAAAAATCCAACATCAGGCATCGTAAGTCGATCTCAAAATCCAACTCGTGTAATAAGAAATATTTGTAAAAACGGAGTATTTCATATCACATTCAACGGGTGTAATAGCTATAACGCCCACTACTTTATCTCCTGAAAAAATGGGTCCAAATTCGTGGACGAAGCAATCGTCGTAAGCTGACGTGTCTATGCAGATTAGGCTATCGTCCATTTCAACTCCATAGGTCTCGAAGCATTTACCCTTGTTGCTGATGTTCATTTCGTACTTATCGAAGTGGTTGGTTAAGTACAGCTTCTTATCCATTGTCGAGACGGTTTTCCAGACACTTGCTACTATTGCGGTTGCTGCTTTCTCGTCAAAGTCAGCTGGTTTGACCGCAGAGTGGTAATGGTTTACGTTCATTCTGGCGACTGCTATATCGTACTTGGCGTTGGGGACGGTAGAGTTGTATTTCTCGTGGATTCTCCAGAACAGGATGGGGTAGGAGTGAGACTGGTTGCGCGCGTAATCTTGGAAGAGGACCACGCGGTGAGTGTGACCTGGTTGCCTGGAGACAGTTTACTATTTAATTAGGTAGCTCAGAAAGAAAGAAATAAACAAATTTTCTATTTCCATATTCAGCTTCTTTGGGTAAAAAAGCAGTTATTTTGGAATCTGCTATTAGAGTTACAAATACAATTTGGTATTTAACAAACGTTTGCTTCGGTACATTCTGAAGCCTAAGGTTCTAAACACCTCTTGCGTCTTTCTTCCGTTGAGTCTTTCTTCTGATCTCTCTCCCATCGCGTCAGAAGAAAAGATTAGGGATGCACATTTGTTTGCATCACTGGCTGGATTAAATAGATCATTTGATAGGCTATCTTTGCCAGTAGTAACGGGTAGTCAGAAGTCAGAACTCTGACAACCAGTCTTACGAAGAGGTGCTGGGTTTCCCGGGCAACTGATTGAGGAGGTTAAATAGGCAGTTGCTCCTTGCAACACTGGTACTCAGCTGCAACCGATCATTACACTGGAAGCCGCCCCCTACATAGTTGTGCAAACTACGCTGATGTTTATATTATTTGTCTGCACTTGGCTGATCTTTGAGAACAGCATCGTCGAAATCTGGCTGACATTAACAGAAACAAACTCACCTGCAATGTGCAGAAGTAACAATCCATTTCATCAAAATCACGCTGGCAAAACAAGCGAAATTCCATAAGCTGGTGGCATTCCTCATAACGGCAGCCACGTAGGGAAACTTGTTTATGAGGGTCTGGTTTATTCTATTGTCCGTCAGAGCCACCCACTGTCGCCGGTAGTTGTTGTGAGGGCATGGTCTGCGGAGAAGAAGAAGAAGAAGTATTACTTATTTGAAGAAGAGACCTTTGTTTTAGGTTGTACAGTTAAATAACCCCGATCACATCCCGAGGCAAGCCCTAGACTAGAATCCCCAAGGGAAGCGTAAAAGTCGCCGCCCTAAACAATCCTGGCGGCGGACGATCATTGCAGAGGCGGCAACCACAGGCAGAACGTGGAGCGAAATAAAGCGCGAAGCTCAAGACCGAACGCTACTGTAATATGGAATCCTTGGCCTGACTAAAGCTTGCACATATTCACACGGCAGGGCGCAGCTGTTGTTGACGTTGATGGCACAGACAATGATGATGGCAATTTACCCAGCAATTGTCTTTTTATATTGAGATACGAGTCAAGTCAGATCACGAGTTAATCCCGGTTGTATTGGAACTGTGCCTTGTCGTTCATGTGGTACTACATGAGCTTTATAGAAAGGTAAATATACTAGCTGTTTTCTACAGTTTCACCTGCATCCTATAGGTAAAAAGTAGCCTATAATTTTCACTGTTGGAAAGCCACATGCTTAGAGTAATATAGGCTATATTCTATTCCGGTTCGGGAACCACAAACTAAGAAAATAATGGGATTATCACCTGTCTGTATATTTGGTGTTGTTCCCGTATGAAGACATTTGCACCCCCATAATGACGATCGCCAAAAATATTAGTGACGCCACAATGAAAAAAATTATCGTAGTTTTCTTCATTTTGGTAATTTTGACGACTCTTAAAAGGACATGACATTATTGTAAAAATGTGTAAAAAATTAAAAACGTCCCATTTGTTGTGTTGTGTGACGTTTTGAGATTTTGGGTGCGTTCTGCGATTGGTGCTGTTAATTTGGTGTGAAAGAGTTTTTATTTGTTCAGATTACTGTTACTGTTACAGCCTTTTTATCGTCCCACTGCTGGGCACAGGCCTCCTCTCACATGGAGAAGGATTGAGCGTTAATCACCACGCTTGCTCAATGCGGGTTGGTGATTTCAGACTTTATAGTCCAGGTTTCCTCAAGATGTTTTCCTTCACCTTTTTATCAGCCATTGGTGTCTAAGTATACTTAGAAAGTACATACAAACTTAGAAAAGTTGCTCATACTCGAAAGGTTGGTTCTTTACCCACTAGGCCACCACGACTTTTGACATTTGTTCAGATTATTTTGTCAGAAATGGTAAATGATTTTGCAGTGAATTCCACTGGTAATATAATTATTCATTATAATATTTAATTTATATAGCTGTTCTATTTGTATAGCTGTTCCTGAGATCGCACCGCACTGAAAAAAATAGACTTGATATGTTGCCTATCCAATTCGCTTTAGTACCAAGTAGATATACTAGTAGTATGTAGGTATAAGTACGTGAAAACTTGTTTATAATGTGTTTATAATGTAATATTAAGTAAAGATTTTGGTATCTGACCACGATTGCTATGATAAAATGTTATTATTCGACTTCGGCTCAATAAAACCCAGAAGTCCACGAAAAAACAGGATAACCCGAGCATAGACTAATATACTAATATTAGTAACTAATAGACTAATATATTAATATTAGTCTATGCCCCGAGTAAAACATAACAGGGAACACCTAAAAATGCATATCGAATAATATTTTCGAAAATTTATGATGAATTAATAGTCATCGCCTCATTTAGAAACCGCAACGAAAAACTAAAACTAAACTATCTTCACAAATTACCATACAGACTTTATTGCACCTTACTGCATTGACATAAGGTCGAAAATTGAAGATGACTTTTGTTAGTGTACTTCTCAAGAGAATTTAAACCTTATGAGTTAAGGTGTAGAGTAGAGAATAGATTGTTTGCTACATGTTAGGGGGTCATAGAACATTAGTTTTCGAACCGAAAGCAATCGATTTGGGGGTGAATTTGTATCTATTTTTTGACGTCATTGATTTTGATTTAAAATATATTGTTGTTAGGGGTCCGTGGCTACATAAAGACTTGTCCCTTCATGACCCGGGATTATGGTTAAATATCAGTTCAATATGAATATCGTTCGGCAGTTTTTAAAGGAATGGGACCTCGGAATTTATACCAAAGGCCGTAATAGTATGAGTTTCAAGCTTCCAGATACTGATGTTTCCAATTTCTTGGGTTCAGCTTTCAGTTTACTAAGTACCTACTAACCGTTTTCCCGCGGTTTCACCCTACCTGAGAAAACTATATCTCCGCACCCAGATAAAAAATATTGTTATAGGTACATTATTATAAAATTCGGTCAGTCGTTTGTTTATTTGGTGTTCAAGATATTTATGTTCATCTTATCTTTAGCCTTACATTAAAGTTCATAAGTACTTCATAGCTTAGAAAAGTAACGTTTGTATTTATCTGCTCTGGGCCCGCCCACTCTGGCTTGAGACAACCACTAGGTACTTACTTCATATAATATTGAAGGCTGTAAAATCTTCTCAACCATCAATAAAGGAGTAGGTAATTCGAACGTCTATTGAACGTCTATTGAACATCTGTCTAAAAATTTTCAGATTATGACGTTGAAATAAGGTCCGTTTTGCAGCCACACTTTTTTAGACAAGCGTTCAACGGGTGTTTAAGTTTTTGTAGTATAGGTATGTATTTTTACTAGGAAAAAATGGCGCATCAAGAATCGCCAGGAAACAACTATCCACCATATCTACGACCATAGCTTAATCTTACAAAAACTATCAAAACAAAGCTCAAACCTAATGAGATGACCATTAACTCTCAGATGTCCAGATATCGCGTGACCCCCTATCTCTAAACAATAGTTTATTCGCCATGTGGTTTGGAAATTAGCAGTTAAATCCGATACTGTCCGACATTAACGGGTAATGAGGATGGTCAGTTAGGTCAGTGACCTTACTAAATCAATGCAATGTTGCATTTTAATTTGGTTATTGTTACGACGACTACCTACTGGTTTCTTCCGTACTTACTAACTCCCCGAATAAAAAGTAGCCTGTGTCTTAGCCGATACATTATTTTCGTCTATCTATGGTCTAAATGTATGTATTTATGGTATAAATGTCTTTATTTTGTGTAGTGTTTTGGCTTTAGGTTATTTTTTATCTGTGCACCAATTTAAATCGGTTCAGTCGTTTTGTTGTGATGGCCGGATAAAAGCTTTCCATGAACATCTTTTCACGTCTCTCTATTTGCTATTATGTGCAACATATGTATAAATAACATAATTTCTTACCCAACCTACTCATTATAATTTTATCCTATTTTAAATTTTACAACTGAATTTTCTTTATTTACATAGATATTTACAATACATATTTACAATAAAAATCAAAAACTATCCTAGTAAAACAATTTAAATTAATTTAGATATTCTAATAACGAAGATCCACATGGGAAACCACTCTCCAAAAACTCTATCGCATAAAACCATTTTGCGGAACCAATGATTGATACAAATAATTGTGTAACAACTCGTCAGTTGTGCAAACAGTGGTAAGTGGTTGAACTATCAAGTTAAACCCTTTGTTTGTGATGTATGTTTGTTTGTCAACGTGTATTGTTACTGGATAGCGATGGTTAAAGATTATTTAGTAGATGTTCCTCGCGGTTTCACCCGTGTCTTAGAGTAGCTGATTTCCGTACAATAATGAGAGGAGCCTGTGTGTTATGCTGATCTATCTACTATATCGGGTGTGTCGTTCACAATCACATTAAATTATAGACGTTAATATACTGGTTAATATATGTCGATTAGAACAAACAAACAAAATAAAATACTTAGGTACGTAAAATTTTAAAATAATAAGTTTCAAACAAAGTAAATAGAATAAAAAAGTGCGAGAATTAAAAGTCAGTCATTACAGATAACTGAAATTCGCCCTTGAAAAAGATCCAAACTCTTTCAGTCTTATAAAAAGATAACATTGTAATGTAGGTACCTTTCTTAATACAACATGTAGGTACACATATCTGAAACTGAAAGATTTCTGGTTATTTGAAATAGCCCAGTGGTTCCTGCTATGGTGTATGGGCATGTAAGTTATGTGCTTATCCATGTGCGCGATGTAATTCCCATATAAAAAACGGTCGAACCGCTGGCAAAATCATTTTTTTAACATTCCTTAAAATCCCATCCATTATATTATCAACCATTCACTTCGACATACCGTTTTAATCGAATCACTTGAGCACTAAACTAAAATCTCCCGCGTTCAGTAATCACATTAAACTGTACATAAATATCAGTTAGCAGTTACTGCGAGCTTTAACTCGCAAGTTAACTGTGTCGAAGGGAGTGTGATAGATGGCTTGTTAAAGTATGTTTGTTAAATTGAATTGATACTTGTTATCCATACTTTTGTACTATTATAATAAAGAGCTGAAACGTTATTTTATGTTTGCTTGTACCGTACGTAAAGGCTCTGAAACTTGAACTGATTTGAAAATCTTTCACTGTTGGAAAGCTACACTCTTCCCGAGTAACATAGGTTACATTTTATCCCGTTACGGGCAGTAGCCAGTAGACGACGGTGAAACCACGTGAAAACGGCTAGTCTACTAAAATATTTGATCTAGTTTGGGGGGTTGACGATTATGATTATTATTAGGAAGAGGTGAAGTGGTCACTAATTCATTGACCTAAGTAAATACATATCGCAAAAATGCAGAATGTTTTCAAGTGCATTATAAAATCTATAGGTACAATACCTAACAATTATGTACTACGTAATAAATCTGAAGAGTTTGTTTGTTTGATCGAACACTTTAAACACAGGAACTAAAAGAAAGATTTGAAAAATTCGGTAGTTGAAAGCAAATATCGAGAAACCTACATGCTACTTTTTATCCATATGATCCATGATTATCCATATGATTTCCGGGGTACAACAAAAATATTATATAAACAATTAAATAAGTAAAAAAAGTTAGTATAGTTAATATATTCTTTACAAATTAACTCGCAACTTATCAGCTCGTTAACCATATTCCTACCATATACTTATCAATCACACTTACTCCTCCCCTAGTCTCACAACTCCTCACTCCGGCGCAGTGATGCGTGCACGCTTGCAGTTTACAACCGGGGCGGTGACTGTCAGGGCTTTCTTTACCCTGTTTATTGTTTTTTTTTAACTGAGTGCAAATATGGATGTTCTGCAAAGACGTCAAAGGTTATGATAACTATTTGGCGCGTACAAGAATTACAACTATGTACTTACTTGAGATGAATGTGACAATCCACCGGTTTCTTACGACACGTAGGTAATTACTTCAACCATTGATATTTTCTTTCATCTCAAAATACCCCTAAAGCGAACTCAATACGTATTTCTCTACAGTCGCTATCGTACCTTAGATACCTATTGCTGTTCACCTAAACAAAATTACAAGGGGCTGATACTTTTCTGAATCTTATTTTTTCGGGTTTATATATGTGTTTATATACCTGAAAGGTGTCGGTTTTCTGCCGCATGCGACAGAGCAAGCGTTAGAACTCCAGCCTAAACGACGCGACGGTAGAAATGGTTTATAAATGTATTTCTTCAACCCAGACAATTTCCACCCATCCCTTTTGTACAAAAATTTCTTACAAGCAAGTTGTACACATAAAAATATATCAAGCTACTCGTCATGGATGCTACAGTATGGAAATGTGAAGTCAATGAGGCGAGCCTGTATCGAGAGGGCGGGCTTGATATATTGCCTGAGATGAGTCGCCCTACTGTTTGTCGAGTGAAGATGCTTAGTAGCTTTAGTAAGGTCATTGAACATTTTGGCAAGACGATTAGCGTGATTTTCCATGTTTGTAAAAGTAAGGTAAACCCATGTGACATCTGTCCATTTAAAAAATGTAGGTTACCACCTCTATTCGATAACAAATATGCAATGCTATTAAAAGAAACTTATTCCTACCATAGTTTAATTCGGCCTGAATCTCCTGGGATCAAACCAATCCAATTACCTACAGTATTTGCGTTTGCATAGGTACTAGACCCTAAAGATTATTAATATACCTAGGTACAGATATTTCTTTTTCTCCGAACTATTCCGAAGCTATTGAACCGATTGCAAACATCCTTCATTTATGAAGCTACTCTATCCTCGAGTAACATTGCCTATATTTCGTCCGGGAACAGGATCAAGTTCCTGGTGAAACCGAGAGATACAGCTAGTACCTATGTATAATAATAATAAAAGATTACCAAACCCATGTAAAAGTCCCTACCCAAAAAATAAAGGCATCTCTCGGTCACGCCGCGGTACACAAGACAGTGAGATGTGCAAGCTGAGCGACGTCAACAGATCGCTACTTCCGACACATCCGGTGACGTCACTGCCGGGGGCACCACGTCTGGGGTGCCATTATAAAATATGTACCTATAATTTGAAACAAATATAAGTTTTATTTAGTAACACAGCAAAAAGAAAAAAGCGGCTGTCATTTGAACATCTTTGGCAATCGTTACGGGTAGTGCGAAGTCAGTAAGTCTGACAACCAGTCTTACTGAGGGGTTTTGGGTTGGCCATGTTACTGGGTTGAGTATGTCAGATAGACAGTCGCTTCTTGTAAAGCACTGGTACTCAGCTGCATCCGGTTAGACCCCAATATCTTTGGGAAAAGGCTAGGCAGAACAAAGAAAGACAGTAAAAACTGCTGAAGTCGCTTTTATCAGTTTACTAAGCTCGCAAAAAAATAAAAGCAACTCTCGGTCACGCCAGGGTGGCACAAGACAGTGAGATGTGCAAGCTGAGCGACATCAACAGATCGCTACTTCCGACACATCCGGCCGAGGGCTGCAGGACGTATAGGATGACCAAGATTGTGGTGAAACTGAGCCTGGTTTGTTTGAACAAAGTAGTTACTAAAGTTAGACAGCGAATAAACTATCCAGCGACAAAAACATCTACAGAATAACTACATAATTGAAGACTCTTTTGAAAGTTAGAATCTAGACCACAGATTACTATAATAGTGACTTAACTAGAATTTTTGTCGCTCCAATGCCCATAGTGAAGTAGGTTTATGACCATAGAAAATCAATTGTGTCTCGCCGTTATCAGATTCATTCACAAATTCTAGTCAAAACTACTGGGTGCCATCCGACCTCCTCAACCTAGTTGGCAACCTGGACCACCCAACACCCCTTGGTAAGACTGATTATCGGACTTACTGGCTCCAATTACCGTACATCCGTAAGGACTGCCCTAGGATGTGTTGCAAGTTTTTGTATGTCATCGTTATTAGTTATGCTTGTTGAAAAATGGTATAGAGCCATCGAACCAAATGTTCAGTTGGCCAAACTTAGGAAAGTTTAAGACGTTAGAGAACGTAATTCTAGTTTTAATAATATAATTTATAGGTAATCTGTAAATGCATTAATCCCTATTATTTAAAACAGTACCATAGAGCTGTATTAACTCTATGGCCACCCTACTAACAATTTGTAACTGTAAGACACGCTCATAAAGTTTTACTGTCGGCTCTATAATATTAATATCTTTGTCTAATATACAATATATAAATATATAGTATATATACGAAACTATAGGGGATGCAAGTCATCTCCTTCTGTGAATTATTGATTGATTGAAGAGAATAGATACGGATCATTGACTATATAGCTGACTATATATTTTTATGGAGGATGAAACATTCAAAATTAACATTTTTGATAATAGTTAGCAGAGAATATTTTGGAAGTTTTATCGTAGATTTAATAGTTACTGGCTTTATGAATAACTTCCTCTAGATGTCGGGGTTTGAAAATTTGAAACGATACTTAGATTCAGACAGCATCTATGTGCCTACAAATGTTATTGCAGAGCGATATGGGTAGGGATGGTATGTTAAGCCAGCGTACCTATACGTGGTTTTATAATCTTTGCTATACGTTAAATTTTGGAAATAACATTCTTATTCATGAAACGAAAGTTACGAACCTCAATCATTACTCACATCCAGAAACCATGACTAGAAAATCTTTAATAAAACAACTTTCAGCGCTTACTATCAAAATTGAGAACCTCTCTTTCGGGAAATCGGTTAAAAACAACAAAAGACAATAAACCCAAAACTATAGATCTAAAAATAAAAAGCTAATTACAGACCCCGGGATTAGGGGTCTCTACACAATTAATCATCACATAAAATTAAGAAAAACACATAAAAGAACGCCATTTAATAAACCCAAGTGATCCCATAACGCCAGTCATTCTACCCCAAAGACAATCCCATTGTCTATGGAAAGCATAAACAATTAAAAAGTTTTGACAGTTAGTCGAACCACAGTTTAAATATATTCTCTTGTAAACAGTTGTGAAGCTACGTACTAACGTTCGTAACAATATCACTCACACACGCATGTGTTCGATGCACGACACTCAGTACTGACATCACCTAGAGAAGAACATAAAAGTTCGTTGATGCACATGCTTGTGTGTGTAATTTTTACAGACGTTAGTTGGTAACTTCAGTCGTTACGGGTAGTCAGAAGCCAGTAAGTCTGACACCAGTCTAATCAAGAGGTATCGGGTTGCCCGGGTAACTGGGTTGAGGAGGTCAGATAGGCAGTCGCTTCTTGTAAAGCACTGGTACTCAGCTGAATCCGGTTAGACTGGAAGCCGACCCCAACATAGTTTGGGAAAAGGCTCGGAGGATGATGATGAGTTGGTAACTTCACAACTGTACATATTTATTCTGTGCCATAACGCCAGTCACTCTACCCCAAAGACAATCCCATTGTCTATGGAAAGCATAAACAATTAAAAAGTTGTTAATGGTTTGTATAACAAATGTTATGTGTCTCAGGAGATGGGGAGACGAAAGAAGGGGAATTTATTAACTTTGCAAAACTATTAATGGTTTCTGCTTATTGTTGGAAGTTTTGTATGTCATTGTTATTAGTTATGCTTGTTCGAATATGGTAAAGATAGATAGAGCCATTGAACCAGCTGTGGTTGGCCAAGATAAGAAAGTTTAAGACGTTAAAGAATTTAATTCAAATCAATATAATAATGTTACTTAATAGGTAATCTGTAATTAACAAAATTATACCTGAAATAAATTAATATTATTTGTGTAAAGTTACAAATCTCGTTCAATTGTTTTTGCGTGAGAGGGTCACACTCCTTTAGAAACATGTCCGTCCATACATCCAAACGTTTATGTTTGTAATATTAGTGTGATCATTACTAATTTATTTAATTCATAATAATGCAAAAATTTAATTACAAAAAGGTGAAGGAAAACATCTTGAGGAAAGCTGGACTATAAAGTCTGAAATCACCAACCCGCATTGAGCAAGCGTGGTGATTAACGCTCAATCCTTCTCCGTGTGAGAGGAGGCCGCAGCCCAGCAGTGGGACGATAAAAAGGCTGTAACTGTAACTGTAATGCGAAAATAACTCTGTATATCGAGCTTTTATGCTAAAACTACAGAACCGATTGATGATGATTGCTCAGCAAAAATAATTAAAAATTAGTGAGGACATGGCTAATCTTTTTAAAACCGTTTCGGAAAGTAGTAACCTCGCGATGCAATATGCAACCACGGGATCAGCTACTTACTATAACGATATTTCTTACCATAGCAATTGACTTAGTTTGTTCACATAATCCGATTACTTACCACCATCACAAAAACCCTCTTACATTTAAACAAAATCTCAACAGCAGCCTCACCAATTGAACAAAGATGTTTGCACAACCAATGCCGAAGGGTAGTTGTGACAGATACGCATAAAACTGGGCGTTAGTTATGGCCGTCATAACTGAGCACTTCACTTGATTAAAATAGGTATTAGTACAAGGGCTGGTAATGGATAACTTCGGTGGCAATGGGAGAGTATTGACGGGTGTTTTTGGTAAGTATTATTTATTGGCGTTTATTTTTAACTCGCGGGTAAAGTCAACTACAAGGACTAGCCAGTACTTCCAGGATATGGATATAAAGTAGCATATATGTATGTTAAGAATGATATAATAAGTATGCCAATTTTCATCATCTAGTAAATAGTTTAAGAGTGCAACAGTAAAATTAATACATAAGTAAGTACATAGATCCTTACGGACTTTCGTTTGCATTTGTGATATTAGAAGAAGTTAGGTAATTAATTATAAGATCTACGGGTTGCGGAAGGCACATTTAATTCTGAATTTATTCTACCAAATCATTTGTAGCTACAAAATCTTTAGCTAACCGTCACGTTCTACTCGTATTAGCTCAGCTTTTTCATGAAAAATTAACACTAACATAACAAAATATTAAAAATTGGATATAGAAAGCTATTTAGATACAAATCTGCTTAAGAAAAAAAAAATAACATTACGAAATAAAACAGATAATTTTTCATCCCAATAACATCCAAAATGCAAGCATTACAAGACACAAATTGCAATAAAACCACACAACACAGTCAGCAACATCATTACAATTGGACGCGTATCCAAACGTCAGATCTTATCCAAGATGGCGATTCGCGAGATAACTAACAATAAAATAGAACTATTCAAGTGATTTATTGCTCAGATGGGGGAATTTGCAGCTTTGGGACAAGCCATGCGTGAATCTACGAATGGAGTTTTGTTTTGAATAGATTTATACGCGATATTGTGTAAAGTTAGAAAGATGTAAATGCGAAATGTAATCTCAATTTATTTATTAACCTACATACATTTACCATTACAGGTTACCCCAATGCGATAAATGCGCCTTAATTACCCATAAATTATTAATACTTTAAAACTAATGACTATACTACTGTCCTACTACAACTGTCTGTTGTAGTGTGTGTGTGTATGTGTGTATTGTCTGTGTACAATTATTATGCTTGAAGGCTGAAATAATAATTTAGAGAGTGGTAGGATTCTTAACAAGAGATTGACGGAGACTGTTAAGTTTTTCGAAACAAACTTGGTTTTAAAGAAATGTTGATTTATTTATTCTCATAGCCAATCAAGCTAGAAGAGGTTTAGGCTACTATTTACAAGGTTTCGTAAATGGTTTATTATTTTCCTCTAGGTGTGGATAAAATAGTAGTTGGAAATCGTTACTTCGTATTGGACAAATATCGTCATCATCATTTCGGCCATAGACCTCCACTGTTGAAGAATAGCCTCAGATATTATTTCCCAAATTCCAAATAATAGTTTTAGGAAAACTATGTCATATTTATAAAAGTAATAGATTCCAGTTTCACTTAAAAGAAAAGTTTTGCCAAATCTCCAAACCGCAGATAGAAACGCCATTAATCATTTCTCAACATCAATTTATTGCAACACTTTAAAAACTTTTTGCTACAAAAAGAGTTTACTTTGGCTGCAGGAATGCTTTCCCTCGACACACCTCACCGGTGGGTGTATCCGAACGCAGGATAGAACCGACCAATCACAGCGTTTTCAAACAGGTGGGCGCGAAACGCCATTTTGAAAGTTAAAATTTTCTTCGAGGGAAAATGGTCTGATAGTTTTTGTATGTCTGTTTATGCTGAAGATATTGATTTTGTGGGATGTTTTGATGATTCACTGGAAGGAAAATAGTTTTACTTATTTACCCTTTCCCAATTCTAACTGTTTTTCTAGGTTTCACCCACGTCCCCGAGGAAAAAAGTCACAGGCTTTTTCCTGGTTTGGCTTGGGTTTTCCATTTAACTACATATATTTTGTTTTCAGAAAACCTTAAAAATACTTACTCAATATTATATATGTGATAAGTATGTAGTAACTTTCCTTTGTTTTGTAGAGCATGGATAGAGACTACTCGTTATCCCTCTGTGAGAAATAGTAACTACTCAACACTGTTCAATTGAACCGCGGAAAATAACTAGTACAGATATAAGAAAATAGACCTAGGCTATCCATGCATTTCAATAACTTGTCTATCTATCGTACTAGATAGAATTTGGCATAGCCCCATACAAGTACTTAAGTATATCAAATTCCTATATCTGGTAAAGAAAACAACAGAAGTGTAGAGAGGTATTGTATGCGCAGTTTATCGTCTTACTTATGACCTAGGCAACCCTGAACTTAGGAGCGAGGGTCGAATTCAGTCTAGACAGATGACTCACTCTTATGAGTTTGACTACCTTTACTTCTACTACCATCTTATTTATAGTCTACAGTTAAGAACATACCTCTATAGCTAAGTACTAGTTTCTCATGCAGTTCCACACGTTTTGCAACATGATAAAAATAAGCCTATACCTATGTATTATTGTATATTACCTATGTTATTCTCATATAAATTTATATTCTTACCAGCTATCTACATATACATAGCAAGTACCAATGTAACTTTTCTAAGTTTGTATGTACTTTCTAAGTAGGTATATCTTGGACACCAATGGTTGATAAAAAGGTGAAGGAAAACATTTTGAGGAAACCTGGACTATATATAGTCTGAAATTACCAACCCGCATTGAGCAATCTTCGATTAACGCTCAAATCTCTGTGTGAGAGGAGGGAGACCTGTGCCCACCAGTGGGACGATACAAAGGCTGTAACAGTAACATCTACATAGCTATTTACCATTAAATCAACTCGGCAGTTTTTACGTGAAAAAAGTTCTAATAAGTTTATGATTCTTTCGGGAGATAAAGCTTTGCATAGCTCCATCGGTTGAGACTGGAAGCAGATCCTATATAACATAGTTATATTAGTTAGAAAATTGCTAAGCAGTTAATAAGTAAGTTCTGATGGTGCTAAGTACTTTATTCAAGGTTTTTTATTGAAGTAATTACCATCAAATCCGTCTATATCCAATATCGTACTTAAATACCATAGGTATGAAAAAAATAAGGTCCAAAATCAGGCCTTTACAAGTTACCGACTCCCTATGTTATGTTGGTCCCTATAGTAGGTATTTAAGTACCTACGTATAAAACGCAAAATCACCCACACAGCTATATAGATAGAAGATAAAAACAATATAATATTGTAAGTAGGTACTACCAAATGTTACTTTCCCGAATTTCATAGCAGGAGCTGCCCTTTTCAAAACGAAACACCCGAAAATTCACCCTACTTCTCTGAAATACAGTTCAAAATTCCTTGTTAGACATCAAAGTACTTTTGGCGCCACCCAGACAAAGCTACGCCAACGAAAAAATATTACAGTAACAGGATTTTGTTATCCAACACAATTTCAGCTTTATTCTCTAGCAAATAAGGTAGAAAATCCTTCACAACACAAAATGGTAGCATGAAACGCATACCACACAAATTGAAAAGTCAATACTGGACTTGCATAAATGTGCCAAGAGAAATTCAACCATAACGTATGAATATATAAAGTTGATAATTGCTTGGCAGGAATTTGACAGTTGTGACGTTTTCAAGTCGCGTCAAAGAAAATTTTGGCGCCAGACTGTCCGACGCCATCTTGCCGCGTTTCGTTTTCCGCAAAGGCACAGACATTAGCCCATTCAGCCAGCTTCCGCTTTCAGACTATTATGCCAGCTAATTTACGGTTATGGCTACCCAAGTTTAGGAATAACATCGCGGCGGCCATTCTTATTACATTAGACGTAGTTTAAGTGCTTTTTCTCAAGTTTTCTTGTTAAGTAGGCATGTTAGTTGCTAGGCTGATTTCGAAGGATCGTGGTTGGGAATTTTGATATGAGCTTAAGAGTGGAGCTTTATTTGAACATGTTTGGCAGCCGTTACGGATATTCAGAAAGTCTTACAACCACATAGCGAAGGCATTTTATAAAGACACATTAAGTAAAAATCAAACATAGACTTATTACGGACTATACGACTTAAGACAATTTCTTTTCTTTACTTATGTAGATTTCAGGGATTTCAGATCAATGGAGTTTGGTGCCTATAGTCTGTTTTTTAATCTCGTAGACTAAATTGACACTTGCAAAATGTCAAACTTACAAATAATGTTGCTAGCTCTTTGGTGCAGTGTTGTACTTACGATACCGGTTCGTTGACTCGTAACTTTTTATCTATAATAGACGAATTTAATATTCATTCAAAGTTTTATATTTAAAATTCACGTACGTACACACGGCTGCACGACTTGCTACAAACTACCAGGGATATCTGACCACGCAAAGCCATGCTTAATCATCTAGGATAAGCCCATTATTTCAGGATGACTTATTGTTAAAAAACGATACTTGATTTTATTAACGCTAAGTTTCGGTCGTGCCACATCACTATTTAAGAATTTGCAATAAACTGAAAATACCTTAACTCGTAATGTCAGTTTAGCCTACGAGACTAAAAAAACCGACTATAGACAGAAAAAAATTGCAATTGTTTATATCGTTTCATCCCTGCGTAATGTGTTCTAAAATATACTGTAACGTAGCTGAAAAAAACCTCAATACTTCTGCGCAGTTTCTTCACACTAGATAAAAGTGACAGCCCTGATATGCTGTCACTTTTAGCAGATTATTTTCAAAACCACGAGGGATGCAATTAGTAGTCACTAATGGCATTTGGTATCAATTAGGTAACAGCTCTTTATATGTACATATTTCGAGGGTAAATAGGTGTGGCCGCCGTTCTAATGCACAGTGCACACGAATTTGCGTACTTATCTTGGACGACTTATTTTGTAAGGCCGTAGACTTTCTTGCTAAATAAGCACCCTAATAGGACCATGAAATAAAACACAAGTATAAAATGTTGTTTCATGATATTAATTAACTAACTGCACAAAACAAAAACAACACAATGAACAGAAACAAAACAGTTACAAAAATGTTTGATCACCCTTTTCTTCGTATTAGCATCAAGGCGAAAACACAATTACATATAGTGTCGTGAATATGTTAACTGTATGAAACCGATGCTTCTGGTGCGTCATGTCAGAAGTGTGTCTTCAGACTGGTTACGATGGCCAGGCAGGCATCATCATCAGCAGGGCGACAGCGGGGAGGGCACGAAGACGCGGGGGGAGGGGTGCAGACCAAGTATAGTAATCGGCACAAATCTTGAGCTCTGACCTACATCTGCACAGAAGCGATTTATTAGCAAAGAACCAATCCCGAGTATGACGCGATGCACTGCGGGCCAATTACCGCTTTAGAGCCCGCCCCCGCGCCTCACTTCATACCACAAAAGGGGCCCAATAAATTATTTCTGCGCAGTTGAAGGTCAGAGCTCAAGATTCGTGCCGATAACTATAGCTATCGTCATCAGCAGGGCGACAGTGGGGAGGGTAGGAAGGTACGAGGGTGCAGGGTTACACCAGTTTCCCGTGCAGACACATGCGTGGAACCGCGCGTAGAGAGATAGACCTCGTGACATCGGCAGTAAAGATGCCATGGGACTGATGATGCAGCCGTTCTCCACATTCTGCAAAAAGCAATGTTTGGCAAGATTAAGGCTTTTCCTTTGATTATTGTAATGTTGAAAGTTTAAAAATTGTAAAAGAAAGCTTTCAAAGACTCCACAAACAAGCCGTGTTGACAATTTTGTGAGGCACATTTATAAAACATAGTACATGCTTTTATGGAACTTTTGCACCTTAGTGTTCACATGTATATTATGTATAAATATAAGAAAGTCGTTCAGGTACTCCGATTTTGTAAAAAATTGAGGAGTATTTGATTAGAACCGGAGGAAGACAAAGGATAGGATTTAATCCGATCCAGGAGCGGGAAGTTCTCCCGGGATGATCTCTCTAAAACAGCTAGTAAATAGAGCAACAAGTAACCAGTGGCCCCTAGATCCCTCAGTTACTCACTATAAGCGCCAGCTCCAACTTGGCCATCCTCTTGCTAGCGAAGTGCTTGCCCATCATGGGTCGGAAGCGAGCGCGGCAGGTGCGCTGCGTGTAGACGCCCGTCAGGTCCGTCCAGCGCACCCCGCAGCCGCCCGTGAAGCGCCCGTAGATGGAGCGCGGCTCTGATGGGTTTTCCACGTAGTTGTGACTGCAAGAAGAGCTGTATTAGGCCACAGGAGTACGCAGCTGAGATGACTCCTTGCCATAGTAGACGCGGGTCTATAGCTGGTGAGAAATGGGTAGTTCGCGGTTAAAGAACATGTGCCTATTGTTGGTAAACGCGTAGCGTCTAACAGTGCATGTTTGTTAAACGCACGCTTCAAGAAAATTTCAGCAAAATAGAAGCAGGCTTTGGCTTCTAAGAGCTTCTAAGGGACCAAATAGTTATAGAACTTAGTTTAAATAGTTTAATATTACTCCATAGGTGTCTATTGCAAACAGGATAGTTTGAAATAGTAATCGCAGTACTGGTGCTCAAAGGAGATAAAAAGGAACAGAGGAAGGTTCAAACCAGTAGAAGTCTGACCCTAATTTTTGCCTCATAGTTGGAAGGGCCATTTGGTGACCCCCGATTTTTGAGAAGGGGTAGGGGGAACAGGTCTACCTAGCTCTAAAAGGTGGCACAGGACTCACACATCAAGATGTCGACAGTATTTCCTGAAGGTGGCGATCTGGCCTCTCGAGCGCGCGTCTATAGGCGCGAGCGGTAGGAAGTCGCCCGAGAACGCGTCTGCGCAGGCGGCGTCGCGCGGGATCTCTGGCGTCTTGAGGCCGCACACGAAGCACTGGAGAAGAATAAGTGAGTAGGTAACCCAAAATTATGTTCATTACTTTAGTCTTAACATGAACCAGTCATATTTTTGCAATCGGTCCAAGAGTGTCCTAGAAAAACCAGTTCTAATGTTCTCCACATGGATAGTACCGTGTAATACCTACGTATTGATAAGCAAAATTGTAAAGTATATATAGGTTATCAGTCGTGGTCGCCTAGTGGGTAAAGAACCAACCTCTTAAGTATGAGGGCGCGGGTTCGATTCCAGGTCAGGCAAGTACCAATGCAACTTTTCTAAGTTTGTATGTACTTTCTAAGTATATCTTAGATACCAATGACTGTGTTTCTGATGGCACGTAAAACTGTAGGTCCCGGTTGTCATTAAACATCCATGTCTGTCGTTACGGGTAGTCGGAAGCCAGTAAGTTTGACATCAGTCTAACCAAGGGGGCACGGGTAACTGGGTTGAGTAGATCAGATAGGGCAGTCGTTCCTTGTAAAACACTGGAGCTCAGCTACATCCGGTTAGACTGGAAGCTGACCCCAACATAGTTGGGAAAAAGCTCGGGAGATGATGATGATGTTCATGAAATTTTATCTCCTCAGCAATACCTGGTTGGTGACTCACCTTCCCAACAATGGAGGTGTTCGCGAAGTCATAGGGCGCCGGCGTGGTGGAGGTCGTGCTCAGGGTGCTGGCTGTCGGACACGTTGGCACGCCGTGTCTGAACATACATACATAGCTTGTTAGAAAAACCGGCCAAGTGCGAGTCAGACTCGCGCACGAAGTGTTCCGTACCAGAGCAAAAATGGGCAAAAAAAATCACGCTTGTTGTATGGGAGCCCCCCAAAATGTTTATTTTATTCTACACTCTATGAACTCCCCTATGTTCACTCTATGTACTCCCCTATGTACACTCTATGTACTACAATATGTACTTCCTTATGTAATACCCTATGTACTTCCTTATGTACATTCTATGAACTCCCCTATGTATTTCCTTATGTACGCTCTATGAACTCCCCTATGTACCCTCTATCTACTCCCCTATGTATTCTCTATGTACTCCCTTATGTACCTTATGAACTTCAACCCCTATACGGCATAGATTTTGGTAAGATCCCTTGTTATGTCTTCCCTCTATAAAGAACCTACCTCCCTTCAAGTTTGTAGGAGTTTATAGATTCTGAGATTTCGCAAACAAATGGAAGTTTATTCGTACGTAAACCTCATCATCATCAGCTCAGCCATAGGATGTCCACTGCTGAACATAGGCCTCCCCCTTAGATCTCCACAGATACCTGTTGGAGGCGACCTGCATCCAGCGTCTTCCGGCGACCTTTATAAGGTCGTCTGTCCATCTTGTTGGTGGACGTCCTACGCTGCGCTTGCTAGTCCGTGGTCTCCACTCCAGCACTTTTCGACCCCATCGACCATCTGCTCTGCGAGCAATACGGCCAGCCCATTGCCACGTAAACTAAATGTAAGAAATGACTTACTCAATGAGCGTCCTATTGAATTCCTCAGTCAAATTCCACTCGTAATCGTAAGTCAGGTTAGCAATAATAGCTATGATTGCATTAATATCCATGCGGGGCGACCTCTTGGTGACATTGGCGACTGTTGTCGGTGACTCCATAGTTGTCGGTGACTCCGAAGTTGTTGGCGACTCCGAAGTCACTCCAATTGTTGTTGCTGTAGTATTTGTTGTTGTTGTTGTTAAACTTGAAGTTGTTGT
Organism: Helicoverpa armigera; assembly: GCF_030705265.1. NCBI lineage: Eukaryota > Metazoa > Arthropoda > Insecta > Lepidoptera > Noctuidae > Helicoverpa > Helicoverpa armigera. The sequence continues at coordinate 5,292,622 of NC_087146.1, read as the reverse complement.
AGGTTCTTCCTTGAACAAGATCACAAGTTTTGCGGCGGGTTGCAACATTTAACTATAACGATAACCGAACCATTTTCAGATGTCAAATCGACGATGTGACCAATGGGGGGCAAGTATACGGCTGGTTATGGTTTGGTTATCGTTATAGTTAAATGGTGCAACTCACCGAAATACATAATTTTACAAAAAAAGGTCTTTGTGTGTTACAAAATATAGCCCAGTAAAAAAAGGGGTATCGCGTTGCATGGGTAACTGTGTTGAGGAGGTAAGATAGGCATTGGTGCCATGTAAAACACTGCATTCATTTAGACTGGAAGCCGACCCCAACTCCGAACTTCTGAATGTATTAACTGTGTCATGAATGGTTATATAATTAAAGAAATAGTTCTTAACTTACTCGTTGGATTGGAACATGACTAGTAGACCGCTGTAACAAATAACAACAAAATTTAATAATTTATATAAGTTGAATAGACATGAGCATGAATAGAATGTAGATGGATGGAGAGGAAGAGGAAGACCTAAGAAAAGATGGATGGATTGCCAGAAAGATGACATGAAAAGGAAGGGAGTGAGTGTTAGTATGACGAGTGACAGGGGAAAATGGAAGAGGATGACATATTGCGCCGACCCCAAGTAAAATTAGGAACAGGGCAGGAGGAGGAAGAAGAAAACATGAGCAGAACGGAGCAAAGCGGATCAGACATATTTTCATTAACATCTCACTATAGGTAGGTACTGTAGTTACTATACTATAATAAATCTTTTCGAAGGCACCTACCATAAATAATATAAAGTTTATGTACATTTCTTAAACATGCACACTTGCACAGGACTATGAGTATTGGCGGGTGAAACACTTCAGAGGGTGCAACGCATTTGAGAGGTGAACGGTTTAGAGTGAAACGAATTATAATAGGTAAAACGCATTTTAGTGTGTGTTTATTATTTACCCAGGTACTGGAAGTAGTTTTCTCACCAAGATATTGGCATCATCACTAGGACTCCACGTCTGAACGCGCTGGAGGTACTCCATCCAGGTTGGTACTGCGGAGGTGGTCTCATACGGATACATGATGTACTGAACATCTTTCCTCATTTCTTCTGGGTTGTATGTGCTTAATTCCTGGTTGAAATATCTTTAGTTATCATCATTATCTATCACACTACACATATATTAGAAAGACAAAGTCACATGTTTTTATTTCATATTGGCCTTTGCAGGCTCTTATTAAACGTCACACTAGTTGCACGGTTCCAAAAACTTAGTTTCTGGGTGTATATTTATTACTTCTTTATGTGCAAACAGATTTAAGTAGATGAAACTTAGCAGCAGTATGGTTTATAAAACAGAATAACATATCCATGCCGCTTTTTATCCATGAGTGGCGAAGTAGGTCCCTTGGACGCGGGTGAAAACGCGAGCGTAAGCTAGTATTCAATTCAATTCAATTCTTTATTTGCGTTCCATATTTAATATTACAAACAAAGTTGTAGAGTTTGTGTATTTTTTTATTTTCATTAGTGCTTGTAAAGTCTTAGAAAAATAATGACTTAGCTTTCTATATGCTAGTAAATAGATGGATACTTTATTAAGTACTTACACCAATTTTACATTTTTGATCTTAGATCTAGTTAAACTAGTTGACAAAAGCACCTCAATATATGGCGTTTCCGTGTAAGCGCTCCACTTGTGGACGTCTATCGTGGAAGCCTCGGAGCTCGTGAAGTCCTCCACCGTGCCCACTGGGTCAGGCATCAGCTTGTTCACTTCAGCGTACATGTAGTCGTTACTGTATGTTGATGTCTCTTGCAGGATCTGATGATAAAAAGGTTACTTTATCTTGTTCTAGAGTATTTTTTGCGATAAAGTTAGCTGCCAATATAGTTTCGATGTTAAACCTAGCTCGAAGTTTTAAGCAATATGAACCATGTATAAGTCGGAGTTAATGCTATTTAAGGTATTCTTTCCAATCAATCTTAACGTGATGCAGAGATATCATGGTAGGTGCATTTAAAGCCAATAGAACACAAAACAACGAGTGAAAGATAAAAAAAATCTGTGTGCTAAATATTAATAGAAAGAAGATTTATCAGGGTGCGTAGAGTAGTTCTCAGAGAACTCGTTAACCCGATCACACCTGCACAAAAGAACTTAAGGGGCTGTGTTTTAACCATAAATAAAAAAAAATACCGAATTCGGCATGGTGTCTTCGAGAGGCATCCAGGTTTGTGCTTCGATAGAGCCGACTGTATGCTCCTCAGGGCTTGGGGTTGAGCTCCTGGGGTAGTCTGGCTGCAAGTCTTTAATGGGCACCATGTCACCAACTTCAACTACTTGCACGTCCTTTAAATATATTAAAGAATGATGAAGACGATGTTGACATCATGATGTTATCATTCATCAGGGATATACGGCTTGAAGAAGGCTTTTCCAATCCTTTCGAGTTTGACAAGCAACTTCGATGTCAACTGAACAATCGGCCGTAGAAAATAAACAGATTTCAATTCGTTCCGATTCGTAGTTAAAAAGAAACTAAATGATCATGTGGATATCACTACATAGTATAAAACAAATACGCTTTTTCTGTCCCTAATCGGTATACTTAAATCTTTAAAACTACGCAACGGATTTTGATGCGGTTTTTAATAGATAGAGTGATCGAAGAGGGAGGTTTATATGATAACATCCATTAAATCTGACGCGACGCCCGCACCAGTGCGAAACCATGAAGGCGGGTCGCTATTAGACTAAAAACTGTTAAATACATACATAGTTACTTACACTAGTAGTCGCTTCCAAATCCTCAAAAGTAGGACCATAATTGAGTTTCGCCAACGTCGGTATACCACGGACATCCATTTCAGGAGCCCACTGCTGAACACCACCCATCTCTGACTGCCAACCATGAAAATCCACTGCAGGTCTAAGCCTTTCCAAATCAGCTGCTGGCTGGTAATGAAAATATTCTTCGGAGAACTCCTGAACAGGGTCTGGGGAGGTCTTTATGAGAGTTTTAGGTTCGTCCTCGTAATCTGATGTTGGGATCTCAGTTCTTCGCGTGTTATCGTATCTGGTCTTCGAATTGTCTACGTAGTCATAAATGTCTGTGTATTGGCGGATTATTCGTGCTGTTAATGACTCTGGTAGATGGTCGTTAAATATCTTGCCTAATGCTCCTGAAAAAGGAATATATAGGTATCACTTTATTGGCAGTTAAAATTTTCTCATATATGTCAAGAAAATAAGACTAATGACTCCATGGCGGGTCCATAGTGTCTATATTAGCTTCCGCCCGCAATTTCCCTGCACCCCGTGACCGTCACACACACGATAAAATGGGCATACCAACACTTTTTTTACACCACCGCCGCAAAAACAGGAGTGCTATTTTTCTGAGAGTCGTATAACTTACTTCAGAGATTATATTTGTCGCGAATGTTAAATAAATACCTTGCACATCATGGATCTCCTTAGGATCAAGAGTTCTTATCTGAACGTTGTCCTCAAACCGCTTCATTCGCGTCAAAAGATTCAGTATAGTTAAATCCTTGGAGTCACCATTATCTAAAACAAAACAAGAGTTAAGCAGGTCAAGCGGAAACTAGGAAAGAATTAAAAAGAGCCTGATTCCATATGGATCATCTGTCTAGCCTTGTCCCTACTTTGATGGGGTCGGCTTTCAATCTAACCAGATACAGATGTGTAGCAATTCTTCGCCTTCTACTGTCAGTCCCAATGACTTTATACATAGGTTAATGTTTCAGCCGTTGAGGCTGCTTTAATCAGTCTTTAAAGACGTGGTGAAGTACGAATGTGCGGTTTCGATTGCAGCTCAAGCAAGTATGAATGTTCATAACTTTTCTAAAGTTATAATGTTCTTTGTGTTTCTTAGACATCAATGATTGACGGCTGACGGCGAAAATCTTGAGAAAACCTGAACTGAAAAGGCCTCTATCTGTCTTGAGCGTACATGGTGATTGACGGTAATTCCTTCTCTGTATAAGAAGAGGCATGGCCTCTGCAGTCGTCGTGTCAGTCAGTCTTTGTTGGACAAAGGCCTCTCAAAAGGTACGCCAATTTATTCGATCTTCAGCAACCACTGCTGCCCTGCAGTAGGACAATTAAAGGCTGCTTCTCTAAACCTACCTTCATCATAACCATCATAGAAGTCCTGAGTATCATTTTCAGCCTCATCATCCTGATAGGCCGAGTAGGCTGTTCCCGCGCACACAACTCCGACCAATAGGATGACCACCGCCATTGTCCACATGCAGATTTAAAAGAGAGAGGGGAGGGAAAACAAGAATTTACAAACTCATAACATAATGCTGCTTAAATAACTAAAGAAATTAGAAATAGAGGGTTTGAAATAATTATTGGGACCCTGACATCTATGCCTGACATTATAATATTTTGACTAAAATAAAGTTTTTTCTGTCATATAGTTTTGTTTATGGATGAGGAAATGAGACGATTGAAAGTAGATTGTAAACTACTATTTTGTAATTTATGCTTTTGTTAAGTCTAAAAACTGGTCAAGTGCAAGCCGGGCTGGCACACGATGGAACCACTAAAAATTTTAATTAGGGCGAGTCGGATTTGTTTTAGTGCGATTTTGTTTTCTTATAATTAAAACTGGCGACTCGCTCCGGCTTCGCACGGGCACGGGCACTATTTAATAAATGTCTATATAAATATATCATCTATATAAATAAAAATGAATTGTTGCTCGTTAGTCTGATTAAAACTCGAGAACGGCTGGGCCGATTGAGGTGATTTGGTTTTAAAATGTTTGTACAGGTCCAGGGAAGGTTTGAACGATACGAAGTTCGCGGGATCAGCTAGTTTAAAATAAGAACGCATAAAAATCGGTTAGTAGTTAGAGTAGTTTTGAAGATTTAAGCGTACAAAAGGACACGGGGGAAAAGGGATACAGGGATAGAAAAAGCGGCTTTGTTTTATACTTTGTAGTGATGAGGATGATGATGATATACGAGGTCGCCTTAAACTTGCTAACCAGGAAGAAATTAACAAGAGCCTTCATATTGGAAAATCCATTAAAACGTGTCCTTTCATTACAGATGCACTTTGAAAGATAGATCATTATCTACTTTGATAACTAAAATACATAACAATTTAAAAATGTATGCAACAAGATTGTATCTAACAAAAGTTTTTTATAATTGATAATGTGATTAATTAATGTGATTCAGCGCATTACACAATCAATTAATTTCATTTTTAATAGTAATATTTTGTACTTAGTAGTGTTGTTCCGAATAGATTTTACGAATGCGAAAATTTTGAGCCAACTTTATTGAATATTGACAGACATCATCCTCCGAGCCTTTTCCCAACTATGTTGGGGTCCGCTTCCAGTCTAACCGGATTCAGCTGAGTACCAGTGCTTTACAAGAAGCGACTGCCTATCTGACCTCCTCAACCCAGTTACCCGGGCAACCCGATACCCCTTGGTATCGACTTGGGTCTTTAGACTGGTGTCAGACTTACTGGCTTCTGACTACCCGTAACGACTGCCAAAGATGTTCAATGACAGCCGGGACCTACAGTTTAACGTGCCATCCGAAACACAGTCATTGGTGTCTAAGATATACTTAGAAAGTACATACAAACTTAGAAAAGTTGCATTGGTACTTGCCTGACCTGGAAAGTACCTATAATACATATTATATTGACAGACAGCGAAGCCTTATTAATAGAGTCCCATTTTTTCCTTTCGATAAAATTGGCTACGGAACCCTGAAAAGTTTCCTGTTACAATAAAATAGAGGGCAGCATTAGCGTAGATATAGACCGCTCGATAACAACGCCATCTATTATTCGTAAATGGCATATAGCTTTAAGTGACTGGAAGCCAACCCCAACTTTGAGAAAAGGCTCGGCAGATGATGATTCTATTTTGTGTTTCATATCTTAAAGTGACGTGGAAGATGTTAGATGGCGCTGTCATCATTAAAATTATACAGTGATACAAACGGGAGAGCTTCGAAACTCTACAAATATCAATTCTACAATTTACAAAAAACACACGTAATATGATTAAGAAATGCTGCGTTCGACAAAACAGCAAAACATTGTATTTCTAATCTCAACATGGATTGAGTATAGGTATCTATCATTTCCAGTGGGCCTAGCATGACCGCCATAGAAACAGCTTTTGTCTACCGGAGAATCGACATAATGACAGATAAGAAAGATTTCTATCGACCCGAGCATGGCGTTGTTTGACACCGAGAAAAGAAATGACAAGACAAAAAAAGACGACAAACTGGTAACTACACTACTTATGCCTCTTCTTCTTCCTCCGAGCCTTTTCCCAATCATGTTGGGGTCGGCTTCCAGTCTAACCGGATTCAGCTGAGTACCAGTGCTTTACAAGAAGCGACTGCCTATCTGACCTCCTCAACCCAGTAACCCGGGCAACCCGATACCCCTTGGTTAGACTGGTGTCAGACTTACTGGCTTCTGACTACCCGTAACGACTGCCAAGGATGTTCAATGACAGCCGGGACCTACAGTTTAACGTGCCATCCGAAACACAGCCAATGGTGTCTAAGATATACTTAGAAAGTACATACAAACTTAGAAAAGTTGCATTGGTACTTGCCTGACCTGGGATCGAACCCGCGCCCTCGTACTTGAGGTTGGTCCTTTACCCACTAGGCCACCACGACTCCCCTACTACACTACTTATGCCATCTATATTTTTCAGACTGCATCAAGTGTTCACCAGGGTGACATTGTGGCACACCCTTGCGATTCCGTACAACGTAGATTACTACATACTGTACCCTTAAGCTTGGGTTTCCTAGGAAAGCGGTGCCGTCATATAGCGGCCGTCATATTACGGACGCAAATAGACGGTCGTCTTTACGGTGATTACATGTGGAAAGTTCCACGGCTGTTTTAACACACCGTCATGAACTTTTTGTTAGTTGTATCATACTTACTAACCTGTTTTATTTAATATTTCTCAAATTTCACAACACCAATTCTGTTTTAGTTGACTTTTCTATAATCTTTACTTTTTATGTTAGATATTGCCTTCGTAGTTTCGAACGAAATCTATTAAAATTTCGTCGTCCTCGCTGCTCCAAGAGTTGTAACAAATTTTTGACGTTGTTCCGAAAAAAAAAACACAAATACGTATTAAAAAAGCTTCACCGCTTTCAATAAAACGTTCACCAAACTATCTGACACCGTCAAGACGGCCGTCATGCAAATGGCGGCACCGCTTTTTGAAGTTACGGCGTCAGTTACCGCTCTCTAGGAAACCGCCCCATTTTGCTTACATAGACAACGTTCTGGTGATGTCTTTCACCGCTGTATTACGGTCGCTATATGACGGCACCGCTTTCCTAGGAAACCAAAGCTTTACCAAGGGGTATCGAGCCGAGGGTTGAAGAGGGCAGATAGGCAGTCACTGCATGTAAAACTGTGCCCCGATTCTCCTAAGTTAATAATGTCAAAATCGAATAGAAATCGAATCGCAATATGATCGTAATAGCAGTTTTAACCATATCGGGCATTCTGCTACTAATAAAAGACCAATCGTATTCGATTGACATTTGATTGGCGTGCGATTGGTCTGCTATTTTGATGATTTTGGTCTATACGGTAGTTTGCTGTACAATCATTTTGCAATCGTAAATCATTTGCAGACAAAATGATTCATTATTGAATGACAGAAAAGGATAAAAACGTTTATTTCAAAGAAAAAATAACGCTCAATCGTAATCGAGTCGGGATTGGATCTCAGTCGAATCGAGTCGAACGTCAATCGAAGGTCGCTTAAGTAAAATTAGGAGAATCGGGCCCCTGGTACTCAGCTGCATCTGCGAGACTGGAAGCCGACAGCAACATAGTTGGGGAAAAGGCCAGGCAGATGATAGAATCAACCATAATTATAATTTTTGACATTCTAAAGGATGGGCTGAAGAAACTTAAAAATCTTCGTACTGAAGAAAATTTTCCGTTTCAGTTCACATCACTATAAAAAGATATCATGATGCGATAGCCAACAAAAAATGTGCCTAAATTGCAATATAATTAAATTAACACGTTTTTACGTTGATCGATAACTGATTCAGTTTTTTATCTGATTCTTATATTTGAAGTGGAACTTATTTTTATTGTTTGCGTTCGCAATCGACCAAAAAATATTCGCACTCTCTTGTTTGTCAATTTGGACCCCTTTTGATTAGTTTTTGTCCTCAAAAAAACGTTTAAGGATAAGTGGGTAAAGCGCCAACAGTGGGTAACTGGGTTGAGGAGGTCAGATAGGGCAGTCGCTTCTTGTAAAGCACTGGTACTCAGCTATATCCGGTTAGACTGGAAGCCGACCCCAACATAGTTGGGAAAATTGCTCGGAGGATGTTGTAAAGCGCCAACCTCTCAAATATGAGTGGGGTTCGACTCAATATAATAATATATATAAATAATTTCAATATATAAAGAATATAATATTGAGGTAGGCTTCCAGTCTAGCCGGTGGCAGCTGTGTAGGATCATATAAGGATATTTAGTGATCTCTCTCCGGTCTTGTCGGATTGCCGTCCCATCGCGCATTGAGAGTGAAGGAATAGGGAGTGCACCTGTGTCCAGGCAAATGCTTGTGCACTATAATATGTCCTGCGCAGCTGGCTAATTATGGCCTAGACGTCAGTTTTTAAGGGGTGCATTTATTTCCTTCCAACATATTAGAATAGAATAGAATAGAATATTCTTTATTGTACACCAAAATAAACAGAAAAGGACATTACAAAAAAAATACGTGTAAGTACAATAGGCGGTCTTATCGCTCAAAAGCAATCTCTTACAGACAACCTTTGGATGGAGTCGATTTTAAATAGATATATTACGGGTAGTAGGCGTACAAATAATGATTAAAAAGGTATATATACAAGTATAAGCAAATAAACAATACATACACATATATAAGGAAAGTAGGATGGGAGAAAAAAATAAATAAATATAAAGAAAGTAGAGAGAGTGTTAAAGTTTCATATAATAGCTCTTCACCATACTTTTGAAAACAGCAAGAGACTGTGCGCGCCTGATAGATACAGGCAGTGCATTCCACAGACGAGTTGCTTGGACAACAAATGACTTGTCATAAAAAGTCGTGGAATGCACCGGCATCTTCAGTTTTAAGTTCTCTGATGACCTTAGAGACCGCGAATGCGTGTCACATACAAACTCGAAACGATCTTTAAGATAAGAAGGGGTCGTAGGGTGGAAAAGAATACAGTACCTACAGTAAAGAAAGAATATGAGCATTCCGACGAAGTCGTATAGGAAGCCACTTGAGTTTAGTGCGAAATTCTGATACATGATCATATTTGCGCAAACCAAATATGAATCTTATACAAACATTTTGAAGTCGCTCAAGTTTATCTAGTTGGTCCACTCTGAGGTCAAGATAGCTGGCATCGGCATAGTCAAGGATAGGAAGTAAGAGAGATTGTGCAAGCGCAATTTTCGTGGCAGTGGGTAGAAAGTTCCGCAGCCGTCTCAGAGATCCTGCAGAAGCAAATAACCGTCTGCTGATTTCCTGCATATATTACCTACTTATATTTTTAAATATTAGATTATAAAAAAGACGTTTTTATTATTAGGTATTTTGTGCTAGTCATTTACGGTAGCCTAATCCGCTATGGAAAACCCGATAAACTATCATTTTCTATGAATTTCTGATATAAAAGGGATGTAGAGATTAATTCCGTGATGCTAATAAATACATTATAATCTAGTTCTTATCCTAGATAAATGTCTATAAGTAAGTACGATAGGATGTTCGTAAGTCTATCACTCAAAAACTGCTGAAGGGTTTTTAACATTTTGTATGTAGGTAGGTACTTTCTGACTTTCTACCGTGTTTGGTGGAGGGCACGATAAACTGTAGGTCGTTACGGATAGCCAGAAGCCAATAATAGATAGATAGATTGACAACCAGTCTTACCGAGGGGTATTGGGTTGCCCATGTAACTTGGTTGAGGAGGTCAGATAGGCAGTCGCTTCTTGAAAAACGCTGTTATTTAGCTGCATTCTGTACTGGAAGCCGACAGATGACAATAGGTAAAACCGCAGAAAAAAGCAAGTTTTTAATAAAAATAACAGACTGTGACGTCACATCTAATATCAGAAAGCATTAGGTTCCTAATCATAGTTCTTATAATATTAGATTAACAGATTTATCAAGCGGAACATAGCCATAAATAGTAGACTTTATCCCTCTTTGTTGTCAATGATAAAATTATTGTCTTTGTATAGGTCCGGCATTTCTGATTATGGTAGTGTTCATTTTATATTCTGTTAAATTGAATTAAAAAAAAAATTTTTTTCATTAAATACCGCTGTGTTGAGCAGAAGGGAGTATCATACTGTTACTGATTAAAACCCAACTATGTTCCTTCTAGGTTTTCAGCGGATTTTCCGAGCGACAGATTTTTGCCGCTTACTGTTACAGCCTGTTTACCGTCCCACTGCTGGGCTGCGGCCTCCTCTCACACGGAGAAGGATTGAGCATTCATCACCACGCTTACTCAATGCGGGTTGGTGATTTCAGACGTTATAGTCCAGGTTTCCTCAAGATGTTTTCCTTCAACTTTTTATCAGCCATTGGTGTCCAAGACATACTTAGAAAGTACATACAAACTTAGAAAAGTTGCATTGGCCTGACCTAGAATCAAACCCACACCCTCATACTCGAGAGGTTGGTTCTTTACCCACTAAGCCAGCACGACTTTGCCGCTTAGAACGTGCTATTACAAAATACTTCTAGCTTGTGTGATAGCACAGTTTTATCCATTCATTATTTCTATGAAAGTTATTACAAAATATTTACGTATTTAGACGAAGATAATCACGAATGCGCAGTATGATGATGATGACTAAATCATTGTTATTGTTTAGCGAATATTTTTATCAAGTCAAGTTCTTATGTAGGTATCTACCTACATCAAATAAAGTCCATATTTATATTATTAACTTCATCATTCATATTTCCATTGAATTGCAAAGTTATCTTATTTTTTTCAGGACTTTTCCTGTTTTGATTTCTTATGCATATTTTAGGTACCTACTACTAGGTAGGTATAGAAGCAATTACTCTACTAAACGAATATCCTACTTCCCACTAATCAAACTCAAATTCATTTTTTTTATTTCAAATCGGCCTATAAAAGCTCTTTCGAAACGTCAAAGTTAGGTGCACGGTTCCAAAGAGTTGGTCTCATTTAGTAGAACCGGCAAGAAACTCCATGGACACTCTTTTTAAAAGAAAATAAAATTAATTACAATAGTTTTCTTTCTGTTCCTAAGAATAGATAATATTCCTATAGGTACTTAAATACGAAAGTTGTTCTTTGATGTTTTATTACCTAGAATAAAAGTATAAAGATAGGTATGTATGTAGGTAGGTACCTACGTATGTGGGGTGATTAACACTCATTCCTTCTTTGTATGAGAAGAGGTTTGTGCCCTGCAGTGGGACAATCACCCTTCTTAGCAAGCGGTAAATAATCGGCCAAGTGCGAGTCGGACTCGCGTACGAAGGGTTCCATTTCCATACCATAAAGTGACCAAAAAACACCTTTGTTGTAGGTATGGGAGGCCTCTTTAATATTTATTTTGTTGTAGTTTTCAGTATTTTTTTTAATACCTACATTATGTGTGAGAATTTCAGCTGTCTGACTATCACGGTTTTTGAGATACAGCCTGGTGATGGACGAAAAGCGAGGTCTTAGAAATAGGGTCCCGTTTTACCCTGTGTGTACGAAACTCTAAAACTCTTCCTGACATGACTCCTGTCATGGTTTCCTTTTGTGGGTTTTTCAAACTATTCTTTAGTACCTAGGTACGAAGTTAATGACTAATTAATCCTATATTTAGCTTTACCCAAACTAAGCTAATCAGTCAACATTTTCAGACAATCATAAAAATATGGCCTACATTTTGAGTTTCCAAAAATAGTAAACAAATACCAATAAACTTGGATCTTTAGTCTCAAATGCCGTTGACACCTTATCATAGCAATATAAAGATATAAATCGATATTATATATTAATCTTTTTCCAACAATTACAAGTCTTCCGCGGTGATTATTATCTGTGCCAATTAATTTGACAGCTGTCAAATTGACAACCAGTCTTTATTTTTCAGGAAATAAGGCATATTTTTCAACAATTTTTAGTTATATATGCGCAAAATATTTTATCGATTTTAAGTAAGATTATTTCTATAAAAGTTCTTGATTACATTCAGCAATTAGACAGTAAAACACAGCATTAGACTGTTTAGGGTCCTGTCCATGCCATCCAGTGTGACATTGTGAAAATCGTGTACTTTTTTATTATTGTTTGTTTTTTTGTTACATGTGCAACAACATCTGTTATTAAAAATGTTCGGTGAGTTTTTTAAACAAAATATCTATTTTCGCCTATTTTATAATTATTTTTATCATCAAGTTAAATATTTTTTAGTTTAAGTGGGTGATTACATTTTCCGGAGGTAGGTAGGTAAATATTTTCATCCCAATTTTTTTTGGACCGCCTACAAAATGATCCACTGTCCATCATGCTTTATTACCTAACTGAATATTTTAAAAGTTACATAATTAAATTAAATTATAATAATTGCTAGTGTTTACTACCTACTTTTAAAAAAGCTGTGAGCTGATTGTGCATTTTTTTAGAAATATTTAAATAATTTATAATACGTAGGTACTTAAACTACACCAATAAATTAGAAAAAAAAACGACAAGGTAAATCACGGAATCATATTTTTAATTTATTTAACCAACATTAAAAAAAAACTGACACTGAAATATCAAAACATGAATACATTTAGGTAGGTCATATATCTTGTACGTGAACAGGAACTATAGATTTGGTAGGTAATCGCATCGTTAAATAGTGAGTGGTTTTATAGTCTTTGGTAGGTACCTATAATACCTAACTTTGATCAATTTCATATTTAAATAACACAAAACTAAAAGGTATTAATTATTTAAAGTTAGTGCTAGTGGCCTAGTGGAGTGGGTAAAGAAACAACCTCTCAGGTACCTACCTATGAGTAAAAGTTCGATTCCAGGACACTACAATAACCAAAGCAACTTTTCTATGTTTGTACATATTTACTTTCTGATTATACCTTGGACACCAATGGCAGTGTTTTGGAAGGTACTTTAAACTGTAGGTCCCGACTGTCATTTGAATGTCGTTGGCAGTCGTTACCTACGGGTAGTCTGACATCTAGTCTTACTAAGGGGTATCGGGTTGCCCGGGTAACTGGGTTGAGGATGTCCGATAGTCGCTCCTTGTGGCACACTGGTACTCAGCTGCATCCGGTTAGATAGACTGGAAGCCGACCCCAACGTAGTTGGGCAAAAGGCTCGGGAGTTGACGAAGTGGAATTTGCGCAACTAATTCCCAAGCAACTTTAGCATCACCATAACTCATCATACACGCACTATTTTCAAAAATAATAGTTCGTACACTTTTTTAATTTACGAGCCTGAAGCCTACAGGCCTAGCTGTTATCTAGCAGTTTCACCCGCGTCCCGTGGTAACTACTGCCCGTACCCGGATAAGATATAGCCTACGATACGATACCCACCCGGGAGGAGTGTAACTTTCCAACAGTGAAAGATTTTTTCAAATCGGTTCAGAAGTTTTGGATCCTTCAGGTCATGGGGAAACAAAACCTTTTTCCTCTTTATTATATTAGTGGAGATTACTTAACTTACTTTATTTTTTATCACCATGAACTTATGTTACTAAGTAAACGTGATCAATGACGCCTAATCATAGGTACCTACGTAATTAGTGATAAGGATTAGATGATTAGAATACCTATTCTAAGAAAATTCATTGATATGGAATATTTTTACGCTATTATGTTAATTTACCTATGTAGTTGATAGGTATTTGTCTATAGGTACTTATTTTTTTTGTACGTTTGCGTGTATCCTAAAAGCTCCGTGAATTTTAAAAAACCCGGCCAAGTGCGAGTCGAACTCGCGCACGGAGGGTTCCGTAGGTACCATTACTTATAAAACGGACAAAAAAATCACGTTTGTTGTATGGGAGCCCCCCAAAATATTTATTCAATTCTAGTTTTCAGTATTTGTTGTTAGGTATAGCGGCAACCAAAATAATCTGTGAAAATTTCAGCTCTCTAACTATCACGGTTCATGAGATACAGTCTGGTGACAGACGGACGGACGGACAGAGGAGCGAAAACAATAGGGTTCCGTTTTACCATTTGGGTACGGAACCCTTAAAAAAGAATTCACTGATGGAAAGTTACACTATCCTCTAAGCATATTTTATCCGGGTAAGTACTCGATGTAGTATCTACGGAACGCGGATGAAACCGCAGGACACAGCTCGTTATTTATATGTCCACACGATAATAGATACATACCAAAAGATTACCATAGGTAGGTATCTACGTCAAGATCGTTAAAAAATATTAAATTGACATATGGTTCATTTTGCAGACAAAATTTTATTAGACAAGTGTAAAACAGGGTTTAAAGTTTTTGTAGTAAGGCCCTAAATGCCTTGCTCAGAGATTGACAGTAGCATCTCCGAAGCTAATAATATCCCACACTGCGCTCACCAACACGCATGCCCAGCGCGGTGAGTATGGGCAAATCTCCCTAATTTGGGGAAGGCCATTATCCAGCATTTGACGTTTTTTGGCTCATCTCCCGAGCCTTTTCCCAAATTAATGGCTGTTCTCGTATAAGGAGATCAGCCAGCTGCGCATGACATATTATTAGTGCACAAGCATTTGTGCAGACACTTTTGACAGGTGCACTCACTTTTCCTTCACTCTCATAGCGCGATGGGACGGCAATCCGACACCACCGGACAGAGATCAGGATCGACATTAACGTGCTGTCCGATGCACGGGTAACCCCAAATATGTTGGGGTCGGCTTCCAGTCTAACCGGATGCAGCTCAGTAGGTACCAGGCCTCCTCAACCCAGTTAACTGGGCGTTTTTGCCTGTGACGACGAATAAAGAAAGATAAATAAAATTAAACAGATAATCTATAAAGTTGGGTGTTTACTTATATTTTATCTTGGTTTGATGACGCACAAAGGTTGGAAAATACCCTCAAAAGTAAAAGGCATAGGTAGGTACGGTCCATTTACATAAAGATTACAAAAAAAAATTGTCTATGCTCCATTTGAGTGGGGACTTTTTTTTTAACGACGTCAGAAATCATTAAATGACCCCTCCCGCTGGGTTAGTAGCGGTGAGGGAGTGTCAGACTCTTACTGACTAAAAACCGTCGTGTTCCGTCATAGGCCTTTTATGTACCAGGGCCGCGATAACTCGCGCGAACAATCCCGCAGCCTATTTGAGTGGGGTCTTGATATAACTTTTTTTAAACTCTGGTCAAAAATAAAATTAAGCTAAAAAATCAATGTAAATACAATTAATAACAATTACCGAATCAATTAAAACATCTTAAAATCAGTATGTTATTCGTTTTATGTATTTGTGTAAAAAGTAATATCATGATTGTTTACCTTTAGTTAATACTAGCTTTTGCCCGCAACTTCGTTCGCGTGGAATAGTGACTACCAGCAGATTTTTGATTTAACCAATAGATGGCGCTATATGTCCGGAATAATTTTTATTTTTTGTAATAAAACTATTTGTTTATCCTATCGTCCTTTTCTTATCGTTATCAAACTATGTGTGTACCAAATTTCACACAAATCGGTTCAGTAGTTTAGGCGTGAAGAAAAGACAGACAGACAGACAGAAAGACAGACAGACAGACAGACAGAGTTACTTTCGCATTTATAATATTAGTTTGGATGACGTTTTACTCGAAGATAGTTAAGGGTCAATTCCCACTGAAAGAGCAGCGGCCGGCAGCGGCCGTAAGAGCACGGACAACGTACAACCGCGCTCGCGCTTAATCCCTTGCATTTACGGCCGCTGCTCTTTCAGTGGGGATTGACCCTAACTTTCCAACAGTGAAAGGATTTTTCAAATTGTTTCAGTAGTTTTAGAGCGTTTAAGGTAAATACAAACAAACACATATTTTATTCTTTATTATAGGAATTAATAAAGAAGGCAACTGTTATCATAAGTTCCATTTATTTCGGCACTAGATGGCGTTTTGTAGAAGATTATATTCATTACATACTTTTAATATTTATAGCCAGTTTCATTGGTTACTGATAACTTCTCTGAGAGCATATCAGGAACTTATCTGACAGATAAACTATGACTATTGGCTTCACAGATCCCGGATAGCAATACCTGGCAAAAATTATAAGCTGCACTAGCTTCTGCCGGATACAAAGCCTATAGCCTTCTTCGATAAATGGGCTATCTAACACTGAAAGAATTTTTCAAATCGGACCAGTAGTTCCTGAGATTAGCGCGTTCAAAAAAACAAACTCTTCAGCTTTATAATATTAGTATAGATTAATTATTCGTTAAGTAATTGACACTTTATCGGTAACTAGTGAAACTGGGCTTTAAATAAAATTGGGTATTATAATCTATCGCCGAGTATTTCATTGAAATTGGCCGTCTTTCTTTGAAAGCATTACAAATAAACAATCCTTATTACTATACTAATAATAGAACAAATTGTTGGTGTAGAAATATAATTACATGTTTATTTGTGTATCAGCTACATATCTTAACATCTATACACTCTCCGCCCTCCAATTCCAGATCTTGAGGTGTGTTTTTACCTGAAAATAAATATTTTGATTTTAACACAAAAATAGATACATAGATGATAGATGCCTACTACTGTATTAAGAACACCAATTAGTAAAGAACTAGGTAGCTCCACAGATTTCACCCTTGTCCCTAGGGAACTGCTTCTAGCACATGGATAAAAGGTAGCCATGGATAAAGCCTGAGAACCAAATATATAAATCAGTTCAGTAGTTTCGGCATGAAAGACAAATAGATAGACAGAGATAGATTCTTTCGTATTTACAATATTACTAAGAATCTGAACGCAAATTAAAATAGATGGTGTTCTCATTAAGACAGATAACCTTCTGATAGATTGAGATAAAAAGAAATTATACAGTAGGTAATTCAAGAAAGCTCATTTTTTCTTTGTAAGAGAAGGGGACAGTCTTACGGTGGGGCAATAAAAAACTAACTGTTATGAAGCATAAAGAAAACAAAATCAACTTACTGGATATTAAATCTCCATCAAAATAAAATTTTAGTTTCTCCAAAGGAGTTTCTAAATGCTCTGCACATTTTATCATGGCGGACATTAATTTTTCGTGAGGATTCATAGACGTTTCAAACGGTTTTTTCCTATTTTGGCATTGAAATTTTAATTTAAAGCCATTCGATTCCTTATTTTCATTATTCTCCGCTAATAAGTCACTTAAGTCCTGATTAACGATACCTCCATCGATAAATTTAGCGATACTGTAGTTTATAGAGTCCGGTGTATCGTCCATTTTCAAAATCTTATCGTTATAAGTAAAAAGCAGTTTATTGCTACTGACGCCCTCTTTTTCCGTAAAATAATTAAATATTTGAGTTAATTTTTGGTACTTCCTTATTTTAAACTTAAATATTTCTAAGCTTCTCCAGTAGACTTTAACCGACATTTCTTCATTTTCATCGTCTAGAGGATCCGTGTCTACTATTTCAACGTCATTGCTCGGACGTTGTACGTTGGACGAGAACAGCGGCTGATTATCGCATTGGTCCGGATACTCATCGGTATTACCAACGCTAAATATAGGATAGTTATTAGAAGTAGATGGAGCACGTCTGTCTCGGGAGAAAAAATCATTGAATAATTCTAGTATCTCATCTCTTGCACTGCGTCCCCGTTGTCTCGAGGACTCTCCCCTGCCTCTACCACGGTTAGACCGACCTCTGGCGGCACGTCGACCCCTTCTTGAAGTTGTAGGAACATCACGTAGTTCCGGAGCAGTAAAAGTCTCTGGTTCCACAATCTCAGGCACGGGACTGGTCCTATCTTCATTAGAGTTGCTAGTACTCTGGCTGGCAGAACTTCTAGCTCGCTCTGAAGTCCTCGTAGTCCTCTTACTGGGTCCACAACTATCGCTCGAAGTTTTGCGCTTACCTCCACGGCCTCGCTTCGATTTCGCCTTCGTGTTTCTGGCTATAATCGCGTCTAACGTGTATTCATTGTCCGTATTGTTGACCGTGCTGTTTAAGTCTTCCTCAACAATTACTGTCGGTAATTCTTCAGTTTTCGGTAACGTTGAGGTACTTGGACCGATGTCAGTTGTCTTGTTCGCAGCAGCAGTTTCAACGCTCTGTTTTGCTAAGTTGTTTTTAATTGACTGGAGTTTCTCAGCTATGTTTCCATAGCAATCATCATCTGAATCTGATGAAGACATTATAATCGAGTTTTATCACAAATACATTAGTTTTACACAGAAAAATATAAGTTTACGAATTGGACATTCATAAATTCAAAATACTTGACGTTTGTAGTGTTGTGCTCTGATGCCCCCGTGCTTAGCATCGTGTGTTTGAACATCGATATTCAAAATGCTTCATGTAAAAAATATGGCTTTGAAATAGACTATTAATATAATAATATATGACTAGTTATTATTTTCAACATATACCCATATAAATGATGTACATAGTTTTGATAACGCAGCTTAATGTTGAAGATATGATAATATTGATTTCAAATGAATGAATCAAAACTATTCTTAGCTTATGACGATATTGTTTTGACAGAAAGTAATTAACTTTAAGGTAATTCATTCAAACTAAATGTTTTAACATTAGTACCTACTACTAATAGTTGTAATCGATTAACACTTGTATTTCGATATTGAATTCAGTAACAGAACATCACTACCCGGCAAACATGTCATTTCTTGCGTCATGTTATTTCGGACGAAAGTAAGTTTTTAAAGTATTATCTTTAATATTGTTAACCTGGAATAGTAATAACAAAAAATGTGTTTATTACGATCTTAACAGCCGATTAAGATTGTACAAAACATGTTCGTTTTATTTGGAAAAACTTTTCCTGTTTACAAAACAATATGCAATAATAAAACGCAACTTGCTGCGTTCATGAACAAAAAATACCGTTTCACCTACTTTAAAATTTTCTTTGTATCGTTTCGGAATATTTTTATCGTCAGTAGGATTATTGGGGAAAACATGTTAATAATCGATAACAACTAAGTGCTATTGATAAGAATTTATTTTACATATTCTAATCATAGTGTAAGACATCTACGTGTTAAAATCCATTGACAGTTTCATAAGATTGGCAAAATGGTCGCAGGCTGTCATTTTGTCATTTGAACATCTCTGGCCGTCAGAAGCATGTCAGAAGCCAGTAGTTCTGACTAATGTTCTGACTCCAGTCTTACCTAGGGGTAGGATTGGGTTGCTCGGGTAACTAGGTTGAGGAGGTCAGATAGGCTAACACTGGTACCTACTCAGCTGAATCGTATAGTTGAGACAAGTTTAGGCCCAGGTTAGGGACAAAGGCTTTTTGAACAAAACACTCCTATGGCAAAGTAGATTATCTGCCGAATTATTAATTAAATAATCAGACTATTCTGGAGATATCTTGATAAAAACTTAAACCATAAAAATCTATCTAAGTATAGTATAATTTTTTTATTGAACATTGGTAATAAAATGAAATCAAACCGAAAGACGATGGCTTTAATCTCATTTTATTTAATTGTTATTGTTTCATTGTAAGTAACTATAAAAATAACATTATTTCTTTATGACCAATCATAAACATTCATAGTATTTTAGATTATGTTTATTAAATTGTTATTTGACTTATTTGATTGATATCTAATAGATACAAATTTTATTGCCAGCCTTGATTGAAGGATTCGGTATACCTAATTGTCTGCTTAGCTGTTTCTTATGGTTTTACCCGCGTTTTTTTGGCAAGGAACTTTACCTACTAGTCAATATGATAAAGAGGAATGATGAACATACCTATACATATTCGTGGATGGAGAGGGATAAAATAAATAAATATTGTATATGTTATCTACATACTGCACAAACTAAATTCTTAATACTTACTCTATTAAAGAAAGCTATTAACTAAGCTAAGTAAATAATATACTAGGTAGGACTATCATAGGTACATAAACGCCTTCCTCTCTCCTATTTTTCTATGCCCATCAGGGTCCATAGTTGTGACTAACATTCTATTTTGTTCACCTAATGTACATTATGGAATGCAATAAACGATATGATAAAATTACTTACCCATACCCAGAGATATGGGGACGACCATAGATAATACCTACTGTATCCCGCTGAATTTCACCCCTCTTCCTGTAAGTGGTTTTACATTGCTTACGAATAAAAAAATACATCGTCATGAGAAACTTCGGTCACTCACGAGGCGAGAAATTCCTTAATCACGGAATCTCAATTTCTTCCACACTTACTAAGAAATAAAATCGAGATACAACACAATTTATCGATAAGAAATATCGATGTTTTTGAATCGATCCGCATCAAAACATTAATTGATAGGATCTGTACAAAATTCTTTAGTTTAGTGGTTTTTCATGTTAATAGAGTACTTAGTAGATATTTTAATCAATCAATTTTAATAGTTTACGGATCTAAAAAGGGTTTTTTTAACACGTCATTTCCGGTGATTTTACAATTGGTAGCAACTTAGTTTTCGTGGAATTTTTGGAGGGACCTATCTACTCGCGTACCGGATTCAGATACCTACTTTCAATCTGTTAGTTTCTTATTTTAGTAAATCCATTATTCTTATGGTTTTCTTATATAGTTTTATGACTGTTTAGATAGTTAGTCTTATTTATTTTTAATTGTTTGGCTAGATTCGATTAGGTATTGGATGAATTTCCTTTAAAAAATCGGACACTTTTGCACTCAGGTAAGTACCTATATTTGGACCATGATCTCGACAAATTGTCTCCTGGAGTACGGCGCTTAACATCCGTTTAAAATTCTCAGTAAAGTTCAAGAAAAACATCTGCATTATCGATAAAAAGCACTTTAAGATATCAATCAAAATCAGTTTAGATTGCTATCGACAGATGGCGTTACAAACTATTACTTTACCAAACATCGATCAATCTTGTTATCTTAGATTTCTAGTATTATCTTAATAGATCTAAGCTATTAACTATGACGTATTATAGTTATCTAATTATCTAGTTCAATAAAATATGTGACACAGTACCTGTTATGATATTTTGTAATCGTTATTTATTTTTTGTTTAAAAAATAAGTAGTAAGCGTGTAAAAGGACTACAGATATATTTTTATGATATGGGCTCTCTTCTATACTAATACGTTTCTTTATTTGTTGGACACTCGTATCTCAGGAATTACCTACTTATCCGATTAAAAATATTATTTCAATGTTTACATAGCCCATTTACCAAGAAATTGAAAGATCATCACTAGCTTCTTAATTTGAGTTGGTGATTTCAGACTTTATAGTTCATCCAACAATTATCACCATCATCTCAGGCATAGGACGTCCACTGCTGAACATAGCCTCCCCCTTAGATCTCCACAGATACCTGTTGGAGGCGACCTGCATCCAGCGTCTTCCGGCGACCTTTATAAGGTCGTCTGTCCACCTTGTTGGTGGACGTCCTACACTGCATCCAACAATACATTACCAAAATTACATAGATTTAACATTTACCCTGTTTTTTTTTTCACAGCAAAACTCCTAACCATCACGCTAACGCTGACCGTCGCGTACGCAGCAGATACCAAACTTCCCGACCAGAAGAACACTACTGATGGGAACTTCAAGGCTTTCACTGATGTCGACCCCAACGACCTTAGCTGTGACCCTGCTGGACAGGTGAGTACACCACAAATGACCTTTGCCTAGTCATTAAACCAACTATTTTGGGGTCGGCTTCCAGTGTAGGGATGCAGCTGAGTACTAATGTGCTGCATGGAGCGACTGCCTATCTGACCTACTCAACTCAGTCACCCTGGCAATCTGATACTCTTTGGTAAAGCTGATTGTCAGAATAGCTGGCTTCTGACTACCTACAACGACTGCCAAGGATGCTCAAATGACAGCCAGGACTTTCCAATTAAACTTACTTAATACCTGTGCTTAGTAGGTAACTCTGTCAGTCGGGCTTTTACGCCAAGCTATTGACCAGATTTTCATCAAAATGTTTGATGAAGATTTTGAAATGAAATCTGGAACACAGATAATGCACAGCCTGAGAAAGTAAATATGTTACTTTTTACCTAGGTGCGTGGAGTAGTTCCACCAGAACTCGGGTGAAATCACTGGCGGAAACTAGCTATAGTCCTGTATAATATTATACTTACCTGTAATTCTCTCACCAGGTCTTCTTACTCCTGCCCCACTTCACGGATTGCTCCAAGTTCTTCATGTGCGCTCACGGTGAGGAGGTGGAGTTCAGCTGCCCTGGAGGACTGATCTTCGACTTCCAGTTGCAGGTAAGCAGAAATGACTGTTCTTTGAAGTGTATATTTGTGATTTTCCGTAACGACGTTCTAAGTCGTAAGTCCGACGTCGTATACGGCGACTGATAATGCCATAGTGCTGGTTTTCATCTCTGTCCTTCGTTTCACTACCGTTGGTAAACAATATGGCCCTCAGCAATAATGTATAGAGATACACCATATGTGCCATGCTTGTATGTGAAATTGTTGCAGACAGATTGTGTTTGAATGTCCTTGAATGCCCTTAGCTTAGTAGTGGTCGAGTTGCCGAGTCATACAAAGATAATGTACATTTTTATTTAGGTACATTATATAAAAGTATGGTGGGTAATATAGTATGTAGGTGTGAAGAATAAGTAAATTGGTAAATTACGTTCCACAGTGTACCATGTTCACAAGTCCTTATAATACACAATAAGTTCAAGCACAGTATGATAGCGGAAAGATCAAATTTAAGGACAGTTGAATATAAGATGAAATGCATAATTATGACTCCATATACCATCACCCCACACCATATACACCGACTCACGAGGTAGTTACCACCAATTCCTCAATCTCATATCGTTTTTTCCACCAGACATGCAACTGGCCCTGGGCTACCACCTGCCAGCTGAGGACCCCTAAGGAAGAGGAGGAAGGTTCAGGAGATGAGGCTGACAGTCTTATCGGCATCTTCACTGATGAACTGGAACAGCAACCCGTTGGTGAGTAGTTTCACAAAGTAGTGATTCTAAAAATATTGAAGAAATTAAATATGTATATTATATTTAAAAAGAAATTGAATAAGATAACTATGATGCTTTTTGAGTTTTAAACAAGTTAGTCGGCCAATTATATAAAAGGTAGTGAATATAATTCATTAAGTACTGCAAACCGACTAAAAAGTTAGTTTCTGACCGTAATAGGCACCTTCAAAATAAGCGATCGGCAAAGCAAGATTAGGATCTTAAAGTTGTGGAGCCTTTGACATCCCGGTTAAGTAGGTACGTGTAGGCATATCAAATTACTTTGTCCGAAGCAGGTTCGGCCGCCTGCTGACAACTAAAAAATATTTCTGCACTGCGCCTCGCGCTATAGGTATTCCGAGGCGTCATTAAGTTTTGCCACGAACAATACCTAACTAATATTTATTTCACAGACATGGTAGCGAGCGTGCGTCCCATCTCCCCGATGCTGGGCAGGTACAACGGCATCATTAACTGCAACAGAGCTGATGCTGCAGCCACGCAGGTGCCTTACAAGTAAGTTATCAGTTGCCGAGCCTTTTCCCAACTATGTTGGAGTCAGCTTCCATGGTAAAGGATGTAGCTGAGTACCAATGTGTCACATGAAGCGACTTGCCGGTCCAACCTAAGCAACCCAGGCAACCTGATAGTCTCTGGTAACACCCGTTGTCAGACTTTCTGGCTTTTGACTACCCGTAATGACTGCCAAAGATCTTCAAATAACTGGGACCTACAATTTCACAGGTCTTCCGAAACACAGGAATCTATGCACTGTAATATGTCTTGGGCAACTGGCTGATCTCATTAGAACAGCCGACGTAGCCGTCAATCGGTCTGAACAACATTATTATCATTAAGGCTCTCCATAAATCTAACAGCTTACTTACACCACTTTTTTCCCTCAGGGGTGACTGCCAAAGATATTGGAGGTGTGTGGCCGGAGTTCCTCAAGTCGCATTCTGTTCAGATGGCCTATTCTTCAACTCAGCAACTCAGCAATGTGACTTCGAAGCTAACTCCAAGTGCGTTCTCCAACAAGAAGACGAACTACAAAGCGAATTCATAAAATACGAACAGTAATTGAATCTGCAGACTTTGATGACTTCGTGATGAGTAGAAGTTGGTTTGCTGAGTTGTGTTTTTGTCACTTTTCTTATGATTTGGTGGATAAAAAGTGGTAGAAATATGGCTGAGTGAAATGTGGTGACTTCTTCTATTTATTTCGGACTGAGTGTAACGGAAATACAAGGTTAGAGTGAGATTTTATGCAAAGAGTTTCTATATTGTCAGGAAATATTTTATCATTGATGAAGATTCATTGCCTTTGTTGAATAATCGTTTTCAAGATAGCGAAATTGTATAAATAGAAATCATTTTCAAACTGGATACTTTAGTTAGTGATATGAATGAAAGAACTTTTAATATTAGTCTTATATCGTTCCATAGTCGAACTAAAGCTAATTATTCTAAGTTTTCTGAATCAGATAATGGTTTAAAACTCGCTCTATACCTTCTCTTATTTATATCTGAAATAACTGAATAATGAATTATTAGTATTATTAAAAGTGTAAGTCAAACTGCAGAGTGCAGAGTAATTACTGTAAATACTGTGTGTGTAAATAATAAATTGTGATAACTCTGCAGCTCTGATTATTTTGTTATTTAATTGTTATACCACTATGTTATGTTTAAGTATATTATTGTATATGGAGTATTTTTTCCGTCTGTATAAAAATATTATTAAATTAAAAAATAAATAATGAAAAAAAATAATAATTTCAAATCATTGTTTTGCTTTATTCAGCCAAATTTATTATTTGACCTTTTAATACTATAAACCGTCAGAGTGCAGAGTTTTAAAATTATTTATTTCTGAGATAATAATTCAGTTATTTATTTCATGATAATAATCACAAATAAAACACAAAAATATTTAGAAAACACAGAGCTTTTATTTCACCAAATTCACACACATTTCATATTTTAGGTTTTTATCTAATATTTATCCTCAGATCTAATTTAAGTTCGTTTGGCTTATCTTACATAGAAGGAAATATGGTATTTTTATACATACGTAGAAAAATTTAACACAGTTATAATGAAGATTTTTCTTTAAAATGAGTGTTAAAAAGACCAATTTCAAGGCCTTAATTATCTCCGAAACATAACTCCTATTGTTTTCACAAAGTATTGAAGATATTACGACTTCTTGAATAGGTCGGGAGCTGGCACATCTACACGCTCAAATGGATAGTAAGGGTGATCCTGCCAGAAACTGGGAAATACAACCCTGTAGTCTTTGTTGAATTTACCTGAAAATAGGAAAAATATACTTAAGTTAATTATATCACGACATAGTTTACAAACGGTCGGTTATACCAAAGTTGAGCAATTTCTTAAAAGTTAAGCTTGTTTTATTGGTGTACAAATAATAATTTACATATCTATAGTTTTTATAATACACAAACAACAACAAAAAATATCTTCACTTGTAAAGGCCGAACATGCAATATACACCAAACGAAATAATGCAGGTATTTTTAGGATACCTATGTTAATAAGGATAATTAGGTAACAGGTAAGTACTATAAAAGTACGCAATATGAAGGATTTGAAAGTATTAAATAAAGTAATAGTTGAATGCAATCTGCAGACTTTGAAATAAAAGTCTGCAGTGTCACTTCCGTTCAAACTTACTCAAAGTCTCCATTTCTTCTGTAGTCAGTTCGAAGTCAAAGACGTTCACATTCTCTTCAATTCTATTCTTCTTTACTGACTTCGGGATAGGAACTACTCCTCTTTGCACCTGAAAATAAGCAAAACTAAGTAATGAGGACCGGAGACCGGGTACAAAAGTAACATTTTGTACTTTAACTTTGTTTTCTGGTCAGGTGTAATTATAATATAGAAATAAATAAGTATAGCCATTTACATCGGTGGGTAATTCGTAGCGGCTAGTGTTAAAGCACCAGTTTCTTAAGTGGGAGTATGCGGATTCGATTCCAGGTCAGGAAAATACAACTTTTCAACATAGGTGCATACATAC
The DNA here is from genome assembly GCF_030705265.1 of Helicoverpa armigera. Classification (NCBI taxonomy): domain Eukaryota; kingdom Metazoa; phylum Arthropoda; class Insecta; order Lepidoptera; family Noctuidae; genus Helicoverpa; species Helicoverpa armigera. The sequence continues at coordinate 5,266,335 of NC_087146.1, read as the reverse complement.
TTTCTAGCTATGTCTTGGACATCAATACACTGTATTTATAGTCCAGGGGTGCTCGGAATGTCTTTCAAGAAGTCATTGATATCCAAGATACATGAACTTATAAAGCACATATAGCTTACAACAGTTTCATAGGACTTGAGTAGCTGGTCAGGGCTACCACGACTAAGTTATTATTTGTATACTCTTAAGACAAACCAGAACTTACCAGATATCTTAACACAATCTGAGGAACAGTCTTTCCGTATTTCTTCGCCAAATCCACGAGAACGGGGTCATTAGCTCTCGGGGCTGGGTGTTTGGGGTCATCACTGAAGAGTGACCCAAATGGGGTGTAAGCCATGACTACGATATCTTTACTCTTGCAGTAATCTAGCAACTTGTTTTGGGCTAGGTTTAAGTTTACCTGGGAATAGAAAAAAGCAGTTAAAATACATAGTGTTAAGACGAGATTTCAATGGAATGCGCTGTTCGGCACACCGCATGTATCTCGTGGTGTACTCGCTGTAGCAAACAGTAACACATTGCGTGCGAACATTACTAACATGTCCGCGACACTGCAACCGCCGCGCGAACACATGCTAGCTGTGGACTCGCGATATCAAGTAGTCAGTTATACATTTTTGATTAAACAAAGGGGTTTTTCTGATGCTTATTTTATATAAGATAAAATTTTAAGCAATTTCAGTGTTAGCTTCCAACATACTTAAGTAAAAATCTTACCTCAACTTGCAGAACCGTAGGTTTAATCTCGCAGCTAGCCAAAAGTCGTTCAATCTGACTGATATTGAAGTTAGATATACCTATGGATTTGGCTAGACCCAACTTTTTAGCTTCTTCCATGCCTTTCCATGTGTCTAGATAGTCGACGATGTCAAAACCGCTTCCATCTGGCTGGAAAAGAAATAAAACAGCATTAAGAACTGTCTATACTTCGTTTGAGTAAATAATGGCTGTTCAGTTAATGAGATCAGCCAGCTGTGCAGGACATATTATAGTGCACGAGCATTTGCGCTGACACAGGTGCACTCACTATTCCTTCACTCTCATGACCCGATGGGACGACAATCCGACACCACCGGAAAAAGATCAGGCGCAGGACCGACATTAACGTGCTCTCCGATGCACGGGTATATAAATCACCAACTACCAGGGCCCGGGCTGCTTTATGAAAGTTTCTAAAACCCACAAAGCGATTTCAGCCCGACCCCAGAATAGAACCCGAGACCTCGAGCACAGCAGTTTCGCTTGCGACCACTGGACCAACGAGGCAGTCTAAAGTCGTTTGAGTAGGCACTTAACGAAATATGGACAATCTTCGTCCATATTTCTATTTAAAAACATTTTGACTTTCTATTTAAAAACTCAGTTTAAAAATAAAATGCGACTCAGGTAAAGTACCTTTCTGTGATCAAAAAATTCTTATTGGACATGTATTTGTTATTCATAAAAAACATTTCATTAAAAGTTGGGAGTCCCCTCGTGACGTCACGTTTATGTAGGTACAGTTGGTACAGTCAACTTCAGGTCAGTGGTAACAGTTTTATAGGAAAATCGTACTTATTACTATTGAGTTAAGGTGCATGACAGTTACCACTGATGTGCAGTCTACCTACATTAAAGTGACGTAACACAAAATTCAATCGTGTTTTATTTTCGTTATTATTTCTTTGTTTTCATTATTTTAGGGTTATCCAAAAGACGGATTAATTACTTTTTTTCATTCATCGTAGGTACCTACGAGATGTTTAGGTAATGAAATTTTATGTCAGTAAAAGTAGAGCGGTCATTTGATAATTTCCTATCCTTAAAAGTATATTTAAGTTATTAATGTGTTTGTAATAAAGCGATTTTCTTCACTTTTTTCCATAGTCATAGATAGGATCCCATTGTTATCATTGAAATCGAGGACAACTCAACGAAATTCTTAGTTCAGAGTGTTGCACACTTTGAATCCAACATTTGGAAAAGTCATGTACCTAGATAGATAAATGTTGAATCAGAAAGGATTTAAACAATAATTTTAGCCAGATAAAATAATAAAAAAATAACTAGACATGTAAATCGAAACGATAAAAAACTGATCAATATCTTTTTAATTAATTATCTTTCAAAAAGATCCTATCTTAGTCGGACTTTTTGAAGTGAGCGATACCAAAAAAATACAAAACTGTCTATCTTGTACTTTTGTAGTAAAAAAGCTAATTATTTGATTGTTTTCCTGCTTTTTTTGTGCATTCAATTTTATATCTAATATCTAGACAAAGATCTTTTAATATTTTAAATTGTATTAGTCATGTAAATCATTATTTTCTTTGATATAGATCTGTGAAGTTTTGCAATATATTTCGGCGCTTGCGTGACCAATGTGACGTTTGGACTATGTGTCAGTAAAAACATGGTGTTTGCACGTGATTGTTTAAATAAATAATAAACTTTGGAATTCCTATTTTGTAGTAATTATACCTACCTTCTGATAAATATCCAAAAAAAATCCTAAACTAAGTCTTTATTTTCATAAGGGCAGATTAAGGTCCAATTTCGCCTGCGGGTTGTTCGAAAGAGTTACCGCGGCCCTGGTACATAAGAGGCCTACGACGGAACACGACGGTTTTTAGTCAGTAAGAGTCTGACACTCCCTCCCCGCTGCTAACCCAAAGCGGGAGGAGTCATTTGACATCGTTAAAAAGAAGGTCCAATTTAAAGTAAAAATTCGTAGCGTAGGTGCAGTTCTTTTAAGAAAATTGACGTTTATGTTGGACAGTGAACTTTTCGCGGTTGTGGAAGACGAATTATCGGGTAATGTAATTTGGTTCTATACGGTCCAAAATGAATTTTCACGTACAAGTTTCAAAGTAAATGTTTTAGGAAAACTGACGTTATTCCTTTCAGTGAACTTTCGCCTTAGTAGACAGACTATTTTTATCCAGTTACAGGAAGGATCCTCGGGATGCCGGTAAAACCGGGCAGAGTAATAAGTAAAAACTCTTTCTTACCTTGTGTGAAACGGGGTTGTGAATCAAATATAGGTCTACGTAGGTCATGTTCAGTCGTTCCAAAGATTTTTTCAGCGAATTCACCACATCTCTAACTTCATGAGAGCCAAGCTGAAATTCAATAAAGATAATATTATCTATCTTAAAAATATAAAGAGATTTTTTTTTCTTTGTACCCTAAAGGATCCGAAACTACTGAAATGATTTGAAATTGTTTTCACTATTGGAAAGCTACACTCTTCCTCGAGTAACATAGGCTGTATTTTATCCCGGTACAGGCAGTAGTTTCCACGGGACGCTGGTGAAACCGTGGGAAAGCGGCTAGTTTTAATAATTTATAAACACCGATAATTATAGAGAGGTAAGTATTGGTAATATGTGACCTTGTAGCCGGGAAATTACCGAATCTATAGAATAGATGATGAAAATTCGATTCTATAGGTACATAGATTCGGTCGGTCAGAGTTCTGATAGGCAGTCGCTCCTTGTAAAACACTGGTGCTCAACCACCACTCCGGTTAGACTGGAAGCCGACCCCAACATAGTTGGGAAAAGGCTGTTGAGATGAGGTAAATTCGGTCGGATTGAGTGAGGGAGAGACTGTCTTTCTGACGTTCAAAAAGTGCTGTTTTGTGGCCAAGTTTTAACAAATGATTTTTGATTGATTTTGATTTTTGAATTTAGCGGTTAGTTTTACCTTATGGATTTAATGGATATTTACCTTAGTGACAACGAAGACATCTTCCCTGGGTATACCAGAAGCCCTCACTCCTGCGCCCACCTCATCCTCATTGTGGTAAGCTGATGCTGTGTCTATCATCCTGGATAGAGTTAGAATGGCGTAAGTACCCATATATTAAAGGCAATACTTCTAAGATATTGAGTAGGAACAAGTACTTTCAAAATTGTAGGTACCTGATCTAAAACTTCGCATGCGTGTATATCCCAAGAGTTCCGAAACTACTACACCGATTTGAAAAAATATTTCACTGATGAAAAGCTACTCTACCTCGGAGAAAGGGAAAATTTACGTTTGGGCGCGTTTGAAACTGCTAGACATAGTGAGGGGTTCCCATAAATAGGGAGTGAGTTTTTAACCGTTAAATAAATTCATTAAAATAATAAACCTATGGACTCGCACTTAGCCCGCAGCCAGTACAAGCAGCCGCCATTACATTTTTCGTGATCTATTCATTGACTTAGGTATATTGGGTCCTACCTGTAACCAGCCTGGAGAGCCCAGGTTACTGGGTATTCCACCTCATGCTTCTCCACTGCTTTCTGTCCATTCTGTGGAGGCAAGGGAACTTTAAAATGGATCCGATAAAATTTGAATGTGTACGATATGTACTTAAATAATTATTTTTTCTTCTAGCTTTAAGTATATACCAAATTATTATACTTAAGTAACTAAAACATTTTTTATTATTTTCCATTTCCTTGACAAACTTTTTTGTAACTAGTTAAGTTATTATGTACCTACTTGCCTACATGCTGTGGTTTCCTGTATTATAAGTGATCTGTGTATCCTCTGTTAGAAGACCAAATCTAAATAAATAAGTATTTACCTCATCAAATCCCAGAAAGGTTCCAAGTCCTATAGCCGGTATGGAGTTACCATCATTCAATGGTATCCTGTACGCTTTCCCGCCATCTTGCTCGGTACACATCTGAAAATACAACATGTTTCATATTTGGCTTATTAATAGTATATACAGCAAAGTAATGCACATGTATGTTGCTATTCAAAAATTGGCAGGCTGCCTGAAAGCTTTAGTATTAAATATGTAAAAGGACAAATAAACTCTTGTATACCAATAGATATAAATGTTTTTAAATTATCAGAACATCAGCTTCCAGTAGTTTAGTAGTAGTTAATACTTGTCAGCGCACCCGGTTAAAACACCCCATAAATGCTACCTATTAGGAACTCTAACACTGAAATAATTTTTCAAATCGTTTCAGTACTTTCTGCCATTACCAACCTCGTTCAAACAAAGCACATTCTTTAGCTTGAAAATATCACTTACATAAGTATAGTACATAACAATTGTTGACAAATATAAACAAATAAAATCTAACTTACCGTGCCCACAATAAAAGTAAATATAAATACAACTAAACGCGTCATTCTGTAAGCTTGATCAACACAACACTGAGAATTATTATGTAAAGTTCTCTACAATACCTGACCCCGCAAGAAATGTAAACTAACAAGTCTATGCACGTATATGTAAATAAAATTGTAGTGTCTGTTTGTATAGAATAAATAGGTAAACTTAAACAATCTTGATAATGTAACGACTGCTTAAAATAATGACCTAATTAAGTAATTTTATCATTGTATTTACATTGATTTTAAGCCGCATTAAGAGCGTTGTTAAGTGGTAATTAGTCGTTATAATCTGCGTAGTTTTGTCTACATTATGGCGGCTTCAAACTCTAAGTTACACTTTTAAGGGGTATTTATTAACAACCACAATCATCATCATCTGCCTGCTCTTATCCTATTCTTTATATGAATATTATTTAATCCCGACGTTTAGGATCCTTTACAGCATCCATCCATGGTTACGGGCAGTCTGCCCGTGGATATTTAAATGTCTTATATTCGCGTGTGTCAGAAATCAACATGTTAACCATCGATATATAAATAAAAGTCTCACTAATTATTTTAACTATTTTCTTCATCATCTGCCGAGCCTTTTCCTATTTTTTTCCAAAAAAAAATATCTTGAAAAATATACACAGGCGAACCCACGTGAAAGAGCTAGTTAATAGATATAAACATAATAAGACCCGTTCCTTTGATGTAAACTATATCCATACAAAATACTTAAATAAGCTTCTATCTACATCAACACTACAATTTCAAACCTTAAAGCTATAGCAATAAGAATTATTATCCTAATAACAGCTTGATCGTGGAACTTTTTACCTTAGAATATCAGTGAAGTTTGATTTTGAACTCTATTTCTAAGAAGATAAGGTAAAATATACAATGTCTCGTAAATGACAAAGGATTTATAAGGTGTAACTAGACGACTTCAATCTGAGCACTTACATCGCAACAACTTATTATTGAGCTTAAACTTAAGAACTTAATACCTTCAAATTATACCTTCTTTTTGAGATGGGAAATCATGAAATATACCTTTTACAAAGATTCCATTGTTTGGCCGTATGTCTGTCTTCAGGGTTTATCTAAAAACCTGTGATAGCTAGACAGTTGAAATTTTCACGTACAACGCAGTTGCGATTCCTCTGGTGTTGCGTGTTGCTTTCCTTCAGGCGATGCGGCAGTAGCCCAGCTCGTTTTAAAAAGTTCATACACATAAGTACAAAAAAAAACAGAGTAAATAAATAGTTGCCCCATACATATAAAAATGTGATTTCTTTGCAATTTTATGCTCGATGTTAATAACCGTAGAAACTCTTCTTGCTCCTGTCCGACCCACAATTGGCTGGATGTTTTTCTTTGTAAACAACTCTTGTTTGAAAGGTTGCCATGTGTTACTGTTTTCTAGAGTGAGTACACCACGAGATACATGTGGTGTGACAAAACAGTGCCATACCAAAGGAAACTTGCTTTTAACTAGTACTAGCTTCCACCCGCGTGGTGTGTTGATAAAAAGTAGCCTCTATGCAAATCCAGCGTATCACCTATCTAGAGGTACATGATGATGATGATGATGATGATGTCCTCCTAGCCGATTATCGGCTACGGCGGCTGTTCTCATTTAAGGAGATCAGCCAATTGCGCAGGACATATTACAGTGCACAAGCATTTGCGCAGACACAGGTGCACTCCCTATTCCTTCACTCTCATAACTCGATGGGACGGCAAATCCGACACGACCGGAGAGAGATCAGGCGCAGGACCGGCATTTACGTGCTCTCCGATGCACGGGTGTATCAATCACCAAATTCCAGGCTCCGGGCTGCTTTGTGAAAGTCTTCTAAAACCCACAAAGCGATTTCGGCCCGACTCGGGAATCGAACCCGAGACCTCGTGCTCAGCAGCCGCACTTGCGACAGCTAGACCAACGAGGCAGAGGTACATACCAAATTACCAAATCGTTCCAGCTATTTTTGCGTGAAAGAATAACAAACACATCCATATATCTTCACAAACTTTTACATTTATAATATTTCAGTTGGCATTTAAGGGTCGCTATTAAAGTAGTCTTGTTATAAATCATTCCACTATTGAATAAACTTCAAGGCAAACTAGTTAATAGTAAACGTGAGATGAATACAATTATTATAAAAGCAATATGTTGTTTTTTTTGTAGCTATGATTGGTTTTAGCAGTTTTTTTTAGATAGATACAAATTTCTTAGAAGAGGAAGAGAATAATTTAGAATAGACTAGCCGATTTCCCGCGGCTTCACCCGCGTTCCGTGGGAACTACTGCCCGTATCGGGATAAAATATAGCCTATGTTACTCGGGAAGAGTGTAGCTTTCCGTTACTGAAAGAAGATTTTAAATTGGTTCAGGGATTTCGGAGCCTTTATAATACAAACAGACAAAAAATTGTTTCCTCTTCTATTAGTATAAACGAGCTGAGTGCCGATGGCATTGCTAATTTTATATGTTACTTAAACAAAACACTGGCATTTATAAAATCAGTCTGGGCTATAAAAGTTATTTAGCAATCGGCTTTGTTCGTAATTACTTAAATATTTATTTTTATATTTTTTTTTGCAGAACTTACTGCAAAATAAAAGAGATTAGCCAACTATGGACATATTATAATGCACAAGCATTTGCTTGGACACAGGTGCACTCACTATTCCTTCACTCTCTGCGCGCGATGGGACGACAATCCGACACGAGCGGAGAGAGATCAGGCGCAGGACCGACATTTACGTGCTCTCCGATGCACGGGTGTATCAATCACCAACTTTCAGGCTCATGGCTCCTTTGTGAAAGTTTCTTAAACCCACAAAGCAATTTCGGCTGGACCCAGGAATCGAACCAGAGACCCCGAGCGTATCAGCCGCTCTTGCGACAGCTAGACCAACGAGGCAATTACAAATATAGATAAATAAAACTACGAATACTCAGTTTAATTATTTAATTACAAAAAATATATAATAACAACATAATCTTTTACTACACAATAACTGGCCATTTCACACATTAACCACTACTCAATCAATATCCAAATTCATGCCATTTTTCCAAATTCTAAGTGCCTCTGGTATATCCATTTTTCCAGGTACTTTGTCAAATGGATAATTTTCATAGTCTTGCCAAAATATTGGTCGGACTGTGCGGTAACCATTATCAAATTCTGCTAGTTTTTCAATATCAACTTTGTCTAAGTTAAAGTCAAAAATGGATGCATTTTCTAACACTCTTGAAAGTGTCACTGTTTTTGGGATTGTGATTATTCCTCGTTCGTACTGGAAGGAAAGGAAAGTGGGTTAAAGAGTCATCATGATATTATAGTTATCGGCACGGATATTGAGCTCTCGGCGGAAGAGTGGGGATCGCTTTGCGCACCGTACACTTATGGTAATAAACCAAAAAATCACTTCTGTGCAGGTGAAGGTCAGGGCTCAATATCCTTGCCGATTATTATAAGACTATTTGTTGTCCCACTGCAGGGCACAGACTTCTTCTCACACAGAAAAGTATTAAGCGTTGAGTTATGGTTGAGTATGTTGTAGATATTGATCTGTCAAAAACGTTTAAGGTACGTTTTAAATACTAGCTGCCGACTGCAACTGCCGACCGCACATGCATGCTTGTAGGTAGGTAGGTATGTGAAATGAAAAATGAATTAATTTTTGACCTAGTCCTTTCCAATTTTAGACTTTTTAAGTCCAAGTTTCCCTTTGGTGTCCAAGATACAACTAAAAAGTATATTTAGCAATGTTTTGTAACTAGACAGGATGCTGTAATACAGACCTGCTCAGGTGCTTATTACTCTGAGCCATAACAATAAGCCCATGTATTTATATTAATTTTCAGAATATCTTAATGTACCAGACTGTGATCACCTTTTTATAAAACGTGTTTTAAAAAAAGTACCGGCTTTTGAAACCACCGTCCCGAACAAAATCATTGGACTAAAGTTATTACTAAAGCGGGTACTTCTTAAAACCACGTTTTTAAATTAGATGATGAATGTTTAACTTGTTGCTGGTTTTTCTACTAATTAATCAACTAGGTAGGTACCTAAGGTAAAGCAACTTTTTTAGGTAAGTAGGTATTAAATCATTGCTTTTTGTTTGAAGGATAAAGATAATCCTGCTCAACAGGTTTTGTTTTTTCCCCATGTTACATATACAGGTATAGGCAGGTAAAGATAAGTAGTTCATTGTCCTACAGACATGTTCTATGGAATATTTTATGTTTTTTCTTAATTTTGGATTATTTTGACATAGGTAGGTACTGCCTTTTAATTAGCAAGGGCACAACTTGATATTTTTGTGAAATATATGCTTACTAGTATCTACCTACCTATTGGGGAAGAAATTACCAACGCTTTCTTTCTTTTTGTCCCTACAAATTGCCTAGAAGTTCTGTAGTAATTTATACTGGGGTATATATTAATACAAATGGGGTACAAATACAGAACTGAGTTAGGAGTTTTAAGCCTGCTTAAATTACTTATTTGGTTACTTAAAAAATGTCTGCCAACTCTCAGACAGTTAGAGCCACGTTATTTTTGGATCGTCATGAATAAAATTCAAAAGTTAAATTAAAAACATTTAATCACTAAAATCACAATGACATGACAAAAATCACATGATTAAATTATAATACTATAAAACCATTAAAAGTAATACATTTGTCAAGCCCAAGCTGTCTTTAACCGGTCATTCCACACATTAACCAATAAAAAACTTATTCAATATCCAAATTAATGCCATTCTTCCATTTCCTCAGAGACTCTGGTATCTCCATTTTGCCAGGTACTTTGTCAAATGGATAATTTTCATAATCTTGCCAAAATATTGGTCGAAGTGTACGAAAACCAACGTCGAATTTAGCTAACGTATCCATTTCTGCTTTGTCCAGGTTAAAATCGAAAATAGATCCGTTTTCTAACACTCTTGAGTGTGTCACTGTTTTTGGAATGCTTACTATGCCGCGTTGGTACTGAAATTATGTAAAAAATATTTATATACATTTTTACAATAAATATAAAAAAAACTATCCTAGTAAAAATATTTGTGTAATTTATACCTAAATAAGAAAATATATTGGTTAACAAAAAACCCCAATTATGTTGGGGTAAGTTTACAGTCTACCCAGATGCACATGTGACACAGTGAGTGTCTCTCTGACCTCTTCCACCCAATCGCCCGGGCAATATTTTAATATGTGACAAAAAAACAGTCACTACATGAAAACTACTGCATCTGCTTAGACAGGGCCAATATCAATATTACAAAAAGTTCAGTTGCGAAAAAAAATGAATACATTCAATGAAACAAATATGAAAAAAATTTTTCAGAAATACACATATTATAGGACAAACAAAACAAATAATTTCTTACCTTGAGACAACACATTTTCCATTGACACACACAGCAAAAAATTATAAATATACATACAATATAAGCAAAAATGCATCAAAAGAAACAATTTTAACCAAAATGGCATAACTTAATTAAACAACACCAAAATAAGACATTAAGACACATTAAGGATATGAAAAAGCTTCCCGTGGCCACGACTTCACGCATCCGGACAAAAAGTTGTAGAATAGCCTAACACTTGAAATAACTTTTTATATCGATCTAGCAGTTTACGAGATCCGCACGTTTAAACAAACAAACTTTAAAGTCAGGAGATAATCACTTTTGCCTTGAGCGCAAGTTATTATTAATGCTCAATCCTTCTCTGTATGAGAAGAGGCCTGTGTCTTGCAGTGGGACGATACAAAGGCTGATGTGGATTAATGAATAGTACCCAGACTATTTTAAAACACAAATCTTTTACTTATTATCTGGGAATCGAAACCACAACCTCTTACTTAGCAAATACTTTAACTAGGACGCCATCTTGTCACCTTGTCACCTTTGCGTACGCGCATTACAAACAAAACATGTATATAAAACACCTTATTCCCAATTAAAAATATCAAAAATTTCCTTACCAAATATCTCAAAGTGACTTGAGTAACAGTTTTCCCGTATTTCTTAGCTATTGCCACCATGGTCGGGTTGTTAAGTTTCGGCTCGGGGCTGTTCGGAGCACTTCGGGAGGGCACCATGGTCCCGAACGGCGAGTAGGCGACTGTCAACACTTTGTGGGTCGAGCAGAAGTCTACTAGGTCTTTTTGACCGAGGTTTAGGTTAATCTGGAAAGAGTGGAAATGGGTATTATAGAGGGGGAGAAAAACAAGAAAATGAAGGGGGTTAAATGAAGATTGTGAAGGGACGAGAGTCCATTTAAAATATTTGAAACCAGTGGCAGTGGGATCAGTTTACAAATTACAACCAAATATTTATATGAAATGCAAGTACCTACACTTAATATTTCATTGATGTCTATGTAAACTCTATTTACTAAAAATAATGACAACATAAGAACAAAGATAATCAAGTGTAACTAAGTAGAATAGTAAAATTTTCATTGATATATCTTATATTGCTCAAAGAGAAAGAGCATAAAAATAACAAAATCTACAGCATCCACTTAGATATTTTTACTTTTAGGGCAATATACCTCATGAACTCATGAGCATTGTCCTGGGAAATTAGTTTTGAGGCGCCATTAACGTCACTACCCCTTCCTCAAAGAATTAAACCACTACCAAAAACACATTTAATAATAAATATATTTTATATTTATATTTATATTTCTCTAAACATCTTACCTCAACCTGATTCACAGCCGGCGGAACCTTACAATTGGCTAGCAACCTCTTCATCTGATCTAGATTAAAGTTGGAGACTCCAATGGACTTGGCGAGCCCTTTCTGTAGGACAATCTCGAAGCCGCGCCACGTTTCTAGGTAGTCTATCTTCTCGTCTACTCCTTCTTGCTGTGAAGAAGAAAGGAAGATATTGAAATTAATAAATAAGGGTGAGTGCGAGTGCTACTCAAATAAAGGGTTCCGTGTCATATAATATGTTGGGACACCTTTTCACACATGGTCGGTTAGTCCTATGCTAACTAAGTTATTAATTAATTTTAATTAAATTGTGTTATGGGTGCTAACACAACTGATAAACTACATATAGCTACATATATACATATTATTACACCCAGACCACGGCCAACAAGCATGATCATCACACAAATGTCGACCGAACCGGGAATCGAACCCGGGACCCCTGAGGTTCCGGGTTCGATTCCAGGCAGTCCGGCATGGTGACCATTGCGCCATCGAGGTCTTCAATATGGAGCAAAAATCGGTAAAAAATAATGCGTGTTGTTAAAGACAAAAAAATATTAATTTTATTAAGTTTGTAGGTAGTTTTATTGGTTGTTACAGCGGCAACAGAAATACATCTGTGAAGTTGCCAACTGCTGGCTATCAATTATGATTCATACCGTGCAGTGCCAGCCAAGTCATTTATACCCGTTTTCACCAACAATCTCTTAACGTTTCCCTAACTAAGTGTCACTTAGAATAAAGGCTCCCCCTATATTATAAAAGCGACACTTGAACTTAGGTGAAAACTAAATTCGTATTAAGTTTTCCCTAAATGCTCTCAGGGGATCCCTAGATTTAATTATTTCTTGGTGAACAGAGCACGGGTACTTACCGAGATAGACATAGGCCAGTGCATAAGCACCAGGTCTACATAGTCCAGGTTGAGTCTCCTCAGGGAGTCACGCACTGACACCTCTACGTCAGCCTCGCGGTGGTAGTGGTGCCAGACCTGAAGAGAAGATGGATCTTCATTAGAATATCACAAATAAATAACACGTTCTAGCACGTTCGGTGCGGCCGCTGGTAGGCTATTTATTAACTTGAGTTGTAGGTGCGAACACAACTGATTAACTACATATACTTTACATATTATATAGGTAGGTGGTCGTGGTGGCCTAGGGGATAAAGAACCAACCTCTCTAGTATGAGGGCGCGGGTTTGTTTCTAGTTCAGGCAAGTACTTCAAAGTATATCTTAGACACCAATGACTGTGTTTCGGATGGCACGTTAAACTGTAGGTCCCGGCTGTCATTGAACATCCTTGGCAGTCGTTACGGGTAGTCAGAAGGCAGTAAGTCTGACACCAGTCTAACCAAGGGGTATTGGGTTGCCCGGGTAACTAAGTTGAGGAGGTCAGATAGGTAGTCGCTCCTTGTAAAGCACTGGTACTCAGCTGCATCCGGTTAGACTGGAAGCCGACCCCGACATAGTTGGGAAAAGGCTCGGAAGATGATGAATATATCAAGGAGAAACCAACCTTAGTAGTAATAAAAAGCTCCTCTCTCTTCACGACGCCATCTTGGATTTTCTTGTTGACAATCTTCCCGACCTCCGGCTCCATTCTATAGAGGTGGGCTGTGTCTATGTGTCGGTAACCAATGTCTATGGCGTACGACAGAGCTTCGTTCATCTTTGGCATGCCTGCTGCGCTGAATTCGAACTGAAAAGTTTAGGAAAGATATTTTGGTTAGGTATTATATTGATGATGTTTTTTTGTTGGAGGGGTATTTGGGCTGAAGTCAGATAGGCAGTCGCTCCTTGTGGCATACTGTTGCATGTGGTTTTAATCTTGCAGTGTTCCATAGCCTATTTATTGAGAAAGGCTATACTTAGTCTATTTTTATCCGGATGCGCAGAGCAGTTCCCATGTAACATGGGAGGAAGTACAGGGAACAGCTAGAATATTTAAGTGTGTTAAATAATAATTATTTATTTTAATAAGAATTGTTATTCATGGAAATCTACGTATAAAATGAAGTTGATTTTAGACTTTAAAGTGCTATTTATAGTAAGCAGAAATTAATAAGAATTATTATGCAACTAATTATGATATTAGTTTGTGTTAGAGTACTCACCGAAAATGGTTTGCTCGGGCCGGCCGCATCCTATTTAGATAAAAATCCAGAAGAAGTGTTAGTTAAGTACAAGCATGCAAAAACTACGGTTAAGTAACTAAAACTACTAACTACTTAATGAAGAATGATTAAACAGAATTACAAACTGAAATGTACTGTTATTAATGTTAAAAACCAAAAAGAGATAATAACTTTATCTCTTTTAAAGGAAACATTGTCCTATTAGCCATTATAGCACTTTCACACTAGCGGATTTTCGGCTCGGATTTGCAAAAACAATTGACAACTAAGTACCAGTTCAAAAGATGGCACGAGAAACGGCACGATAAGTTTTTTATCGCTCGAAAAAAAAACCGAGCGGCAAATCCGCTAGTGTGAATGCGGTGTTAAAAGATATTATAGCTAGCAGAAATTAATTACAATTATATTAGATTAGATAATTAATTATGTTAAAATAATAGTGATAGTTCATTTATGCCAAAAGAACAGTTAAAAGATGTTATAGGTCGATATTTAACCAATACTATTAGTAAAAAATTTGGAAATGGATTTCAGACTGTTAGACTGTCAATTTTTAAACTATATCTTACATCTTCGTCCATGCCCAACCAGGTTCCGTAGCCCAGTACTGGGATGTCTCGACCATCGTTTAGCTTGAATGTAGGAATGTTTACCTGAAAATAAAAGAAAAATGTTTATCATCATCATCATCATCTCAGCCAGGACGTCCACTGCTGAACATAGGCCTCCCCCTTAGATCTCCACAGATACCTGTTGTAGGCGACCTGCATCCAGCGTCTTCCGGCGACCTTTATAAGATCGTCTGTCCACCTTGTTGGTGGACGTCCTACGCTGCGCTTGCTAGTCCGTGGTCTCCACTCCAGCACTGTTTCGATTAGAATAAACTTATACCTGACTGTGTTTCGGAGGGCACGTTAAACTGTAGGTCCCGGCTGTCGTTGAACATCTTTGGCAGTCGTTACGGGTAGTCAGAAGCCAGTAAGTCTAACACTAGTCTTACGAACGGGTATTGGGTTGCCCGGGTAACTGGGTTGAGGAGGTCAGATAGGCAGTCGCTTCTTGTAAAACACTGATACTGAGCTTCATCCGATTAGACTGGAAGCCAACCCCAACATATTTGGGAAAAGGCTCGGAAGTTGATGATCAGTTCTATTTATTTTGCGAAAGAATGTTACTTGTAAGATGACGGCAGATAGAAGAGTATGGAAGGAGAAAACATGCGGCGCCGATCTCAAATAAAATTATACAATTATGGGATAAGGGCAGGAGGATGATGAGGGAACAAATATAGGTTTTCTAAGATTGCTTTGATGATGAATATTTACTTATTATTTAATTTTATTTTTGTTTTGATAATTAGTGTTGTATAACTTAATTAGATAAACTCTGAACTGTAAGCGATAAAGTAAAATATAGAATGCTTAGTAATAATATAATAGTTTATTTATACTTGTTTTTGGATGTTTGTTGCTACCCTATGTAATACCCTTATGATTACGAGCACGTAAATGTCGGTTCTGCTTTTGATCCTGTGGTGTCGGATTGTCGTCCCATCGGGCTATGAGAGTGAAGGAATAGTGAGTGCACCTGTGTCCAAGCAAATACTTGTGCACTACAATATGGCAGTTGAGCAGTTGGCTAATCTCCTTACATGAGAACAGCCGCCGAAGCCGATAGTCGGCTAGGAGGACATCATAACACCCGGTTTGACTGGAGGCCGACCCCAACATAGTTGGGAAAAGGCTCGGAGGATGGAGACTGATTTATAAGCCCAAACAAACTATCGCCCTATACTGTCATAGATGGCAGACAGGAGACAAAAAGGAAGACGAGGGTCCAGTCACATAATTAGCTAGTTACGTAGGTATGTATAGATACTAAATGTAATTTATTAAATTACCTATTAATCTTTATTACACTTATACACTATTATCCAAGGTGGAAATTGATTAAATCTATAGGCTAATTAATTAAATCCATAAATGTAAAGTACATCATAAGTAGGCTAATTGATATTGGTTATTGGTAAGTTCAAGTGTTTTTGTACTCCACAGCGGATTATGCTAGTAATAAGTTATGTCTATTTTTACTAATATAATAAAGAGTAGATAATATTTCTTTTGTTTGTTAGTTTGTGCTCTAAAGTCTCCGAAACTAGAGAACCGATTTGAAAAATTCTTTCACTGGTGGAAAGCTCCACAGAAGTTGCTAGCAGTAGTTTTTTCCGAGACGAGGGTGAAACCGAGAGGACCACCTAGTATTTAGAATTTAGAGTAAGGTTCTAAGATATTTGAGATTAGGTTTACCTACATATTTTTCATTTTGCTAGAAATCGGTAGCGAAAATTTTTCGTTTCGATAAATAATATTAAACTAAAAGAGGTTCAAAAGTATCAAATGTTACTTTTATTCTGTAGTACTTGGTAATTCTAGACTACCTGTGTACCTTTCATTAAAATCGGTTCACTAGTTTTATCGTGAAAGCGCGACAGACAGTTACTTTCGCATTTATAATATTAGCTTACATTAGGTACTTACCTAGGGCAAACTATTATATTACTATATCTTGATATAGAAAAAAATCACGTAGCAATCTCAATTAAGACTTATCTACACTAATATTATAAAGAGGAAATCATTGTTTGTTTGTTTGACATGAATAGGTTCCAAAACTACTGAACCGATTTAAAAAATTCTTCACTATCGGAAAGCTACACTCTTCCCGAGTAACATAGGCTTTATTTTATCCCGGTACGGGCAGTAGTTCCCACGGGCCGCGGGTGAAACCGCTGGCAAACCGCTAGTAAGATATAATGTCAATTTATATAGACTTATCTGAAATATAAACCTATAGGTACATAACTTGTTAATCAGAACACTCTGGATTTATTGATTAGATAAAAGATTTATAAGTACTGGGAAAAACGCTAGACAGATTACAACTATATTACTTGCAAAAATTTCATATAAGTATATTGGTTTTTACATTATCATCATAATATTGGTGAATTGCACTTTTTGAAATCCCAAAACGTGACCAACTTTATCTAGCTCTCTTAAAAATGGGTATGACTTAGGATTGTGCCTTGGGGTATTCCAAACGAAAATTTGGGTTCTGAGATAAAGTATAGATTGAAATTCTGAAAATTGTATACATATTATTTTTAAACTGGGTAGTACTTTAAATATTACTAGAAAATTTTATTTCAATAATACAAATTATGTTTTTGAGCATTTTGGCTACGAAGACAGTATCGAAAGGCCATCGAAAATCTGTAAGATCTCATGATTTATCAAGTGCAAGGTTTATAAATATTGAGTTAAAGATCAAGACATTACCTTCTTTTCGCGCTTTCGTGTCGACTCGTAACTAATTTGGTACACAGATAGTCCAGAGATAATGAGACAGGACATAGGCTACTTTTAACCTTGTCACTGGAAGTGTTTCTATCGGAACGTGAGTAAAAATACAGAGAACAGCCAGAACCTACTAAATTGATTTGAGGCCTAAAGTTGACCCGCCGGGGCTGTGGGAATGTTCGCGCGGCCCTGGTACATAAAAGGCCTACGACGGAACACGACGGTGTTTAGTTAGTAAGAGTCTGACACTCCCTCGCCGCTGCTAACCCACAGCGGGAGGGGTCATTTGATGATTTTTGCCATCATTTAAAAAAAAAGGCCAAACGACAGAACCTAGGCGGTCTTATATGAATCACGTTCAATTTTCAAAGAAAACAGTTGTTCTAAGAAAAAAAACTGTCGTTTATGTTGTCGGTGAAAATGGGGCTAAATATATGAGTGCATTTACTAACGCATATTTTTTGATAAACCTTGAATATTGTTATAGTAAGGAAATGATAAATATCGTATTATTTAGGTATTATCAGGGAGTTATATTTATTTTATCTTGACTGCTGAAAGATTACGAGTTTGTTATGTTATTGTTTTTATATAATGCGTGTGTTCAAATAACTTGTAACTTACATAACTTATACTTACTGAACATAAGACCGACTTCAATAATATATTCACCTTAACTTTCTCCTAAATCTGACACATACCTACCTACTATGCTGAAAACCGCATCAAAATCGGTTCAGCCAAACGAAATATGAACATAGGGTAGATACGCCAAATGTCGGCCTCCCCCCAAACTTCGGCCGTCTGTACATTTTCAGCTTGCATTCATTCAAAAGGTAATTAAGTGTCAGTTTTGCTCCTCGAATTGCAACCTTGATTTATACTCTATTCGTACAAATCGTTGCTATCCGATTCTGCCACTTACTCTTCTCACACTGAGCGTCAGTAGCGATTGTGCCGTTCAAACATCAAATTCACATGTAAAGTAGCTTACTCGAAGTGAAAACTCACATTTTGGGGATTGATATTAGAACGATAAAACATTTATTTATTTTTGTTTTAAGCTTGATTATCATTAATGGGTTATTTTTACTATATTTTAAGATAGTTTTTTTCAGCGTTTTGCGTATTTTTTCAAGGAAAAATAGGAGGCCGCCATTAGGACAACAGTTTTGACTTAAAACCGGATTCTCGGCCGTGGCCGACTTAAAGTAAATGCAGTCTATTTAATAAATTCCTATTGTACTAATTCCGTTGGCTTAACAAGAGAATTTGCAAAACTTATAGGCAAATAGATCTATTTTACGTTTAATAGCCTAATTACGGCCGGGGTGATATTAGTCGAATCTCGAGAAATAAGGTACAAGAAATAGGGGCCGACATTAGAAATATTAAAGATCGTAATGTCGACCAGCCTCGAACTCGAGCGCCACTATACAGGCTGATGAAAAAATACTTTTATATTTTTTTCATTTTCTCAAATTTTTTCTCTCGAAATTATTTATTTATTATAATTTATTATATTGTAAAGAAGTTAAGTTTAAATGTATTGTAGGCATGTTTATGGTAGCTTTATGGATTGGGACTTGCTATCTATTAAACCGATCTTATTAGTTTAAAAAATATAAATTGTTGGTCGTGAATACGACTTTTTTTGTTTAGGGGAAACAAAAAAATATTTTACTATTAAACAATTACAAATGTATACTTAGTATTATATTCGAATTCTGCCAAAATAAATCATGTTAATAATATTTGTCACTGCCTTAATTTGAAACATCCTATACCCGGCCGACATTTGGAAAAAACGCGACCGACCTTGGGCACTGAATGGCCGACTTTAGGGTTTTTCTGTTCTCGACGCATCTAAGCCTTATTACTTTTCTTTTCGTAGAAATATCAATCTTATGCCTTTAAACATGAAATAGATTAATGAAACTATCCAAAACCGCATCAGAAACTATCTTTCGTTGGAAGCTGACGGTGCTATAGCGAACCGCAGTCAGAAAATCGCTAAAGGGGCCGACATTTGGCGTATTTACCCTACATCTATACAGGTAAAACTGAGAACCTCCTTTTCTTTGAATTTGGTTAAATACTTAGGTATGTGAATGACAGTTCATTTGTTTTCTATTCTTTAACTCTGTAACGGCTGAATCAACTCCGATGATATCTGTGCCATCACAGAGCTGAGTTTAATGCAAGCGGGTGTATTATTGTGATCGTGACGTCTATAGTTAAATATTATAGAATAGTTAACTTCAGTCTTCACAGGCAATATTTAAAATCTACATGTAGAATGAAATTGTTATTAATTATCCTGGTATGTAGGTAATTGGTATGTAATTACATAAAACGGCTAGTTATAAATGAATCGTTAGGTAGGTAGTTAGAAAATTACTATGTAGGCAAGTAGGTATTAGTTAGGTATCTACATACATATTATTAAGAAGGGTAATATTTACATAATTTCCTTGAAATAAACGTAGGTAGGTTAAATAATGTGAAAACCGGCACTAAAATAATACTAGGTAGGTACCTATCCTAAAAAAAATCTAATACCTACACCTAACCAAACTATATCAGTTTTAATTATTTCAATACCTATGTGTTTTGATTTACAAACTTATTGTATTGAATATAAATAAAACGTAAAAATAAACTCACGCGCGCCATTTTGAACCACCGTCCGCGAACTTTGACAGCTAACAGCTCACTGGATCGCCGGCAGCGAGCCACAGATTATAAACAAACGGCCAAAGATCAGGCAGCGCAGATACGCTATCTGTGACGCTAAACATTTGTACCTACTGTCGAGATAAAATTTTGGGTTGTTGTAATCGTAAGCGTAATCCAGCGGGTGATAGGAAATCCGGTATAGTAAAATGTGAGCTAGAATGATTTGCTGGTTTTCTAAATAGGAGAAAAATTCAAATGTTTTTTCAAGTTAATATTTTAAGTTTACTATAATTAAGTATGTAGACGTATTTATTAAGCTAAATGTATCCTAACCTGCTTAAAATGTTAACCGTCATAAAAAACAGGTTCTCAATTTGTTGAAAGATTACAAACGGCGAAGCACTGTGCTGATTAACTTTATAACCTTTTGATTAATAAATAAAATAAATATATAAAAAGAACATTTTTTTTCTATGTACAAGAAGAGACAATTACCGTGCAGTGATGAATAAAAATATGTACCTACTGAAGATCATGACGATTTTTTTCAGTTAGTTAGGTACTTTGGGATACTTAACTGTACAGAAAGCTATGAGATCAATTGACATCAGACTTTTAAAACACAGTTATTTTAAGATGACAAATGGTTAAGTATAAATGATTCCTTCAGTTGACATGAACTTGGTGAACTTCATTGGAGCCAAAGATGCTACATTTTATCCAGGTACGGGAGGCGGTAAACACTGGCGAAATCTACGCGAAAGTCTCACAGACTGTCTTAGTAGGCTTGTGTTATCAATTTTGAAAAGATGTGCAATTTATCTGTGAATATCCAGTCTGTTTTAATAATTAATTTTAATCTACATGGAGTTATTCCTACCGAACGTCGTATGTTGACAATACAATACATATAGAATAGAACGAGTACTATTTTCAAAGCATGCCTACGTAAAGCAAACGTTAACCGTCTCAATTGGAAGAGACAAGTTTTAAATTATAACATTTATAACTGTATAAAGTCCTTTTATAATAATTTTGCAAAGTCATGACCATAATTTTCTGGGAAATAAATTTACGGTTAATCTGAAATAATCTGCTGGCATAGTAAACACGGAATAAAACGATAATAATTTGCAATTAATCAAATGACGCTAATGGAGATTTGTGACGCTAATGTTGCATAAAAGTTGCGAAATAGTTTATCTAAATATTATACTAAACCTTTTAGAACGCCATCTATTAGAATTTTCTTGTAACAATAACACATCCTTGCTGCTAACATTGTAATTAATACTTTTTAGAAACCGACAGATGTCGCTAATATATATGAACCTTACAGCGCCATCTATTAGATTTTCGGTGTAACAGCAAGTCAACATAGTGACTCACATTGTTACAGTTACAGCTACTCGCCACTAGATGTCACTAATTTTAAGGTTGCAATCGTGAAATAAAATTGGTTTTGCTATTCGATAACAGATGGCGACTCAAGTACCAATTCGTTGAACAAGCTAGATTATTATCTAGGAAATTGCCTGGTAAAGATACATATCTGAGCGAGTCCGCGAAACATTTCATTGAATCACATTATCCACGTCGGAACGTATCATTATTCTCAATATACAGTCTTTATTGCGCCATTTTCTTTTATTTTTACTCTTATGCATAGTTCATTATGGTTGTTTGTGATGAAAAGTGGTAATTATGAACTAATTGCAGTGTATTATCGGGCGTTTCTCGAAAAAACGAGCGAGTAATGAGACTCTAAGCAGTAATTTCGAAGCAATAGTTATGAGAAATGGTTTTCGGTATTTGTTAGAATTGTTTCTATGCCTACAGCAGTTGTTAGGCGTGATTTCCTTTTGATGGTCAAAATGGAGGCAATAAAATTGACTAGATTATGCTTTAATGTGTGTGATACCACATAAATTCTACTTATTCGGTTAGCTTTTACGTTTGTGAGAAAAAGTTTTACTTACATTGAAAGAAACCGTTGTATTCTTATTGTAAGTGTAATTTGTGAGATTATTGTATAATTGTGTTAATCACATTTTAATTACGATTAACAGTTGTAAGAGAAGTGACGGATTAAAATACCTTTATTAATTTGACTACACAGTTTTTTGCATTAAATTCATAAATTGTATGTATGTTCCTAAATTGTTTTATTCCTTAAAACATTAAAGATAGGCACCAAAATAGATATTGTTTTATAAATAGGTAAGTAAAAAAAATATATATATATGTAGGTAAATAAATACCTAAGTAAAAAAAACAATGCACATGTTCAAATATTTTTTTTCCATTATTATTCAGATTCCAATTAAGTAAGTACCTATATGTAAAGCTACCTCAATTATCAGTCACTTCATAGATACTACCTACTTGAAAATACTTATCCAAATTATGTAGACGCGAGCCATAGAGCGCTTTTTGGTAACGATTTTTTCTCTTACAAACGAAAAACAAACGTAAGTATTTAAGAAAGTGACTTGTAACTAAGTTTTTTAATTAAAAAAGGGAGCGAAATAACTATCTGTTAGATAGCTACGCTTTGAAAGAAAACATTTTCTTTGTTTTACGAGAAAATAAGACTTATTCGCCACTAGCTAAGATGTTTGTGCTGCGTTTACACTAGGCGAGCTACTGGCGCTAGTAGGAATTCACTTTGATGAGTAAGTAGTATTTTCGTTTTTATTTAAATACCTAGAAGTAGTTATGATACCTTTTCCTTTATACATTGTCTGTGTTAATTATTTTTTGAAAACAAAACATTATTGAATTGTTCATTTTGTAGCGATAAAATAAAATTGTATACCAAAATATATGTATGGAAAAAAATACTATTATTGAACTACCAATTAGGTACTACCTATATACTTACCTACTCGTAAGTAGGTAAAAGAAAAACAATATCAATAGTTTATATTTTATAAAATTTCACTAGGTATTATATTGCACCAATAGCAAAAAAATATCGATCTAGTTAAAATAAAACATTTATTACGTTCAAAACTAAGCAATAAAAAATAAAACAATTTCGAAATAAATAAGTAATAAAAAAATAAACCAAAAAAAAGCAATTTCGGTGCCTTACTACGCAACATTGTGAGTAAAGAAATCAAAATACAGAAATTGGTTTTTGTAAAAAAACTACTTTTGATTCGATCACGTTGTAGTTCAATTATTCTTAACTACTTACTACTTTTTAGATTTTATGGCTATTCCGTTGGTAAAATTCGAACTTTATTTTTAACTACATAAGGTTCATTTTGCACTACTATTCCAAGCTAAGAGTTACTTTTGTAACTGTAAAATAGATATGTATTGTTATTTGTATTGACGTCAATAATCTGCCAATTTAGACTGTCAAATTATCAAACCAATTTGCAACGTGGGTCTAAAATAAATCTTTGGATGAAAATAGCTGTCTATACACTGAAATACTGAAATAGCCACATTGGTTTACTGACATCTTATAGGTATTACAAATTTTGAATTAATATTATATTTTTGGTTTTATTTTAGAGTTTGAGATAATTCAATGTATTCTCTTTGATGTGTTAAGGCTAAAAATAAGGCGCAATCAACATTCAAATAATGAAATAAGATGCTGTTCGTTTCCACCCGCAGCCTATGGGAACTTAGTACTTCCCGCACACAGATAAAAGTGCCCAGTGTCCTTTTTCAGGCTCTCAACTATCTGTGTAAAAAATATTTAAATCGGTTTCGCGTAAAAGTAAGACAGAAGAAAGGAGTTACTTTCGCATTCACAAATAATATCTATTAGTAGACATTGACACAACCAAACCTAATTTCACTCTACCACTCTACTATCCCACAAAACACACTCTACTCTCCCCAAATCCCAATCTAAACGCAGCATCTGTCTTAAAAGCACTTAAAAAAGGTGACTAATTAAAAAACTCCCTAGCGAAGGGTTTTTTTATTTTTGCACCCCCGTTCAGGTGAAGAATGCGAGGGGGCGACTTTAAGACCAGTTCGTGTTACTTGGGGAAAATAGCATTTTCTAAGTAAGTACTTACTATGTATTTTTTACAAGTATTTTGAGAGAATAAGACATTGAAATATATTTGTATTGATCAATTCAAGAGGTATTTATTTATCCGTAAAACTAGTTTTATTTAAATATTCGTGTAAGTGTCAGAAATCAACATATTATTTAGTCTTAAGTACCAAGGGGTATTGGGTTGCCTGGGTAACTGGGTTGAGGACGTCAGATGGGCAGTCGCTCCTTGTAAAACACTGGTGCTCAGCTGCATTCGGTAGGTCAGTGTTATCAGTGAACACACTTAAGTACTTATGTATATAAAATCACGACGAATACACAACCTCCTTTTATAGAAGACGGATAAATTATAAATACCACTTGATATGTAGGTAGGTATCAATTTACTTATCTTGATAAAACTAGGACATAATTATAAGCTATATTTAATCTATTTTATCAAGTAGTTTCTTCACCAAGAAGGGAAAACTCCGCTTAGAAGCAATTTCTATGAAAATCCTACTAATATTATAAACGCGAAAGTTTGTATGTATGGATGTTTGTTAGTCTTTCACGCAAAAACTACTGAATGGATTTTAATGAAACTTTACAATAATATAGCTTATACATCAGAATAACACATAGGCTACAATTTGTAAACATATTGTTCGAAATACTAAACCTGCGCAGACGAAGTCGCGGGCACCAGCTAGTTATAAATAATATCTATGCAAAACTTAATTGCGTATAATTCATACATGTATAAGTTATTCTAACATACGAAGTAATTAAGCTATTAAATAATAATTACTTGGAATTATGTATAAGCTGTGTTCGGGGCAAAATAATTATAATTAAAAGTAATTTTTCAAGTAAAAAATGTAAATTTATGCGCGTTCACGGCGTTTAGGTATCTGTTTTCTTTACTTATACGATTTTCTATAGGTATTAATATAATAAAGAGGAATCATTTTTTTTGTTTGTTTGTTACCTTGGCTACAAAACTAAGTACTGTTGGAAAGCTACACTCTTTCCGAGTAACATAGGCTATATTTTATCCCGGCACGGGCAGTAGGTAAGTAGTTCCCACGGGACGCGGGTGAAACTACGGGAAACGGCTAGTTATTTAACAAACAAAATGTACTATAGAAGCATGTAAAACATAAAAAACAATTACGTAAGTAGGTAAATATCTATGTAGCCTGAAGTGGTGTCTTATATTAATTAATTATATGTATTTTTAAAATCGGTAAAGTTATTTCTAAGATAAGCGATATAAACCTCAGTTTTCACTTGCTGAATTGGTAGGTAATGTTTAACTTCATTTTTACACAAAATAGGTGTACTTTTTAATTTCAGCTGCGCGCGACGGCAGACCATTGTCTCTAAATTTTATCGATATGCGAGGAACTTGGTACCCATCCTAATTTTTAGTAAACTGTGAAAGTAGTTTAACATTTTGCAATTTAAAAATCTCCGCGACAATTTTCCCCATGGTTATTCCGAATAAAAATATTTTGAAAAAGAAATTCAGTCAATAAATAATTTTTAAACATTAGTTTAATTAATTAAACATGAAAACATAAAGGCACATCACTTAATTTTAAAACTCTAAATGCCCATTGCACAAATCTCAAAAATTTTCACCAACGACAACAGAATTTCCGAGAAATCAAAAAGAAAATTTTCCAAAATCCCCCAAGAGGACGGCGTGCTAATTAGAACGACGCTTTCAAACTTAAAATGGCGGCGTATCACAAAAAAGTCGCTCAATTAAGACGCAAAATCACGCAGTCGATACAATGACGAACAAACAACCAGACATTACAATATAATAAACAGCCCAGAATATAATAAAACCAAGAAAGTAAAAATAGGGAAAAAAATGTCCGCTCCGCCCCAATGTGGGCAAGTTGAGACCACGCCTAGAGTGGGGGGGTGGGCGCAAGCGGCTGCCAGTCGGTCTCGATTCGCGCATAGAGTTAGCGTTCCTTAAAACCTCTTTTGTAAAAATTCAATTAACTGTCAAAATTTATTTTTTATCTGCACCTCTGTCATCTATGTGATATTTCCCGCGCGATTTTGACGTTTGATGATTTTTTTTGCGTTTGAATTTTGAGCGCGTTCGGTTTTTGGTGTCTGTGTTCAGTGAGTGCCAGGAATGTTTCGTTTAGTTGTTATTTTTTAAGGATTAATCGTGTTATGAAGGATTTTAGTGTTTCCAGCGGGATATTGTAGAAACGTGAGTATTTTTTCTCATTACGACTCCATTTTACAAAGAAACGCGTTACCGTAACAGCGGTAACGGCTAAAATTAACGGGCCCGTTTTTCTTTGAAAATTTTTCTTTAGAACTGTATAAAAACTATAAAAATAACCTCCATTTACGTAGTATTACGTCAAAATATACGTTGAATTTGAAAATATTTGCTCAAAATATGATTTATGATATGTTTTGAGATTCGCAAAACGAAATGACGGCTTGATATATTTGATTCAAATGAATTTATGACGTTTGTAAATTATAATGACAGTTTATGTAGAATTAGACTGATTTATTCAATTTTGTCATTTATAAGTCATTTGTAGCGTTTAACGACGTTCTTATATATTTATTTGAATATAAAATATAGTTTTAAGTTGTTTTAATATATTTGCGTGATTTTAAGAGAAAAGAGGGATAATTTTTACCGTTACCAAAATTACAATTTATTAGTAAGAAAACTAATACCTAATTGATGATCCGTTAAATCTAAAAAAAAAACTTTCTTTTCACAGTATTTATAATTCTTTGCCAGATATTATAAAGCCAAAGTTGGTTTTTCTGTATATTTGTTCGTTTAAAACACGCTAACATCGGAAACTGCGGGTTCGATTTGCAAAAAATACTTCAGTTTTAGATAGCTCATTTATCGAGGAAGGCTATAGGTAGGCTACTTATTGTTAGACTGGAAGCCGACCCCAACATAGTTGGGAGAAAGGCTCGGAGGATGATGATGCTATAGGCTACTTATTTTATCCGGGTGCGAGAGTGTCCACGAGACCCGGGTAGAACCGCATGCAACAGCTAGTTCAAAAATAAGTCTATCTATTTCTGTCTGTCATCATCAAAAACACGCATTGATAAGTAATAAATTATCGCTAATAATTGAGTTGTATATACAACAAAACTTTTATTGTAAAAATAACCAAAAAGTTTCGCACCGAAAAGGTGTAAATTTATGACTAACAATAGGTATTTGTGTCTTTTATTTATTGCAGTTTTAAAGGAATCAAAACACGTTTATTAAGTATTTAGTAAATTGATGATCATATACTTATAAATTAATATAATAAAGAGGCAAATATAATAAAGGATCCGAAACTACTAAAACGATTTGAAAAATGTTTTCACTGTTGGAAAGCTACACTCTTCCCGAGTAACATAGGCTATTTTTTATCCCGGTACGAGCAGTAGTTCCTACGGGACGCGGGTGAAACCGCGGAAAAACAGCTAGTTACATAGGTATATTTGCGAAATTTGTCTATCTATCTGTTTATCAGTTAAGCTTTCGTGGTAAAACAGCTGAAGCGAATTAGGTGAAAATGGAAAATTCATCCGAAAGTTTTCATTTTCCGTGTAACTACGGAGAGAAGTTCCCACGGAACGTGGATGAAACCGATAAAGTAAGAAAACTGACTCATTATATAAATCTGAAGATCTTACATGTTTTCTTGGACCTGAAACAACTGAAACATTTGAAATAGCTATTCTTTCAGTGTCAGATAGCCTATTTACCTATCGAGAAAGGCTTTAAGCTACGCTTTTAAGATGCACTTTCCACGAATAGTTACCACGGGACGTGGATGACACCGTAGGCAGAAGCTCTATAAAGTATCTATAAAGTAAGAGAACTGTCTCATTGATAAATCATCCTCAATTTTTTAATTAAAACTAAAAGATTAATAAGCGTGTGTAAAAAAATCTTCAATAACGCAATTGGGCTAAGATAGTTTTGAGAATTCTCAAGGACGCGAGTAAAACTGAGTGACACAGCTAGCAAAATATAATTTTGGCCTAGAAATAATTTGATGATTTTGTTTTTAAAATAAGCTGGGGTTCAAATGTCATTAGGTTACTGATTTCACCCGATTTCTCTCGTTTTTGACTAATGCATCTCAGACTATTGAATATTTTAAACGCGAAAGATTAGATAGTGTACTTATGTGAGGATGTTTTATACACTCTCACACAAAAACTAATCCCTACTAATATTATAAATGCGAAAGAAACTCTGTCAGTCTATCTGTCTGTTACGCTTTCACGTCGAAACCACTGGACTGATTTTAATAAAATTTGGTACAGAGGTAGAGTTTTTATCCCGGACTTTAGTAGAATTCTCTTGGAAACTGGATATAACCGAACTCTACGCGGGCGGAAGCTAGTACTTATATAGTTTTTAATTTTTAGCTATAAATAAATATTTTATTTTTTTATTTTATTTTATTAATTTTAAGGAAACTTACAGCTATATACTTAGGTTATCCTTCAGAATAACATAGAGGCTTCTTTTCTTCTGGGTGCGAGAAGTGGTTTCTTAAAAAATATATAAAAAACACGATTAAAAGTTGAACAGTTTGTTAAAAAAATCGCATTAATATCGCTTGGAGGGACAGAGCTAGATATATAGTTATTTTTCACCTGGAGCCTGGAATGCAGGTACCTACACTATTTCACGCACCCGGCTAAAAAATAGATTTTCCCCATAGCCCATAGCTTTTAGCTATTTTTTTCAATTCGGATCAATAGTTTCCGAGATAAACCCGTTCAAGATCAGCTCTTCACCTTTATATTATTTCAATATATTTTATTTAAAATAATATTCTACCACAAAACAATAGGTATAATCAGTGTTCAATAAATTATAGTTTTAACCAATTAATCATAGTAACACAATAATTAATTTTTAAATCGTTTTCTTTATATACTCAGGTGATAACAAAGTATTAAGTTAATACAAATACAAAGTGAATACAAATACAATGCTTATAATGTGTCATTCTGTAGGGTGTTAACAACAGTTCTCGTCCTTAGAATAATTTAATATTTATTAAGTTGTGTTGATTTATAATCTTTACTTATAATAATATAATATAATCTATAGGTATTTAGGTACTGATATAATAGGTAAAGAGGAAATATTTGTTTGTTTGTTGTTGTGCTTTATAAATCTGTGTACAAATCACGAAAATTTAAATACCTTTCTTGTGCCATAAGGGCTAGATTATACCCGAGTAAGATAGGCTATATTTTATACCCTGTACGGGTAATAGTTTCCAATAATAGTCTAGAACTGAGAAAGAACACAGGCTGCTCTTTATCTAGATGGGGGAACAAGCTTCCGGGGAACGCGGGTGGATATTGAGTGAGACACTATGTATCGTGTTGCCCGGGTAACTGGGCTAAGGAGGTCAGATAGGCAGTCGCATCTTGTGGCACACTGGTACTCAGCTGCATCCGGTTAGACTGGAAGCCGACGCCAACATAGTTGGGAAAAGGCTCGGGAGATGATCAGTACCTAAGTTAAATATATAAAAATGCAAACGCAGTCACAGCAACAAGCTAGTTATAACTTTAACCGTGGTTAACTTATCATAGTAATAAATAAATCGAACATATTTATTATAGGACGGCAAATAATACATTATTAATTGTTTACTTTATAAATATAATTAAATATATTAATGAATACGATTCACACTTGATTCGATATATATATGGTGTAGGAAACTTTACGCTTATGTATCAAGATACATAAATTATTTAAAGGTTTGTATTATATTATAAATGTATGGTATTACGGGTAGTCAGAAGCCAGTAAGTCTAACACAAGTCTTACCAAGGGGTACTGGGTTGCCCGGGTTACTTTGTTGAGTAGGTCAGATAGGCAACCGCGCTCTGTAAAACAGCGGTACTCAGCTGATTCCGTTTAGACTGGAGGCCGATCCCAACATAGGCTCGGGGATGATGATTATGAATTTATGGTTATAGAGGAAGTTGAGCTCTAAGTTACAGCCACAAATGTCAATCTAAACCATTTCGTGAACGGGTGATGTTCTTGTCATGATGAGTTCCTCCACGTTTTGGAAGGCATAATAAATTGGTGTGTCCTGGCTACCTTTTAAACATCTTTGGTAGACGTTAAGGACAGTTAGAAACAGTATTTTTAAATCTATAGTTCTTTAAAAGTTAGGCTAGGTTACTGAGTTGTAGAGGTCGGATAGGCAATCGCTCCATGTAGCACACTGGTAGGTTCTCAGCTGCATCTACATAGTTAGACTGGAAATCGACCCCGACGTAGTTCGGAAAATACTAGTCAAGTGAGTATCAGTTATTTCGTCCCCATCAGATTTTTTACAATACCAACTTTTGTGATTTAGAGCTATTACAATTGGAGCATTCAGAGCTAGCTTATAATCTAATCTACAAGATCCTAGGTCTAATTTAACAATAGTTATCAACACTATACATACATACACAGCCATCTATCTGGTTATGCTTGTCAGCCCGCGCAAATACCGAAGTAGGATGTGACTCATTCGAGAAATTATCGAATTTGTACTAAGAGAACGGACAAACAAATTTATTTTGTTGTTAAACTGGTAAATGGATTTTTTATTTTTACAGCTTTCTTGTTAAATAATGAGTCTGAAAACTATTATAATTACTAGCTTCAGAAACCGGTTTCACCCGCATCCCATAGAAACTTCGGCACGAACCCGGATAAAAAATGAAAAGTAGCCTATTGCCTTCTTCAATAAATAGGCTATCTAACACTGAAATAATTTTTCGAATTGGACCAGCAGTTCCTGAGATTAGGGCGGTCAAGCAAAAAACGATCGAAAACTAGATAAAAACTTTTGTCAGTTTATTATTTACTTGATAATATTAAAAAAAAACTGAATTTATTTAATTATTTTTTTCAATAGATAGCCCATTTGTCGAGGAGGGCCCTAGGCTACTTTTTAAACCATGTGCTCGAAGTAGTATCCACGGGACGTGGCTGAAATCTCGGGAAAACTGGTATAATTTGAATTACCCAGATTAAATTATTTGAGCTACATATAATATAACATCAGTCTTAAAATGTGTTTACAGCGAGAATATCTACAGTTCAAAGTTACAAAGGATAATTTTGAAAAGAAAATCATTCATATAAGTACTTTTGGTTTGTAAACACTTTTGCGGTTAAAATTTAAATTCAATGTTCAAGCGGTCTTACCACAGGATTACAAGTTGCAATTCGCGCATTTACTGTTTTTTTATTCTTGTACAAATAAGTGTGTATAAAGGAATACGTAAAATTATTTATTAATTTATATTTGTGATACGAAGAAGTGTTTTGTTTGGTTACCACTTTCTGAGTTTTATCAATCACTTTTGTGTTTTAAACTGTAATTGGTAATTACTGTACTATATTTTTATTACGAATTATTTATTTATTTAGCAATGATTATTCCTATATTTATTGCCTTTCCCCTTTCTCTTTCCCCACATATAACAAATAACAAATAAATATATTTTTAGTCTGCTGTGAAATAGGTAACTACTATTTCAAATATTAATTAATTATACAAATTAAGCAGTTCTACACTAAATACATACGTAACGTCATTTTCTAAAAAAAAAACAAGTAACTAGAATTAAAATCCAAAGAAAACATTTTTCCTCAAAACTGATAAATAATGAAATACCCACCAATTGGGGCTCTCACCCTAAATAAGTGCTGTTTACACAAATGCTATAATTACTACCAAAATATAATTAATACGTAAGTTCTTACAATTGAGCCTCATTATAGATATTTTTGGAATAAAGTACAAATTAGTAGGTATACTACGCTCTTTCCCCGCTTTCGTCCGAGTTCTGAAGGAACTGTTTCATGCCCGGAATGAAATACCCCATTTCTTTGTGCAGATTTTTTTTTTAATTTTGATAAATCGGTCAAGCAATTCAACAAGGAGCTTCGGAATTAAGAGGAACCATTGTATTATTTGTTTTTAATTCTATTTGAAAAATTCATTCACTGTTGGAAAGCGACACTCTTCCCGAGTAACATTGGCTATATTTCATCCCGGTACGGGCAGTAGTTCCCATGGGACGCGGCGAAAACGGCATATTAATGCGTCGAACATAGCTTTGAAAACTCTTTCTATTTGTGAAAACTGCTGGAAAAATGATTCAGTATTTAGTATTTTAGGTTTTTGCTATATACCAAAACACACATGGTAGACACATAAGTCGGGGAGTTTGTACAAAAATATTTATGGAAAGCGTTTTATGGAAATTAATCATTTATAATGTTTTCATTTTTATCTCTTCATAAGTAATAACTGATCTAAGTAAACTACTTATACAAGCCAATTATTATTATATACCAACTTTAAATAAGACACATATTCTTTTGTTTATATTTCCACCTCGTTATGGAAAACAGAACGAGTTTTTTGCATAATTCCGTAGACCGTAGATTATGTTAAATATTTCATGGTGTTACCATATTCTGCCTGTGACTAATCGCGGCTATAATTTCCAGTGATTATATGATTAGCATATATATTTATTTTGTATATATTCTAGTTTTAGCACCTGTAAGTTTTGCGGCAAATAAGTGTGCGTTTCTGAAGTTAGTCTCTATTAAGACAGCTCGCTTTCGCGGTAGATAGTGTTTTGTTATTGTTTTGACTAGTGTGAGGACAATAGCTAATTTCGGACAAGCAAATCTTTTCGACAAGATCTGTACCTATGAACAACTGCACTAGGAGTCATACCTCAGGTTCTACAGAAGTGCTAAGTTATTTGGTGCCAAAGAGTAGAGAAATATTAGCTTCTTCAAAAGGCATGTCAAATTGTGAATCTTTGGGGTCATTTGAACATCTTCGCCAGTCGTTACGGGTATTAGACAGTCTAATAAAGTCTTACCAAGGAATATCCCGTTGCTTGGGTAGCCCGGTTGAGGAGGAGGCAGTCATTGCTGTTAACTTATACTTGACTGTAAGCCGACCTAAACATAGTTGGAAAAAGCTAGGCAGATCAGATTTGCCGTACTTCAAGCTAAACGCACCCTAACCAATAATCTTCCCCATTAAATGAGCTATCTAACACCAGAAACTTCATCCAAATCTGACCACTACTTCCTAAGATTAGCGCGTTCAAACACAACATACAAATACTTATATTGACGTAGCTTAGCTGTCAAATTTCTAACGTTCGTCGTATTCCCGATAGATGGCGCTAACGTGTCTGCGTGGGCGCACCGACTAATGATTAAGAGGGTCGTGACGTAATAATGTTTGTTTGTAAAAGGTATTTGTTATTTGTTTGTTATTGTGAGAAAATGACGGTGGAATTTAATATGCGATCTATCCGTTGGTGTGTGGCTACTGGAGATAGGAATTTGTTTTTGATAGGAACTTGTATTTTGAGGCTAATGTTAAAGTTTTGTCCCTAGTAAGCAAATCCACACATACTTACTTAATTCTTTATTGAAATCCGTGATAAAAGTCACTTTCACATTAATTAAGTTTGCTTTTATCCGACTTTCAAAAGACTCACTCGATTATGCGGTTTTCAGCGTAGTAATTAGTAATAATATAGTACTTGTCAAATATAGGAAAATATTTATGCGCATTATTGAAGTCGTTTTTTTTTTGTAAAACTTTTTCTAGGTACGGGAGGTAAGTAGCGAGTTATAAAATGATTTTATAACTACTAATCGCGATATTTTATCAACCAAACACCACTGCTGGGCTGCGGCCACCTCTCACACAGAGAAGGATTGAGCGTTAATCACCACGCTTACTCAATGCGGTGGTGATTTCAGACTTTACAGTCTGAAATAATAATCTATACATATAATAAATCTGTAAAAAAACTGTGTCTGTACATTGAATATATTAAAAAAATAATAATTGGGTGGGGTTTAGAAACAGTAATGGAGCACAAATCTAAAAAAAAAATTCTGTCTGTTTGTCTGTATGTCTGTATGTCTGTATGTCTGTATGTCTGTTTGTTTGTACACGCTAATCTTCGGAACTACTGAACGGATTTCAATGATTTTTTCTTTGTTGTATCAGTATTAAGCCTGGTCAACATATAGGCTATAATTTATCTTCGAAACTTGAAGACCTGATGCAGAACTCCAACAGACCAACAAAACTATAAGAGATACAAAAATGGTGCCATGGCAAAAATTGTTTCATGTGATGAGCATTTTCAGCTGAGATAATAAATTTGAAGACCTGGAACACCTGATGTGGAACCCCAAGAGCCCAGCTTCTCTGTACCATATACAGGTATGACGTTTTAGCAAAAGTTGTTCAATTTGATAAGCACTTTCTATTGACTTATACAAATTGAAGATCTAAAACACCTGATGTGGAACTCCAGGGGCCCAGCTAGACTATAGCATATAGAGGTATGACGTTTTAGCAAAAGTTGTTCAATCTGATGAGCACTCTCTGTTGACTTATAAAAATTGAAGATGTAAATCACCTGATGTGGAACTCCAGGAGCCCAGCTAGACTATAGCATATGAAGATATGACGTTTTATCAAAAGTGGTTCAATCTGATAAGCTGAGCAAGATGTGGAACTTCAAGAGCAATACTACACTTGAAATGCATAGAAATGAATGTTATGAAATAGGTATGGTGAATCAAAAAAAGTCAGTCTTTTAGATAACCCTAAAATAATGGACACGTATTTTTTTTTCTCTCTCTCATAAAGAATTAATAACGAAGATACAACAACGCTTGAATTTCGTGTTAAGTCACTGCTTGGTACAAATTCTACATACCTAGACGTGGCGTCACGAGCCCCCACTCTCCGACTTTGTTGCGTTATATCTCATCATTATTTTGTATGTC
Source organism: Helicoverpa armigera (assembly GCF_030705265.1). Classification (NCBI taxonomy): domain Eukaryota; kingdom Metazoa; phylum Arthropoda; class Insecta; order Lepidoptera; family Noctuidae; genus Helicoverpa; species Helicoverpa armigera. The sequence goes on along the minus strand of NC_087146.1, from coordinate 5,231,387 downwards.
TCTTCCAGAGACACCAGGACTCGGGACTCCAGAGTTCCGAATTTTTGGGAGGCAAACGTGGGGCCGAAGCCAACACGCTGAAGCCCTTTTGAGACAAAACCGACGATTATCCCTTTATACACTATAGAAATGAACCCAAGGACAATCCCCGGTGGACGTTGTGAGACCTACCCCCGTCATGGTTCACTCCGACCGGCCGGAGATGGGGGACAGTATATTCTCCCTGGAGAACTCAGTATATTTAGCCCCGCGGGGTCGCTACTTCCCGTCATCAGCCTCAGATGTCCTGCGGTGCCTATATCTCATTATTATTGTCGTTATTATCTCAAGAGCCTTTGTCCCTATTATGTTAGGGTCGACTTCCAGTCACGATGCAACTGCTGGTGTTTTACAAGGAGCGACTGCCTATTTGACCTCCACAACCCGGTTACCCGTTCAACCCAACACCCCTTGGTAAGACTTACTGGCTTCTGACTACCCATAACGACTGCCAAGAATGTTCAATGACAGCCGGAACCTACAGTTTAACATCACCTCCAAATAAGGGTCATTGGTATCCAAAATATACGTAGAAAGTACATAGAACTTAGAAAAGTTGCATTGGCAGGCACTTGCCAGACCTGGAATCAAAGTCACACGCTCATACTTGAGAGATTGGTTCTCTACCCACTAAACCACCACGACTTCCACCACAAAGTCACCACGACTTTGTCATCTATTTAATGTTGTTTTACGTAATAATACGTGTAATATTTTTGCCACACACATCTTAAATGCAGACTCATTAGAATCACTACTTTTATCCCTATGGTCACGTCTATTGCGGTTCAGTTTAGTCTGCTGCGCTTTTGCCGTTGAAGTACAAAAATTAAGTATATGGAACGTTTTTAATGGTTATGCGTATTCCGTTGTTTTCAAGTCAACGGGCCCTTAAAATTAAATATCAGGCTATTCAGATCTTTGATTTTGCTGACCCCGTAGTCGCTCTCATAAGGGACAGGATCCGCGTACGAAGTCGCGGGCAGAAGCTAGTAATATATAAATCACGAACACACAAACAAACAGACATTTAAGACGTAATAAAGTTTGTGTTTGTTAGTTTGTTTACTGAAAACAAGATTTATCATTTTGAAATCGTTTCAGTAGCTTTTTAATTAGATTTTCAAATGATCGGCAGAAATAGTATGGTGATACTGTAGTTCTTGAAATGGTTTCAGGGAAACTTAGTATAAAAGTAGATGGGATTTGAACTTGGTAAAAGTCAGCAGATTCAGATTTTCAACAATTTTTAGTGTGACTAGCTTCCGACGGGGGCAAATGCGTCCCATGGGAACTATTTCGCGCAGAAGGATTAAAAGTAGCTTTAAGTCTTCCTCGATAAATGAGCTATATAACCCTGAAATAATGTATCAAATAGGTCCAGTATTTACCTAGCGAAGTTCCATTAGATGCTGATATTAGCGCATTCAAACATATAGGTACCTCCCCACTCAGAGATATTAATGATTACTTAAGTCACTCCTTAGTGACGGAATGTCATACAAATCCTTTACTAAGGAATGGCTTAAGTAACCATTAAATGTCTCTGAGTGGGGAGGTTAAACTCTTCAGATTTATAATATAAGTATATATTTACGAGGAAGGTTTAGGTTTACAATTAATACCCATGTAAAACCAGGGCGTTTCCCTAGTTTCTAATAACTGGGAAACTAAATTGAATTTCGCAAATTCAACATAGCGAACTTAATAATCGGATGTGGGAAAGTACCTTATAAATCTTAGTAAATTATAATTAGCTTGTTATAATTTACTCTTACATTTATTAGTTTCCTAACTAAAAGGGACACACTGCAAAATTTTACTCGGCCGGTAGTTTGTTCGGGCTTGTTAATCAGAATGGAGAAATATTAATAACTAGCTTCCGCCAGCGGCTTCGCCCGCGTGGTGTGTTCATAAAAAGTAGCCTATGTGTTAATCCAGGGTATCACCTATCTACATATCACCTATCAACATACCAAATTTAAACCAAATCGTTCCAGCCGTTTTTGCGTGAAAGAATAACAAACATACATCCATACATTCTCACAAACTTTCACAATTATAATATTAGTAGGAAGTAGGATAGTATGGATCTATTAATGATAGAGCATATCACACTAGCTTCCGCGAGCGGTGTCACTCATCCCGTAGGAACTATAAAAAAGTTCAAACAGAAAAACTCTTCAGCTTATTAATTTTGTGGTTAAGTACTTATCCATCATCCTCCGAGCCTTTTTTCCTTACCTGTAACGACTGCCAAGGATGTTCAATGACAGCTGGGACCTACAGTTTAACATGCCATCCGAAACACAGTCATTGGTGTCTAAGATATACATAGAAAGTACATACAAACTTAGAAAAGTTGCATTGGTACTTGCCTGACCTGGGATCGAACCCACGCCCTCATACTCGAGAGGTTGGTTCTTTGCCCACTAGGCCATCACGTACCTACCAACGAACTCTCCATCCTTACAATATTAAGTAGTATAAATTCCTTAAATTCAATAAACACACTATAGAACTCATTTTACACCATACTCAATACAATTTAAGCTTGACCTACCATATGACTGCCAAGGGGACCGAGCCGATCCCCTATACATGTTTGTCACGCCAATTTATTCCAACGCCTTGAGTTTCGGCTATTAAAATACTTGACTTTTGTGTACCAAGTTTGATGTAACGTATTTTTTTAGGGAAACTAGTTCCTGTCCGTGGTTTTAGCCGCACCATGAAAGAACGAATTGCCAAATTCGGACAGTGATGAAAAGTATGTCTTTCCTCCGGTTCTAAGCTACCTCCTCTCCAATTTTCAGTAAAATCGGTTCAGTTGTTATTGATTTATAAGTAGTGTAACTAACACGACTTTCTTTTTACATGCAATCTTCACTATTTTAAAATTTGCCGTTTTTCCCCGGTTTCTGCCTCGCCCCGTGGGAACTACTGCTAGGGAAGACTGCAATTTTCAACTGAGAAAGAATTTTTCAAGTCAGTTCGGTGTTTCCGAGCCATTAGCGTATAAACAAACAGAAAAATGTTTCCTCTTTATTGTTTTGGTATAGACTAGCTGACCATCACTGTCCCGAGGGAACTCCTTCCCGCACCAGGATAAAAAGTAGCATGTATGTGCCTTGCGGGTGAAACGATGGTGTCCATTTAGTTATGAAGTAGGTTGTAGGTGAAATAAGTTGCGTTCAAAATAGCTAATTCTAAGATGTTTTTGCCAAAATAGAAAAATAAGTTAATTAACAACACACGGGTGCAATAAAACCAAATGGTTTTACAACAAAATTGTACAACATTACGTTTTATGGTACACCAATAAAATTTACCATCAAATTATACTATAAAGTAATCAAATCTCTTAATTGAATGAGTTAATTAAGAATTTTTTGGGTATCACTAAACTGTTTTTGTAGTGTGAAACATTTACATTTTTACATGAATTATTCATTTTTTTGTGGTCAAAAGTCGACCGGATTTTGTTTTGAGATTGTATAAGGTGCGACTGTCTATCTGACCTCCACAACCCAGTTATGGCATGATCTTAGCCTAAGGTAATCAGACTTTCTGGTTTCTACACTTCCTGTATCGAACTACTGTTAAAGATAGTTCAATCGGAGAAGCATGTAAATGTCGGTCCTGCTTGTGATCTCTCTCCGGTGGTATCGGATTGCCCTCCCATCGCACTGTGAGAGTGAAGGAATAGTGAGTGCACCTGTGTCTGCGCAAATGCTTGTGCACTATAATATGTCCTGCGCAGCTAGCTGATCTCCTTACATGAGAACAGCCGCCGTAGCCGACAATCGGTTAAGAAGACATCATGCCCTATACTTAGTTAAACTGACCAATGAAATCAATTTGTTAGTAACCTGTTCAGATATTTAGTGCCGCTTTGATTGGCCAATTTATGATATTCAGTAAATATAAATTGATTCTTCAAATTAAACAGATCTCATCATAAAATATTTTTGGACTAGCTTGAGCCAGCAGCGGTTTTACCCGCATTCCGTGGGTACTACTTCGCGCACCTTTTTGAAAAGTAGCCCATAGCTTTCCTGGCATCTATCACTGGGCTATCTATCACTGAAATATTTTTTCAATTCGGGCCAGTAGTGTCTGAGAAATGAGCGTTCAAACGGAAAACAAACTATTAAACTTTATAATATTATTTAGTTTCGATTTAACGACAATTTTCTAGCATTTTGTATATGTAGGATTTCAAATAATATTTAGGTACAGGAGGAAGGTTGAACACTACACATATTCTTCCAACCGAGAAATGATCATAGCAAGCAAAATTACGAACATGACATTTAGTTCAAGCAAATTACTACTTATGTAATAACTAAGAAAATAGATAGTCATTAATTTTTATTATATGCATCATAAAGACTAGTTTGTCACTAAATGGCTACCTGTATTGCCAACACATTCATTTAAAACGAAGTGTTGCCATCTGCAAAAATATCAAGATAAAAATGATGTACAAGCGTTCACACATCGCTTAAAATAAAACCTGTTTTTAACCAAACAGGTGACACATTGTATATTTTTTAATAAAAAAAATCATATTATTAAAATTAAGAGCTATAAAACCGCCTTGTTTGTGTATAATCAACAGGACGTAGTTTATATGTGGGCAAGCCTTTTATGCGTCTCTTTAATGCTTCCACCGAGCATTAGCGCGTGCAATGGAACGCGGATCGTGAAAAAAGTTAACTGTCAAACTGACGTTTGCATTTTTCCCGCCAATTTAAACGTCAAATGAGGCCTAGGTTTTGCGTTTGTGTCCGTTATTGCGTATTTTGAGGTCATTTACGGTTGTCTAAAGCTCATACAATAATTTTTGAGTGTTATAAAAAATAGAGCGTCTACTTTAATGTATTTTTATGTTCCGTTTTGTTGTTTCACTGAATTTAAATCAGCAGTATATTTTTCTATATATAAATACTTAGAAAAATCTTTAATGAATCCTGTACATTAGCTTCCGCCAGCGATATCAACCGCAATGGAAAAGTCTCCGCGCATTCGGATACACTGAAAGTTTTTCTGAAATCTGACCAGTAGTTCCGTAGATAAGCGCGATCAAAGAAACTTATAGGTACATACTACTTAATATAGATAGGAATTATGGAAACATTTAACCAATTATGACAGCATTTTCATTATAAGCATTTGAACGCAACACTTCCGAGAGATTTTTAAAAAATGACTGTTAATCAATCTTTTTATTTTCAAAACAGTAAATTATGAAAGTAAACATAGGTTATTTAATTTCATATATATCAACAAAAACAACAGGTATATCTTTTGCACAAAAACTTTTTAACAAAAGAAAATGGCGTGTCTACTTGCAATAACAGAAAGTTTTTAATTAAATTGTTACTAACTTCAGCAAAAACCTATATTATGTTAACGAAGTTATGACAGCGGCCATTTTGAAATTACATTTTTACAATGAAATGTCATATTTACAATTATTTATGTTAAGTTTATAGTAGTTGTCAGTTTGAGCTTAGTAATTTTTTATACTAAATTACTAGATATTTTCCCGGTGTGTTACCCGCGGCCCGTGGGAACTACTGCCCGTACCGGGGTTAAATACGAGTATAGTCTATGATATGATAAGTACTCTGGATGAGTGAAGCGTTCCAACAGTGGTAGAATTTTTCAAATCAGTTCAATAGTTTCTGAGCCTTTTGCCTTTTTTTAAAGTACAATAAACAAATAAATAATAATGTTAATGTAGATTGTCGTATTCCTGCGATAATATATGTTTAAGTACTTGGATTTCAGGACACCTATAATTAAATACTTCTTACCGCGTATTGTTCCGATTCAAGTAATATTCACCCAACTTTCATCAGGTAAATTGGTTCAGCCGTTTTGGTGTAGGTAGGAGGATAAAAATACATGCAAGTTATTCACTAAGTTTTTCCAAAAGAAACCTTACAAAAGTCCTTATAATCTATAACAGCTAGTTATAATATTAAATGCCAATGTACACTGAGAAAATCACAGCCTTTTAACCACAAACTGTCTCACTCAAAGCAAAAACTAAACGCAACTATTTGTAGTACAAATCAAGCGATCAAAATACACATAGAAAATTCTAGTGATAACTCTTATAACTGATAATTTTCGAGTTAGCAACCTAACAAGTACAAACACACAGTAACACCTTTAAAATTGCAAAATCGTGACAGTTAAAATAAAAATTGTACCATTGGCTACACTTTGGTCGCGTAATCTTTTACAAATTTACCTTTGCATTGCTTATAAACCTTATTCCAATAGCTATAAAGTCGAAATTCCATTAAATTTGAATAGCACATATCGTGGTTTTGTCTCACAGTTGTACAAAGTTACATTTGCGGTTGTGAAAGTGCATAATGTAGAGGCTGTTAGTTGAGAAGTGGTTTTTAGAGCGGTATTAGTAAGTTTGCGGTTGGATTATACGAAATATCTGGTTGGTGCGCGTACGCTCGACGTGTGTGGTCCGCGGTTGGTGCGTGAGGAAAGTGGCTCTACTTGTAATGTTTCTGAAGGATATAATTTTATTTTAAAGAAATGTTTTTTTTTTTAATTCGATTTTTGTTTATTCGTATTTTGGATTGTTATGAGATAAAGAAAGGTATACTTAATAAAAAATGCAGGATGTGAAAAAAAAAAGTTGCAATTCCAATTTGATTTCATCTTAATACAATTTAGATTTTTTTATATGCTTATATGCTTGCAGATATCACGTTTTTTATACAAAATACTTAATTATATGACTCAATTTAGATTCAATAATATGCAATCCATGTTTTTTTCAACACAATTTATTCTAATATTTTGAACTTCGAGTTATATGTATACAGTAACTTTCCATTCAAAAATTACAAACAACCCTTAAAGCAAGGGTGAAACCGCGGGAAGCCGTTAGTTATCAACAAAATTAAAAATTCAAATAATCTAAAACTAAAAAACATCAATCCTTACATCTTCGACTGTAACATCATTCAATCGCTAAGCTTCATCCCATTTATTTAATTACTCGTACATTAATTTAATCGCGGGTTAAATGACGGTCATTAATAAAGATCTAACTGTTGAATCAGTAGTTAATTCTCTGTCTGCGGTCTCTTTTATAGTTAAACTTGCTACCGATGGGTGTCACTGCGTTTTGAGGTAACTCCTTCCCGCTACTGGATAAAATGTAACGTATGTTGGATTGCAATCCAAAAAAAACTGCGAGTTTTATTATAAGTTAAATAGGTAGATTAGGTAGTGATTCAAAATCAAACATATTTATATTGATTTCATTATAAATAAGGGATTCCATATTTTTATTCACATTTTTGCACATTTATATTTCTGTTTGATTGAACGCTCTAACATTAGTAACTACTGGTCCGATTTACAAATTTATTTCAGTGTAAGATAGCCTATTTATCGAGAAAGGCTAGCTATTTATCCGAATCCGCCTCGTACTTCCCACGGGATGCGAGTGAAACTACTAACGGAAGGTACACTGTCATAAAAAATATTAAAATAGAGCATCTTACAGCACGTACCGTATGTCCCATCGTATCTGGTGCCGTCATTGGGATGTTAAGGTTTTATCATTATTTGCGTTAACTCTCGAGACCTGTAACCTGATTGGCTACCTGTAAAACCTAGCTTTTTAATCCTAAACCCAGAGCTACGGGATTCTTCGAAAGAGTTACAGCCCTGGGTCCAAGGGCTCTAGAAGGAATAGAGGTAGGTTTTAAGTCAGTAGAATTCTGTTCCTCACTGAACTTACAACGGTAGCGCAGATTTAACAAAATATACAGCAGAACTTAGCTGACTGAAATTAGAGGCATTTATAGGTCTCGTAATAGGTGTCTTTTCAAAGTTAACCTTAAGCAGTAATGAAGACCAAAACTAATGTAAGATACTTTTTATTAGGGAGTACAGAAATACATAATACAAAAAGAGTATAAAATTATTTAGAACTACTTTTTCCGTAGCTATCCTTGCTAATATTATAAACGCGTAAGTCTTGTATGTATGGATTTTAGTTCCTCTTTCTCGCAAAAAACTACTGAATGGATTTAGAATAAACTCGGCAGCAATATAGCTATAAAGTGTGAAAAGCTATGAAATGTTCCCTCAGGAAGCGGGTGAAACCACTGGTTGACGCTAGTTAATATATAAATTAATATACATATCTACTACACAATATGAAAGTTACAACAACTAGGTACTTTTTCTCCAAGGTGCGTAAATTGCCCCCCGGCAAGTAAAACAGCGTTGAACAGCCAGTTATATCTAATTTAGACACTGCTTACCTTCACAGGAAAGCGTGAAATATTCTCACGTTTTACTTATAACTAACTTTAGTTCACGAGTAAGTTGTTAAGCTGTCATATTTTAATCATTTTAAGTTCTCGTCGATATGTACTACTGGTTAAAGGTACCTATTATTAGCAATTTTCTTTAGGTTACTTGAATGTAGTGTTGAAAAAATTACGGAAGATTATTTGATAGTCTAGACCTTCTCCGTGTGAGAGGAGGCCTGTGCCCAGCAGTGGGACGATAAAAAGGCTGTAACAATAACCGTAGGTAACAGTAGTGGTTGGCGCACCAGCCTCTTAAGTACAAGTGTGCGGGTTCGATTCCAAATCAGAGAGACAGTGTCTCTTGAGACTGTAAGCAGATCTGAAATTGAATTATACTTTGAGCGTTTTCACACTAGTGGATTTTCCTCGCGCAAAATCTCTTAAGAAATAAAATAATTAAATATCAAGCCCATGGAGAACAAAACTACTAACGGAGATGTCATTACGTAGGTAAAACGTTCTAAAAAAGTAGCGCGCCAAAATGCGGTTGTTCGGGGGACGAGGAACGTTACTAGCTCCACCCTTACACACCTTCATTAAAACCTGCCCATTTTATTTCAAAATAAAATCACCAATCAATCAAGACCAATCTTTGACAGATTGGTTTTGATTTGATGAAGAACCCGAATGCCTCGTTAGTTCTCTATACGTAACTTGACCTACAAGAATGCGCCTGACCTACCTTTCTTATGGTATCTCCGCTATCTTTACTTCCTCTGTTAAACTAGTACGATTCGAAGCCAGATTGACTCTCAATCCTAGTACCTAACTTTATGTAATTCGTTGACCTCTGAACCCTGTACATTTATGCCAGTTTATGTACCATTGGAGAACTAAATAGCAATAAGGCACGCTAATGTTAATTAGATACATATCTGTCTTGGCAATTAATTGGTTTCGTAAAGGACAACTTGGGTTAGGGTCTGAGTAATAAGAACATTGATTTTGGGTATGATGTATTGGGTTTATAAAATAATATGTATAGAAGATGTGATGTGAAGTATAGGATCTTTCTGGATATACTGTTTCATTGTAATTTTAAAAATCTTAAGGATTCGTTTTCTTTAATATCGCATACTTAGTGATTTTTTTCAGTAAATAACTTTCTATCTGTATATAAAGTACTCGTTTACTTCTGATTTTAATTTAGCGGGTGAAGTCTACGATTTTTTGATGAATGACTAGGATTTGTATGTTATAATTTAAAGAACTTTTATAGTATGTCCGAATTAAGCGGTCCGCACTAAAGTTAGCTGTGCGGCAAAGGTTTTTCTTTATAAGCTACAATAGCCTGTAGACACATTAAATAACTTCAGATCAAGTTATTTTATGCTTCCGTTGAACTTCGAAAATCTCTCTTTGATTTCAAATTCTGTGATTGTTACCTTAAAATTATTTTATATACTAGTTCCATTTCTCACCAACAGATGGCGTAAATTCCCCAAAACAAGATGGCTGCGGTATCCTCCGCCCACCTTCAAGATTCCAGGATAAAAATCCAAGACCACAGCGATGATGAACCGTATTCCCCCACAACCAGAGATACTACCAGCCCAGAGTACCATGATGACGAGAAACCAGAAGAAAGACAAGTACTGTCATCTTCTTTCGCCATACACAATGTGCTAAAGAAGGAAAGAGACAGCCACAGTCCAGAAAATGTCTTCTCAACAGACAAGCTCCTTCAAAATACACCGAATTATGAAGATTTGCGAGAGGTGAACGAGAACTCTCGCAATTCTGAAATCTTAGACGATGATGATGATAGAACTAATGAATCTAGAGCAGAAATTAGTATAGATGATAATTCATGTTGTAGTGATGATACTGTACTCTCTGTTGGTAATGAAGCTCTGCCTTCTTTTGAACATAAAGGCCCTGAAACGTCTCAGAATTTGACATCTTTCAAACACATACAGACTCATTTGAATGCCATATCTCAACTCAACCAAAATATTAACATGAACCAACCTCTTCTTTTAAGGCCTAGTCCTATTACTCCTAACCCTCTAATGTTCCTAAACCAACCCCTACTTTTTCAGAATCCCTTAATAAACCAAGTAGACCTTAAATCAGGGCTGCAGAGTCGAATGCCAGTCCCTCAAAGCAATTTGAACCTTAACCCCCAGCCTTTCGGTCTAAATTTCGGCTTAAGGATGAAGAGTCAGAACCAGGAACTGAGAAGAACAGATGAGAATCGAAGAATGAACTATGTCTCCCCAAAATCACCAGAAAATGAATCAGGAAGGGATTTTATAAATCAGAACTGTTTGAAGTTTAGTATAGACAATATTTTGAAGGCTGATTTTGGAAGGAGAATCACGGATCCTCTGAATAAGAGGAAGATGAAGACCAGGGTTGAGGCTAAGATGTCTCCGGTTAAGGAGGCTGTTCCTTCGAAGGTGGAGGAGGCAAGAGTTCCTGAGGTGAAGCCGGGGGAAAAGAGCGGGGCTATTGACCTGTCGAAAGGAGACGATAGTGGGAGCAGTCAGAGTTCTGCTACTGGTGAGTTACTTTACTCCCTTATTGGTTTGTTATCTCCTACATGAGAACCTTGTCTTTCAGATATATGTCTTTTTGAGGGGTAGAGCAGGCAAAAGTTAAATGGACTCTATCCTAAGAATTTGCTGTTCGTCTGTAACCAGGCTGCATGAATCGTTAAGTTAGACATTTGAAATTTTCACTAATATCTAATGTATTTCTGTTACATTATTGTTATATTATCGATCTCAGTGGCGTGCACTTGGAGAGGCCTATGTCCAGCAGTGGACTGCGATAGGCTGATGATGATGATGATGTATTGCCGCTATGACAAAACATAAATATTTATATGGCTTTACTTAACAAACCTGATTATTTTCCGTTGTTCAATATTAGTAAGTAGTATCACGGTTTTTACCGCCACCCGTGGAATTTCTTCCCCAAGTCGAACAAAATATATATAGTCTACCATATAATATCAGCCGATAGTGTAGGTTTCCAACAGCGAAATAAAAAACTTTTCTCTATATATTTATATATACTTCAGATATTGGTTTATAATATTTCTGTACAGTTTTCCTAACTTAACTATGTTTCTGCAGGTACCACAATGGCTGACGGCGCGATGGTCTGGCCTGCGTGGGTCTACTGTACCAGGTACAGCGATCGACCCAGTTCCGGTGAGTCTAACCTTTATTGTATTGTCTATAGTTTATATTCAGATCTTGGGCAGAGTATAATATAAACCATAAGTGTGTGGGCAAAGGTCCCAGGAGCGCAGAATTGTTTTCTACGAAACATACCAATACTTAACAGCGTTTTCACACCATCGGATTTTCTCCACTCGGTTTTACTTCTTTTTCTATGTTTTTTCGGTTACAAAATCTTGCAGTGTGTGATGTGTGCTGCGGGCAATTTCACCTACAGCCGAATATGTAATAGGCCATTTAAACGTCAATTTTTAAAATCAATCGTTTTTTTTTTGGATTGGATCAAAAGTCCTAAAAAATGTTTACGAATATAAGAGGTTTTAAAAGGATTAACAACTATTTTCCTTGATCAGGCATTATATAATTGGACAAAATGAGCCTTAGGGCGTTAAAATAAAGACTAAATAAAGTTGTGGCTTATTACTTTTTATTGCAAGGTATAACTAAGAACAATTTGTCCTACATGTATCTTCAAAGACACACTTAAGTATGTAAATTCTTCAGTAGCTTTACTTACAAAGCATAACAATACCTATCAAAACAATTTACCATCCCCACAAAATCTCATGATTAACTAAATCTTTTAGCACTCCCGTCCCTCTCGCCACAATATTCAATGTAGGAGCCCGATAATTTGGTAACAGGCGCTCTGGGACTTCGAGATAAGAGGGGCGGATCCCCCTAACACGAGGGTGCTTTTATTAACACTATAACTGTAGAAGATAACACGTGTTTACGATTTTAGGGTATGTCGTTTTTTCACGGTGACAATTCGCAGTTTAATCATGTGCTTAGACTTTTCCCGACTATGAGTCGGCTTCCAGTCTAAGCAGATGCAGCTGAGTACCAGTGTGCCACATGGAGCAACTGCCTACCTGAAATCCTTTACCCAGTTACATGGGAAACACAATATCCCTTGGTAAGACTGGATGTCAGTCTTTCTGACTTCTGACTACTAGTAACGACTGCCAAAAATGTTTAAATGACATCCGGGAACTACCAATTTAACGTGCCTTCAGAGACATAATGACAGTCAGCCGCCATCCAAAAACTCGCTGTGTCAAGCGTTGCTATCTCCCGTGGTTGTTACTTAGCCATAGATTCTATAATATTCTATACTTAATGCTTTTATAGATTTTAAAGAATTTTAGATCTTTTTAAAAGTTTCTATCTAAATGGATTCAACAGTTCTACCATAAGAGCGTCTCAAACAAACTCACTTTCGCATTTTCTATATTTAACTATGTATTACATTGTAATCACCAGTTTTACACATCAAAACAAATAAACAAATTAACTGTAGATATTGGGTAATAGAATTAGGGATAACATTAACCGCAGTATACCAATGATAAATATGTATACGGAACATTGGAGGGGGATGAGAAGAAACATTGATTTCTAGTGCTGGGAAGCAGTCGATAAAATATTGTCGGTAGATTTTTGAGGAACAGTTTACGACAGGAAAAAATATTTCAATATGTAGTTGTTAAAATTCTGTTTAATACTAGTGATAGGTATGATGATTAATAAAAAGTACTTAATTGTAAATATTTTCAGTAAATAAATTTTAGTAAAGAAAGAAAAAAAATGAAAAATATATGATTTCAACTTTTGTAAAAATCGATCTCAGTGGCGTGCACTTGGAGAGGCCTATGTCCAGCAGTGGACTGCGATAGGCAGATGATGATGATGATGAAAAATCGTTTTTACTTTGGCAGATTTGGACCAAGTTTTGCGTTAACATACAACTCTGACAACCAGTCTTACCTAAGGGTATTGGGTTGCTCGTGTGTAACTGGGTTGAGGAGGTTAGACAGGCAGTCGCACTTTAGTCGCACGAAGGACTGGAAGCCGACCCCAACAGAGATGGGAAAAGTACCTACTCGGCTCTAAACTCAGGCAGAACCGCGGTAAAAGTTTGTATAGTTCCACCAGCTTTTAATTATTTTCAAAGAGGCATATTGATAACCTAGCCTATTGTGTTAAATAATTATTCAATTGTAGTTAATTTATCTGGACATGTTGATTGTCACGTACAACTAGTAATAAAGAACTCTTTATTAAAACAATGACATACATTCTGGTCCATAGTATATAATATACGTATGTATTAGTATATATATTATTATAAATGCGAAAGTATCTCTGTCTGTCAGTTTGCCGCACTTGTACATGAAAACAGCTCACAAAAAAAAATATGTTTGTACATAATATCTTAATGTTAGATCTTGATACATGAAATTTAAAATCTTATTAAATCATAAAATCTTAATAAAAGCTGAACCGATTTTAATGATAGGTATGTGGTACTTTTATCGTGGCATATTTCGTCATTTAAAACCTATATCGAAAATTAAAACTATTGAACCGGTTTACATGAAATTTGGTACCTAGCCTAGAGTGTGAAATTTTTTTATTTGGGATAAAAAGAAGCCTTTATCCTTTTTTTTAAGAAGAAGGTTGCAGAAGTAGTCCCCTTAGAACGCGTGGTACAAGTAGCAGATAATGTATTTTGATCGTTTAAAAACTTATGGGTCGAAAACTAACACAATTACAATCGATTGGTGTGAACAATCGAAAAATCAATTCGTTACTATTCAATTGTTTAACCGATTAGCGTATCTAATATGACAAAGTGTGTTAGTAAGTCCGTATGAACGTTTAGAGCACACGGCAAACTTTTAGTCGGCCGATAGTTTGTTTGGGCTCATAAATCAGTACGAAGATGAATGGTAGTACGCACATTACAAAGATCAGAGTGCTGATTCCGAGTTTTGACAGCATTCGCAACTCGATACGTAATTACAAGTCTATTGAAATAAAGAGTCGTATGCTACGTCACATGATTTAGATATGACATCTTCATTCATTTTGCCGGTTTATAATGTTTACACTCGCAAAAGTGAGCTCAAGTATAATACGACCAAGTACTGATGACAGTCTTTATTAAATACACAATTCTAAGATAAGTGCTACGTGATTCAATGGTATGATAATCTTCGCATCGAAAAAATTAACTTGCAAAACTCGCACTAGGCACTCTGGTGTTTAGCCGGTATCAGGCCGACGCAAAACTTTGATTGGAATCAAGATTTTCTTTAAAAAAACCGGCCGTTTGCGAGTCGGACTAGCGCACGAAGGATTCCGTAGGTACCATTGTTTATAAAACGGACAAAAAAATCACGTTTATTGTATGGGAGCCCGCAAAATATTAATTTAATTCTAGTTTTCAGTATTTGTTGTTATAGCGGCAACAAAAATACATCATCTGTGAAAATTTCAACTCTCTTACTATCACGGTTCGTGAGATACAGCCTGGTGACAGACGGACAGAGGGGCGAAAACAATAGGGTCCCGTTTTCCCTTTGGGTACGGAACCCTAAAAAATTGTTGCTAGCCAACGGGTCAACTGTCGGGCTACTGTTTAGTCTTCAGTCTGCAGGTCCTCTTGCTTTGTTTATTTAAAGGTTTTCCTTGTATAAAGTAAAGTTAAAAGTGTTGATAATTTGATTGAGTAACCGATATTGTGAATAATAGTTGTTTTTTATTTATTTATTATTTAGTGAAAGTGTAATGTTTTTCCTTAAAATTTTAAACGTTTTTGCAAAATTGTTAAGTACTGGCTGTTTTGTAATACTTATTTTGACACTGGTTCCACCTATGTTCTAAACAACTGAATGTATTAAGATGTTTTACCACAAAACCACAATTCAAAATCGCAATCGGATAAAAGAAGCCTTTCACGATAAATAGGCTATAAGTACATAACTGAAATCTGTCAAATGAGTCCAGTAGTTCCAGAGATTTTTGCGTTTTAAGAAACAAATGTTATTAGGTAACACTTCTCATACAGAGAAGGCGAATATGACACAAAAAGCTACCAATTTATGTCTAGTTTTGTTGATAAAAAGTCCGTCAACCTCCAGCATTAAGAAAGTAATGGAGATAACTCATTAATTAGCATTTATTTGCAGATTATCTCAAGATCTTTTACTGTTTTATTTATTTACTAGCTACTGCCAGTAGTATCACTTGCCTCCCGAGGGAATTACTTCGCGTACATAGATAAAAAATAGCTTAAAATGTACTCTGATAAGTCCGATATATAAGCTACATTACTGCCAAGTGTCATTAAAATTCACCGAATAGTTTGGACGTGAAACAGTAACAAACATACATCCTTACAAACTTTCTCATTTACAATATCAGTAATTAATATGAACCGATCAATTAAATATTAAAAAGCCCCTTTTTAAACACACCCGAGTCTAGATAATTATGCAAAAAACATATAAAAATAGCTCAATTTACTTTAAAAGCGGTGTTCATGGTAATTAATCGTTTGAAGTGCACCGGCGCGTGCGCAGTTCTTGTAGATAATATCGTGTTTGAGATATCTGTGTATGTGGAGTATGAGATATGTAACGTCTTAGTTTTTAATGGGCTAAGAATTATACACAATTTTCTTTTAGATAAAACATCCCTTAAAACGGTAATTACGGAATTATATCCATTTTTAAAGTTTCATCCGGAAGGAACTTGGTTTCACCCGCGTCCCGTGGGAACTTCTGCCCGTACCGGGATAAAATATAGCCTATTTTACTCGGGAAGAGTGTAGCTTTCCAACAGTGAAAGAAATTTTCAAACCGGTTCTGTAGTTTTGAAGCCAAAGGCTACAAACAAAAAAGAAACAAAAAATGGTTCCCTTTTTTATTATATTAGTAGGTAGTACCAATAAATATCCGATTTAGCAAAAAATATTTTAATCACTATGTATGTATTTGACGAAATATAAAATAATCTGTGTCAAAACATAAATATGTAGCATTCCATATTAAGTTAAATCAAGTATTAAGCAAAAACGTACAAACATAATTATTTTTAATCACCTTTTATGGTGTTTTCGAGATAATGACCACACACGTAAGTACATAATCAGATCATTAACGGTATAACATAAAAAATATTGCCTTTAAAATACGGAATTTTATATTTTTACTAGAATTTACTTGGCTATACTTATTAACAGTATTTTGAAACTAGAGCTGCAATACATCGATATAAGTTAAACTATAAAATGGCGGTTTGACCACGGAAGAAGGAAAGATAGCGGAGATGCCATACTCAAAAACGTCTATTCAAATTAGGCTGATAAATCAGCACTTTTCGAACGTCAAAAACAAAATGCCCCCCCTTCACCACTTCCTAGGTGTTTTTGCTGGGAAGAAGAATTGGCGCAACAAACTCCCCAGCAACACATGTCTGTCTGTTATGTTGGAAGAACCATAAGGAAGGTAGGTCAGGCGCCTTCTTGTAGGTCAAGTAACGTACGGTAGGCGTGATCACTTACTAGAACTAACGAGACAATTCCTTGTCAAATCAAAACGAATCTATCAAAGGTCTTGATTGCTTGGTGCTTTTATTTTGAAATTAAAGGGCTGATTCCATAGAAGGTGTGTAAGGGCGGAGCTAGTAACGTTCCTCGTCGCCCGCATTATGGCGCGCTACTTTTTTAGGAGATTTTGTCAAATCAAAACCAATCTCTCAAAGATTGATAACGAAATCGAATCTATCGTTAGTTCTACTAAGTGATCACGCTTAGCGTACGCCACTTGACCTACAAGAAGGCGCCTGACCTACCTTCCTTATGGCACCTCCGCTATCTTTCCATCCTCCGTGAATTTTATGCTCTATACTCAAGCCACTAGAGGTGCGCTCACTCGATAATTTTCCGAGTTAATCGATTGGAAATGTTTGTAATTACTCGATATAATTAGCTTAACTGTTAATTATATCATGTGAGGCCAATTAGCTGTTAGTTTAAGATGTAGTCTGTTTTTTGTGTCTGTGTTTTTGCCTAGAAATGTTCTAGATTATTTTCTAAGTTAGTTCTGTTATGGGTGATTAATCGTGATAGTATATTATTAGACGTAATTACATTATCAATTTGATCTTGTTTGTGAAAAAGTGCGGTTTTCATCGATAAATAGGCAGTTACTCATAGTTATTGTTAAGTGTTTTTATTTTCTAATATCGTTAGCGGTTTTTCTCGTATACGTAATAACGTAACAAGGGTGAACTTTATTAAGAGTATTCTTGACGATTTATTTTTATATAACACTAGCAATTTTACCGCGGTTAGATCGTCTTCTTGGGGCGAATTCCTTCTGTATCCGTATAAAATATAATCTATGTTAGTTGGGAATAGTGTAGTTTCGAAACTTTTAGGTTACTAACAAACAAAAGTTTTTTCCTCTATCATATATGAAGTACAATTGGTCTTCAAATGTTAACTGAAGTTCAGAAAAAACATTAAAAAATTTGCATACAGATACACACTAGAAAAAACATAACTTCCTAAGCTTCATCAATCACATCAATTACGCAAAAAAATAATAAAAAAACATTTTATCGATAATTACATCCCATCCCTAAAGTCACCCTAAACATATGTTTTCACGCTCAAACTAGAGATTGCTCTTAACTTATTGACTGTAGTGTAGTGACTTACCCTCGGCTCAGTCGATTGGATTAACTTCGATATAGGGGATAAACTAATACGGCGTTTTCATTATTTAAACCTGTCTTGAGATGGGGTGCATTTAATCATGTGTGAGGATTTTTTTTTTGTTTAAGTAATTGTTTAAGCTAAATTGCTGGGATATTTTGACTACAAACGGTGGTTAGTTGAGTCATCTGCCTAGCCTTTTCCTTTCCTAACTATGTTGGGGTCGGCATCTATTCTAACCGGAGTAGTTAAGTATCTCATGTGGCAAATAAAATGATATTCCGAATCCCTTTGGTAAAACTGACTACTCGTACTGACAGACTTTCTGTCTTCTGACTACCCGTAACGACTGCCAAGATATTGAAATGATAGTCGGGAGCCAACAATTTAAATGCCGCAGAGTAGTAAGTACTAGAGATTAGTGCGTTCAAGCAAACAAACAAACTCTACAGCTTTACAATATAAGTGTAGATTTTCCTTTTATCACTTAAACAGCCCTACATATTTTCATTCTATCACTTTCCACAGCCCCAACTCTCAAGTCTAAACACAATTATAACTTTATCGATATCTAATCGTCCCAACACTGTTTGCTCACTTTATTCCGAACGATTAACTCTCGATGTCTTCGAGATTTTTTCCCTTCACTACATTTGCTGTGCCCATGAAAATAGTTGAACAAATGACTTTCACACTTCGCCGTTTTAAAGAAAAATTGTTTCAAGTTAATGTATTTTTAATGTTTCAAGTCTGTTTTGGTTCGGCTGTTGGTTTTTGGAGAGTAGGTATATAAATGTCGTAATTTTTCGGGTAGTTAGGTACTAGTATGATACTGTAACTTGTATAGTTTTATTGTGGTGTTGATTTAAATGTTAGGAACTATGTATATGTTTAGAGAAAAGCGGATTAGTAGATATTATAGATTTAGAGAAACGGAAGCGAATAAAAATTAAGTAGTTTGTAACCATACACAATGCATACTCAGTATTCATTCAGGGTTCAGCTATTTTACCATAAAAAAATAGACAGACAAACTTAATATTCCATTTATAGATATTTTTAGGTGTTTTTGGAAGATCTATTTTTTTTATCTAAGTGCATGAATAAATGAAGTATTGCTATCGATGTTCTAAATTCAAATCACTTTGCCGCTCTAGAATCTATTTCTACAATGTACACACTATACATATATACAAACTTAAACTACTTATCTTTATACAAAGCTAAAAATAAAATACTATATACAAAATATATATAAACATAAAACATAAAATATAAAAGAGCATCGATCAGGCGTCGAAGTATTCCTCCGCACCACTGTCCTCCGGAAACGTGCCCAGAAGACTGGCTGCATTGCCACGTTGAATGGCAATGCTAATTCTTTGTCCGAAGAATAAGCCAGCCCTCTGGTCGCGCGAAGCGTCGACAAGCCTTTTCGCGATGTCCTTATAAAGTAACCGCGAACTCGGGCCCCATGGTCCGAGCGTTTCGACCCCAAACGGCTCAAAAGTATAGTTCCCAATAAGGTTACTATACTTGCGCCGCTTGGTGGTCTCTGCAGAAGCAGCAGCCGCACCAGCATGACCTGCCGTGCAGGGAAGATGCGATGGCGCCAGGGTGTCGACGCACGTTGCATATGTTAGGATTGGCTCCTAGCCAATTTGATGGCATTCTAGTTATGACAAAAGTTTTATTTGGTTCCTATCGGTGTATTGTCGGTTGATATTTTTTTGTATTTTTACAACTAAAAACTGAACATTTTTGACTGACATTTTTTTTTAGTTTAATTAGTTAGTTATATAAAAAGTATTTAACAGCAAAAACAGCGTTTTGGGGGCTGTCTTTTGTAAAGACCTTCAAAAAGTGTGATTTATCAGCCTACTTTGAATAAATGACTTTTGATTTGATATTTTTACATACGAAAACTAGACACCATCAACTTATGTACATACATACTGTTTAAAGTCATTGAACCCTCACAGAAAAATTCCGTAACACCCCCTAATTTTCCCATGACACGTGTCACACATTTTTCTACCAATTTCTACTAACGAACAGTAGCAAACTATAATTTAACTACCACTATATGTACTAATTAATGAAAATAATTATGTGCTAGGCTAATTACGGTAGTCATTAAATATAATAGGTTATATAAGGTAGGTGTGAAACACGGTAAGTAGCACTTGTGGTGTGAAAATAATTATATACGAGCTTCTAATTAGAGTTGTGTTATTTTTTTGGTATCAAAAAATATGTGTAAGGTAGGTATGTAATGAGCACTTTGGGGGTAGGTAGACTTAAAAAAGATGGATGGTTGTGTCATGAATCGTAAATGTAATAATGGAGGATAGGTATGTATTTGATAATTTCTGTGTTAGACAGCTTATATGCCGAAGAAACTTATTAGGTTACTTGTAGTCCCGAGAGAACTATTTCTTAAACCTCTAAAACGTAGTCTATGTATTTTCGTTAGTAGTTTGTTTCTTTGAACGCGCTAATCTCAGGATTTGAAAAATTCTTTCACTGTTAGATAACCCATATATTTATACTTTTAATTTATCCGGGTTCGTACAGAGGTTCCCCCGGGATGCCGGTGAAACTGCTGGCAGAAGCTAGTAATTCGACAATGAGGATTTGAGAAAACTCTGACACTAGAGCTTGTCAGGTGATTAAAACCTCCTCACTCGACAGAATTTACGTATCATATCGTCTCAAAAACGCCACGAAAATTACAGCAAATCTTACAAACCCTACTCAACTATTAAGACAGCCACACCTAATTGTAATTCCGTAATAAAATAACTTTAAACAATAACAATTCTAATTATTTTCATTACTTTATTAGCGAGCTTGCCGACGTTTGACTGACTCTTAATTGGGAAAGTTGGCGCCAATTGAAATTTCACAGTAGGGGTTGGGGAGCCCGAGCTAAGTTTGGGGTTGTATTAACTGGTTTGGAAAACTGTACATGTCGTTGTTTTGTATAAAATTAGTATTTCTTTCAGTATTAGATAGGTTTGCTGTTTGCAATTTGCGGATTAGACAAATATTTTATTAAGTTTCCTTTGCAAGGAATGTACTTCTACTCTGACTATACTAATGTAATTGCCTTTTGTAGGCGTATAAATCATGCAAGTAAATAAATAAATATATTACTTTGTTACCTAGCTGAGTATTTCGGTCTTGCAAGCCTTTCATATAAAAAACTAATTGTACCGTACAAATTACAATGCTTCCAAAATTTTCCTATTTAATTTAAGAGTACCAAAAGAGTAAAAAGTGTGCGAGTATTCTAAGTTTATCTCCACTAATGCAATATGTTCTTGTGTGTCGCTAAAACTGCGATTGCATGTTTAGAATAATTAAAATAATACTTATTAAAAAGTCTAGCATTTACCAAGCTATCAATACAATTAATGAGAAATAACATCTCAATTCGATAAATCTATGCGGAGTCACGATTTTGAGTAACCTAAGTCATTAATAGCAAAGTAACTATAACTTAGTTTATGTATTATTTATTATGAATCCTAACAGGGTATTTATAAATGCACATAGTTTTTAACGGGATATGATATACACTATGTGGCAAACGTAGTGTAGGACGTCTTCAGGCACGGTGGAGTGATGACTTGCGCAAGACGGCTGGCAGGAGCTGGATGCGAGAAGCCGAAAATCGATCTCAGTGGCGTGCACTTGGAGAGGCCTATGCCCAGCAGTGGTCTGCGATAGGCTGATGATGATATACACTTTATGTATATAGTGTATTTTTTAGGGTTCCTTAATGAAAGGGTATGACGGGACCCTATTTGGAAGAAGTTCACTGTCCTTCTGTCTCCAGGCTGTATCTCATGAATCGTGATGGACAGTTGAAATTTTCGCAGATGATGTATTTCTATTACCTCTGAAAGAAATATTATAAAACTAAGTAGGTAGAATCAAATAATATTTTGTGGGACTGCCCTAAAATGTACGTGGTATTTCATTTTGTAGATGGTAAGGAACCCATCGTGCTTGAGTTCGACTCGGGCTTGGCTGTTTTTTTTTATATATCTGATGAGGAAACACTGAAACTTCAGTAAGTGTTTGGTAGCGGATATATTATGTATAGCGACGTAGGAAATAACTAATGATATACATACCATTTAGGAAAATGTATCCGTACAAAACTTTGCTCTTTTTCATTTTGATCATAATGATTAAGCAACACTTGACGTGATCGGTCCCTAAACTGACCAACTTGTCATGACGAATTCCTCTGTGCTTTATGGAAAATTCGCTTAAGATATTTATTTTAGTAACCCTGGAAACTGTTCAAGACAATAAGTCGTTAAGCAGTAGGCAGTAGTTGAAATATTTCCCTCAGCACACAGAAATACGTCAACAACATAACTTAAGTCCACTTTATTGTATTCCCGAGCACAGATACATAGAAAACTAATAACTTAACAATAGAACACAAAGACAAACAAACAATACGTAGTTAATTTGCACATCGTTATCCGATACTCTCGAGAACAAATGTGCAAGTAATTAAAGGTAATGCTCTTGCGTTATTACCTTTGGCCTAACCTTACCGTAACGAGGACCGCGCTCACACCGCGGAGTAACAAGATAGTTTGTGTTTAAGATCTTTGCTAATATTTTAGTAAATGTGTATATTTTTTTCAAACTTTATGGTTGAGATGATATTTTGTATTGTGGTACCTAACATGAATGAAAAAAGTTTTTTCTATTCTCTACTTGATAAATTGATAGAAAGATAAAGATAATCTATGTATTTTATTTATAAAACACAGAAATATTATTGTTACAGAAAGTGACTTAATTTTTTTTTTTCGTCATTCGTCATAGAGTTTTCGGTAGTAAAATATTAAATTTTATTAAAATTAAACTGAGTAGTTCCGTAGCAAACATTTAAATTCCATTCACCAGTTTTGGCTTGAAAACGCAACAGAGATACTTTCGCATTATAAGTAGTATTATTAGGTAAGGATATAGAGGTACAGATTACTAAGTATTGTATACCGGATGTTAATAAATAATGAAAGGTGTTAGGTGATCAAGATTATCTTTAGAATAAGTTAATGCACGTATATTGTAGACATATTGCGTATTGGTTACTATATGTATACCGAAACAGTCTATACTTACTTTGTAGAAACTGAAATGGGTGTCTAATAAAAGTCTTTGCAAACTTTTAACGATTCTATTAGATTTTTCTTGCTAGGTAATATCTACACAAAAAATAAAGTAGGTACCTATTTGTAAAGATTTTTTTTAATAATTAAAAAAAGAAACAAAGAAAACAACCATCCTCTTCCTACTCATCACGTAAGATTTTAGGTTTATTATTGTGGTAAAAAATTAGAAGTTCTTTTGTTTAACATCTATTTGATCAAGATTTTAGTAAAACACTTTTTTATTTTGTTAAAAAACAACACAATTTTTACACAGCCCCCAAGCTCAAATCTCTTACCACATATTTAACACCCACAAAACCTATAATAATTGAAATACAACGTTCCTTTCCACTCTCAATACACAACATTGTAACAGGCATCCGTTCTAAGACATTTGACTAATCGCTCCAGTAATTATCCCGCGTTATTGGCGGGCCAAGATGGCGGCCTGTCAAATCTGACGTTTACAAGTTTCGCGCCATTGGAGTTGTTGTTAGGTTATGTTTAAGATTGTGTTTTGTTTTCTAAGAAAAGGGGTTTATTGTTGTTATGCTGTGAAAATTAATAGGAAAAGATTTTTTGGTCCAAATTAAAGTAGTTCGAAAAAGAGGCGTAGGTTTTGGAATGTATTTTGAACCTCAGTTTACCTGTTTCATACTGAAAATGCACAAATAACGAAGTAGGTGATATCCCTACTAATATTATAAATGCAAAAGTAACTCTGCCTGTCTATTACGCTTTCACGTCTAAACCAATGAACTGATTTTAATAAAATTTGGTACAGAGATAGAGTTGACCTTGAGAAAGAACATAGGATAGTTTTTATCCCGGACTTTTGAAGAGTTCTCTTGGAAACGCGATATAACCGAACTCTTCGCGGGCGAAGCCGCGGGCGGAAGCTAGTGTAATTATAATTTGAATATTTATTCTAAAAATAATATGATCAATCTAAAGAATTTGTTCAAATCTCTTGAATAAATCTTTCAGTGTTAGACATCCCATTTATCGTGGAAATCTAAGCTAACTAAGCATTTTATCCAGATGTGTTAAATAGTTCCCATGTCACGCAAGTAAATCCGCTGACAGAAGCCATAGTCACTTTTCTAATATAAATTAATACCAGTTACAATAATAATACAGCCAAGGAATTTAATTAATAATGAACCAGGAAAAAATACATAAAAAATCAAGTCTGCCTGAGGCTTTAATTAAATCAATTATAAATTAATTGCACTTACTTTTAGCACCTTTACAAGGTGATAACTAGCTCTCAGTAGGTTGTAATTATAATTATGTTTAACTCGCTAATTAGTTTAGACAAGAGAATACAAGAAATAATAGGTGTTGAAAGTTATTTTTTTTCAGTAACACGGTTATGTCAATGTGATTTTGTGTTTTTTGAGTGTGAATGTTTTTCAAAACTAATCTCACGATCTGATAGGTACTTAAAAACTTTTAAACGTCTGTTGAACACTTGTCTAAAAAAGCAACAGTTTAAGACGTTGAAATAAGGTCCGTTTTGCAGCCACACTCTTATTAGACAAGTGTTCAACAGATGTTTAAATTTTTGTAGTATGGCTGTTATGTTAGCCTGTAACAGACCCACTGAAAACTTTGATAAGAATCAAGATTATAGTGAAGTTTTCATTCGGTCTGATGAGAAACAAGATTGTATAGTTTGACGACCTCTATGGCGCAATGGTCACCAAGCCGGACTGCCGAATCTGAGGTCCCGGGTTCGATTCCCGGTTCGGTCGACATTTGTGTGATGAGCATGCTTGTTGGCCGTGGTCTGGATGTTAAAATATGTATTTATAAATATGTATATGTGTAGCTATATGTAATTTATCAGTTGTGTTAGCACCCATAACACAAGTTAATTAATAACTTACTATGGGGCCAACCGACCGTGTGTGAAAAAGGTGTCCTGACATTTATTAGGTGTCCTGACATTTATAGTGATAAGAAATCAACACTTTCTTCAAAAACAAAAATTTTAAATCAGTCGCACAGCGACCAAATACCAGATCTTCGTAATGAGCGTACAACATTAATTTATTTATTTTTATTTATTTATCACAAAATACAACTATTATTACTGGGGAACCTAATGCAATAGTGTACCTATTGACAATTTTATTTATATATTTTTAACATACATCTTCATATTGATTTATGAGCCCAAAACAAACTATCGGCGGACTTAAAGATTGCATAATATTTGATTAAATGATATGTGAACAAAACTTTTAATTGTCTTTAATTCGAACAATCTATCGATATACTAAAAGTTTGCACTGTATCCCTAAAAGGACACATCTTAAAATTACACTCAGCCACTAACCACCCTACTCACGGTAGCCACGAGCCCTACAGGGTGAGGGGCAAAACAAATGTTTTATTCAATCTTGCTCAATCAATCGTTCACACATGTTAAGAGTAGATAGGAACAATTTGTTCACGTATCATTTATTATTATTGGTCTACGGTTTTTTTTTGGACTAGCGGTTT
The DNA here is from genome assembly GCF_030705265.1 of Helicoverpa armigera. NCBI lineage: Eukaryota > Metazoa > Arthropoda > Insecta > Lepidoptera > Noctuidae > Helicoverpa > Helicoverpa armigera. Next base: position 5,205,577 of record NC_087146.1, on the reverse strand, counting down.
GTTTCTGGGGTTTTCTTGTGTTTTCAAGTTTATTTTCATCTTACTAAATTGTTAAAAATATACCGTAAATAACACAATTCAGAACATTATTGTAAAGTAAACTAAACCTTATAAAGGTCGCCGTCGACGCTGGATGCAGGTCGCCTCCAACAGGTATCTGTGGAGATCTAAGGGGGCGGCCTATGTTCAGCAGTGGACGTCCTATGGCTTAGATGATGATGATAATGATGATGATGAAACTAAATCTATATTTACATAAAGATGTATTTCATCTTACTGATTTATAAAGCTGAAGAGTTTTTTGGAACGCGCTAATCTCAGAAACTCTGGACCGATTTGAAATTTTTTCAGTGTTAGATAGCCTATTTATCGAGGAATGCTATTGGCTACTTTTATCCGAGTGCTGTAAGTAGTTCTGAAACGTAGAATCGTCATCTGCCTAGCCTTTTCCCAACTGTTTTGAGGACGGCTTCCTTCCCTCAAATCAGCAGAGTGCTAATGTTTTATACGAAGCGACTGCTTATCTGACCTCAATTCAGTTACCCGAGCAACATGATAAACCTCGGTAGGTAAGACTGGTTGTCAGATCTTCTTGCTTCTGACTACCTCTAACGATTGCCAAATAAGTGCTGCAAAATTGTGGTCTCTTTAGTATGTTTTTACAGAAAAAACAGCTGAACCATGTCAGATATAAGGTTGGCTGTAAGAGAACCCAATTCTGGGTTAAGCCCGCCGTTGTACATAACTGTCTGTATGCCTTATGTATTTACTGTTTAGTGTGCAATAAAGAAGAAGAGAGACAATATTTGATATGGAAAAACGTGGTACCCTGAACACAGATATAAGATCTATTTTACACTAATATTTCACAAGTATTGACATCCCATTAACATCTATACAACCACAAAACAATTGCACTTAATTTTTTCATTCACAAACAAAATACACAAACAAACCATTACTAATACCTCAAAAAGCTTGTTGTTCTGCGCAAGAGTGAGAGGCTCGTGACGTCACGCGCTGTCTCAGTCGCACGCGCAGTTGCTTTTATTTTAACTGCCACGGTATCGGACGCGAGGGCCACCCAGATGCGAACGTAGGGTTTGCACTCAAGTATTTTTTGAGCATTTTTTATAGAAATATTTTGTCCTATTTTTTTAATGTGCTGAAAACGGATAAAAAGGAGTCTAGCTCCGTCTCCAAGGTATCTTGTTACTGTTACTGTTACAGCCTTTTTATCGTCCCACTGCTGGGCTGCGGCCTCCTCTCACACGGAGAAGGATTGAGCATTAATCACCACGCTTGCTCAATGCGGGTTGCTGATTTCAGACTTTATAGTCCAGGTTTCCTCAAGATGTTTTCCTTCACCTTTTTTTATCAGCCATTGGTGTCCAAGATACAATTAGAAAGTACATACAAACTTAGAAAAGTTGCATTGGTATCTTGTATCTACGTGAAAATTATCTTCTCAAATCGGTTGAGCCATTTTAGCGTGAATGTATAACAAACCCTGATTTTGCTAAACTACAAGGTTCTTGTATCTGGGTCAAACACAAAAGGAGAAAAAAAAATGTTCATACAACTTAAAAACCGTTATTTAAATATCATATCAACATTAAATCGCTTTAATAATTATTTCGTCTGGAAAACTTTTTCTGGATCATAAAAAAAATCAGCTTAACCGAAATTTATTTCATTTTTTTCGCTTTTGAATCTGAAAAGATCCCCTTCTGTAGACTGTTCGGATGGCAGGTAGTTGAGTTCAAGTGATAATTAAAAATATATACAGATACTTTTGATACTTTTAATTATATTACATATTTTTAATTAAAATATACACACTATACATATATACAAACTTAAACTACTTATCTTTATACAAAACTAAAAATAAAATACTATATACAAAATATATATAAACATAAAACATAAAATATAAAAGAGCATCGATCAGGCGTCGAAGTATTCCTCCGCATCACTGTCCTCCGGAAACGTGCCCAGAAGACTGGCTGCATTGCCACGTTGAATGGCAATGCTGATTCTTTGTCCGAAGAATAAGCCAGCCCTCTGGTCACGCGAAGCGTCGACAAGCCTTTTCGCGATGTCCTTATAAAGTAACCGCGAACTCGGGCCCCATGGTCCGAGCGTTTCGACCCCAAACGGCTCAAAAGTATAGTTCCCAATAAGGTTACTATACTTGCGCCGCTTGGTGGTCTCTGCAGAAGCAGCAGCCGCACCAGCATGACCTGCCGTGCAGGGAAGATGCGATGGCGCCAGGGTGTCGACGCACGTTGCATCCCACACCAAGGGCCTACCCAACTTCCATGGCAACAACGTCATACCATCTGGCCTCTTTCCATCGTCACGTACCAGTCCATTAGGCTCTAACACGGCTGGCACGCCGGCGGTGGAAAGAGCACGACGGATAATGTCGTTAATGCTGGCATGCCGTGCAATACGACCAGCACTTCTGCAGCACGACAGACCATGGTGCCCGAGGCTGTCGACGGCTTCACCGCAATGGCAGCGATGCGGAGCAACACAGGGAGCGCCTAACCGTAAGCATGTAGCGATGCGGAACGTTGTGTCATCCAGCATAGTGCCTATGCTAGATGACGGGATCGCCTGTAACCAGAGGCCCGACTCCCACTCTCCCACAGCCAACAAACGGGCACGCTCAGCAGCACTATTACACGTATTTAATAGATTATTCCGTATAGTGCTACAGAGCGGCCCGTCCCATTGTCTCTGAGAGCAGCGGTTGCCGGGCAAATCCGTATTGGGAGTAGCCATTTTCCAGGCATCCAGCGCATCGGTCAAACACGGTACTTCAACATCAACCAGTGCAGAAGACGACAATATCTTTCTGGTTAATGTATCAGTACTGTGAACCGAGGAGAGGAATGCCGGTAAACTAACACTTGAAATTTTGCGGACGCCGAGACCTCCCATGCGTATTGGGAGTGCAGCTTGCTGCCAGGCTCGATCGTCCAAGGCCACATTGAGGATGGAGGTGAGGGTGCTTCTGATAATTTGGTCAACTTTGTCCAAAACTTGTGGGTGCTTCCATATATGTGAGGAGCGAAGAATATAAGTAAATTTTGGTCCAAAACAACAGTACCGAATCAAAGTGAAGGCCGAATGTATACTGATTTTGTATAATCTCTCTGAAACATCATTAAAATTTTGAATTTTCTCGTTAATATAACTGTTGAAGGACTCATCGAGAATAGGTGATCCCAAGAGGCGAAGGGAACTTTTTTCTAGTACTGTCAAATTTGGAGCTATGGATTGGAATTTCGAAAAGACTTGTTGGTTGTTATCAGGGATGAAGATTTCACATTTTGATAAATTTAGTTGTAAGCCAATGGAGTCGAATTTTTGTATTAAAAACCTAAAGTCGTCAGCTACAGTATCTGCGTCGCCTCCTAGGATCCCATCATCGAGGTACCACACATTAAATTTAGAATTTAGCTGTCGAATAATAGGGTTAATAGCCAAGCTGAAAATGGCAGGCCCCAGAGGATCACCTTGTTGACATCCGACTGCCGAATCTAGAACTTTGTCTTTATAGAGTAATTTAGTTGAATGTCTATAACACTGCCAAAGAAATTTATATAATTTTGGAATTTCATTTTAACTTCCGTCAACAAGGTATCTCTATTTACGGAGTTAAAGGCGTTCCTAATGTCAACCTTAAGGATGACCTCGCCTTTCCCGCTATTTACATACGTGGAAAGGGCGTGTACCGCAGCCTCACAACCCCCCTTCGAGCCAAAACCTAGTTGTAAGGGCTGAAATTTGGCGGCCAGGGTTTCTTTGTAGTAGGCACAGCCAAACTTGGCTGCGATACGGCGATATGTGCATCCCACGGCAATGGGACGGATGCCGCCATCTTTTTTACGCAGGGCACATAAATTGGCGCCATACAAAACGTCGATGACGGCTCCGTTCACATTGCCGGAGAGCATTAGGTTAATAAGGGCTGTCAGCTCCTTCAAAAGCGACTCACCAGCTTCCCCGGCGCTTGAGCACGTCAGATCCTTAAGGTGCTGCGGCGTCAAGCCGTCGAGGCCACTGGCAGAGCCGCTCCGGAAGGAGCCGACAGCAGCGCACAATTGGTTGGCTGTAATTGATAGATTATCTGAGTCTGGGGCAGGAGGGTCGGGGAAGGAGAGGTCATCCGATGCTGCCGGGTGTTTACTCTCCAGAGCTGCAACAGTCTCTGGGGAGCACGGCGCAACCACATCACTACTGAAAAGAATTCTAGCGGCACCCTTATGTCACCTTCCCTAATTTTGACTCTACATGATGCAAGAGTCCTTTGTGGGAAAACTGTGCTGTAAATTTTGGGTCAAAAGAAGTAGAAGGACTATTACAGTTCTCTTTAACTTGGGCTGTTAGGGTTTTTTTGGAGGCCAAATTTTTTTGGACATGTAGTATCTTATAGGGAAAGGTAAGTAACCGCTCCCAAGCACGTTCAGAGTTCTCTCGGACGACGAGAGAGACGCATCGTGCCAAACACGCTGCCACGGATGGTCTCGCGCCTCGAGGAACTCTTTTTAAAACGGGTATGGAATTTTTGAATTTACATAGCTGTTGCCAAATGGGGGTGGGATCAGGATTAGATGGGGTACTAGGTAAGGATATGGGGGCCGAAGGCACACCGTGAGGTTTATGAACCTTGCCGCAGTGCACCTTCAAACCCCGTTCACCTTTAAAAAAACGTGCTTGTGAGCAGTGGGGGCATCTCACTGATCCTTCCAGCGATGTGGCAGGCTGACTTCCACCATCACTACATGCGTCAATACATACTTTTAATTCATTTTATTATATCAGTCATATTATCAAATATTCATAACATAACGAATAAAAAATATATAAAACTTAATTTTGAATTAAACGTTATAAAAATGTTGTTCACAAATTTTGGGTCTACTTCTGTAGACAAATAAAATGAGCCTAAATTTGCTAAAGATGAACGCATCGTTTTTATTTTGTCTCTTGTGTTGGTAGCATTGCATTCTCTGTCATTTGCTCGGTTGTTATTTTACGTAAAGTGCGTGTGATAAGAGAAACTCTTTATATTATTCAAATACACAAGTTTTCGGTCGAGATCAGTGTGTCTTTCCTGTGACTAGGATACCTGAGTAAGTAACCTTTGCAAATATATAAAAACATAGATTGTAAGTGCATATGTGGGCGCGGTTTGCAAATATTACATTGCTTAAATTCTAACCTCTAATGGAAGGCTGCCATCTTTGATTTATAAAAATGTGTCTCTCCTGTAGACATCTTTACTGTAGACGTAGTGTCTACAGGAGGGAGGTATGTCAACAGAAGTGAATAATAAAGAACTTTGACTACCTACATTCGAAAAAAAAACAATTGTGTTAATCACTTTTAGCTGATTTATAGATAAGAGAGGTTCAACTTAATTCATATTATACGTGTATAATGTCTGGGGTCTGTCTGTGGGTTAATTGCTCAAGATCTGATGATGAATTTTTAAGATCATTTAATAAGGTTTTGAAAATATATATTTTTTGTGTTTGATATTATTTAAGATTTTAACACCGAAGTTAAATCATTTATTATATAAATGCTAATGTATTTGTGAGCAAAATAAATGATGGTTTTGCACTTTTATCTTCCACTTTAATTTGTGTTTTGCTCTGCATTGTGTTGCTTGCTTGCTCTTAGCGCATGATGGTCCTTGTTTTTTGCTCCAGTTATTATGCCACGAACAAGTCGATCAGGGAAGCTTTCCGAAGAAGAAAAAAAGGAACGCAGACGCGAGCAGAAAAAACTTAGTATACGCCGTGCGCGGGCCAAAATGGATGAGGCAGCTCTCGAAGAAAGAAGAAGGAAGGATAGGGAGAGATACAAAGCTAAAAAACAGCTCGGGCAACTTAAGACTATTAAAGACTACACGCCAAGAGAACAAAGGCAGATAAGAAAAATATGGAGAGAAAAAGCGAAAAAGAAACGCGACAAGGAAAAAGGGAACGTGATTTTGTGCAAGAGAACACACCTCCATCAAGTCCTTCGTTTTCGCGTATACAAGTTGGCAGAGCGATGGCTACAAGGAATAGACGACGACTTGTTGCAGAAAATAATAATTTAAAGAGAAGAGTTCTTGAATTAGAATCTAAAATGGCTAAATATAGAATGAGGTGGTTAAGAGCAAGTAATAAACTGGAAAAGAAAAAGGAGGTGGTAAAAAGAATAAAACGATTAAGACTCAAGAGATAAGAAAAGCAATCCATGACTTCTTAGTGCAAGATGAACACAGCAGATTAACGTCTGGAAAAAAAGACACAATCACAAGAAGGAAGATCAAGAAGCAAATTCGCTTTTTAAATGACTCACTTTTGAATTTGCATAAGGCATTTGTGAACAAAACTGGAATGACTATTTCCTATGAAACATTCCGAAGAAATCGTCCATTTTGGGTTTTATTCCCTAAGGTCGATGCTAGGAACACTTGTCTATGTGCCATACACACAAATAATGAATATATAATTCGAGCACTGTATCATTCAAAAATAATTCCGTATGTTTCTGCTTCATCTTTAATGAAAGACTTGTGTTGCAATAACGCCTTGGCAGTAATCTGCTTAGAACGAAATTGTCCTAACTGCAAAAATAAAATTATTCAGTGTAATGACTTTGTTGAAAACGATACTATAACTTACGAAAGATGGATCACAAAACCTGTAACTGTCGTTATAAAGGGTGAAGTAAAACAGTGTAAGAAAACTATTAAAGAAAAAGTACAAACCACGAAGAAGGCGCTTTTGAACGTATTAAACTCTAATTTACCGACTTTTATGAAACATGTTGCATATGTAATCCATCAATTCAAGACCATTCAAAAAATAAAATCACAGTTAACGCCGATAGACGGACTTCTCCATATAGATTTTTCAGAAAATTATCAGTGCAAATACGGTCAAGAAGTACAATCAGCTCACTTTGGGGGTTCGAAGATACAATTATCCTTACATACTTCCGTCTACTACTCTACCGAAGCGGAACCACCACACAATTATACAGAAAGTACATCCTTCTGCACTGTCTCAGAAAATGTTAGGCATGATCCCGTTCTTATCTGTGTACATTTACAGGCATTAATAAATAGAGTTAAAGAGTTATCTCCAAATCTGAAAAACTTGCACATTTTGAGCGACGGACCATCTACACAATATCGGAACAAATCTATGTTTCACTTGATTGCAACGTATCTAAGCAAAGAGTTCAACGTAGATTCCATTATTTGGCACTATAGCGAACGTGGTCACGGCAAAGGTGCACCTGATGGAGTGGGTGGTTGCGTAAAAAGAACTTGTGATAACCACGTCGCAAGAGGCCATGATGTGGCAAGTTTGGATGAGCTAATGTTATGCTTAGAAAACAATTGTAAGGGGATTGAAGTTCATCGAATCAATGAATCCCTAGTTCCTAAAATTCAACAAATTATTGACAGCAGCACTACACGACCTTTTAAAGGAACGTTTGGTATTCATCAGCTAACATGGAGTGTCAAAAACCCAGGAATTATCCACGCGAGACGATTAAGTTGTTTGGTGTGTCCCCCTCACCAAGTATGTCCACATTATGAAATGGGTCGAATCCAAATAAACCATATTAGGGATTCAATAATGCCTGGCACATCTAGAACGATAGGCACTCCTGATTCATCCTCGTACAATTTGTCACCTGATTGCCTCGAAAGATCGGGATCATCAGGCTCCTTATCTGAGCGTGATTTTGAAATGGCTCCAGCCACACCTGACGCTTCGACTGAGCCAAATTCACCAGGACTTTCCGATAGACTGACACCAGGTCTTTCTATTGAAATATTTAACCAGATGCATAAACCCCAGAAGAAAAGAATCTATTCAGATGACTCTGAAGCTTCTGAAGATTCACCACAGAGAAAACGGCCGACGAATTTCATGTGGGACGATTCTGATGAGGAAAACATTTTTTAATATTCTGTATACTTAATTATGTTTGCCTATTATTGAATCATATTTTACTACACATTAGGATACGTCCACATCTGGCGAATGCGCAGCTCGCGAACGGCTCGCGATGAGATGTTAAATATGTTTTCATTCTAGTAAGTACGTCTACAGAAGCTGATTGTCTGTTCTGTGGACAAATGTCAAAAAATGTTTGTACTGAATTGGTATACGTTTTTATTATGTTTTGTTTAGGGATCGAGGAGAACTCCATTTTAAGTTTTTTTTTATTTTTTCTATACTTGACCTTATTAATATGATTATAATAAGGCACATTTTGTTCCCTTCTGCAGACAACACAATCTCTTCTGTGGACATAAAAAAACAAAAAACGTGTTTTTTTCCTAAAATATCCAAGACTGATCTCTAGTGATATTATTGTAAGAATATTAATATGGAACTTTAAATAAATACAACATTTTATAAAAAATAGTGAAGTTTTATTATAAATATTTTGTAATGTTCACTTTTTGTGTTTGACCCATCTGCGAGCAAAATTCGTACTCAAATCGGTTGTGCCATTATAGCGTGAAAGCATAACCAGCTCTTCTTTGTACAAGGTATAATGTTATTTCAATAGAGGTAAATAGGCTTTAAGTGCATATTCTTTCATTTATTTTCAAACAAGAAATGAAACTAAACTTTCATAGCCGATAATCAATAGAGAATTATAAAAGAAGAACTGAATTGACTGCAAATAAAAGGCATAAGGCAGGAGGATGCTGATGCCATTGGATTGTGGATTCTCTACTCCCTATTTATTACTAAAGATTCTTCTATACACATTGGAAAACTCAATAGACACTTTAAACTTTGTTTTCATTTTAAATGCTTCAATATCAAAGAATACTAAGCCCACCCGAGCGCAACTTACGTGCCAACCCTACAACAAAATATAATTATCGGTAAACTCCTGCGCAGAATTAATTTGTCAAAACATACGTCGGTTCCATTATTAATAAAACGACTAGGTGCGGGTCACTCATGGCCAAAGAACATGTATGTGCTTTAAGGATTAAGCGGTAATGAGTACCGTGTCTTAGGGTCCTGTAATTTATACAATATTCTTGACATTCTTACCTATTCTTCTCCGTTGGTCTTTGCGATGTGAATTTTATATTTTCTTCTTAAGTTCAGTTGAAAACCACCAGCACTAGCTAGCAGGCATAATGCTGAGCTGGACCTATTTGGCATACCCACTCTCTTCTATTCGTACCTACTAGTGTCTTGTGTCTTCGGATGAAATGTAGACCATATCCCTTCTCAGGCTCTAAGCTATCTGTGTACCTTTAATTTAAGTCGGTTTGGCTTGATTGCCGACATATAGACAGAGCAACTTTCGCCAGTATTTTTTAGCATTAGGTAGTAAAGATTTATTTTTGTTCTCATCTATCTTTTCAAAATATATCATCCTCCGAACCTTTTTCCCAACTATGTTGGGGTCGGCTTCCAGTTTAACCGGATGTAGCTGAGTACCAGTGCTTTACAAGGAGCGACTGCCCTATCTGACCCCCTCAACCCAGTTACCCGGGCAACCCAATACCCTGTGGTTAGACTGGTGTCAGACTTACTGGCTTCTGACTACCCGTAACAACTGCCAAGGATGTTCAATGACAGCCTGGACCCACTATGTATCTCGTCTTTAAAACTCGGAGGAATACGTCATGACAAGGTGGTCACCCATCCACGGGCCTACGGTGCTAAGCGTTGCTTAACCTTATGATCCAACGTTCGAGAGACTTGTAAGTGTTAACCTTAAGTTTGTAAGGAGCTCCTTATAAACCCTATAGGCACTCAACCAAAACGAAAAATAACAGCTTAATCCTAAGAAATTGAAAGTCCATAACATTCCCAGTGCCCAGTGCCCAGTGCCCAGTTCCCAGGTGCGTACAACGAATTTGTCCCAGTATAGAGACGCCCACGGTAACATTGGATGGCTTTATAGACCTCACACGTTGAGAAATATAGATGTCAATAGCGTTGTTTGTATACAGGGTGTGACAATGTGGCTTATGGCTTAAATGGCTTTTATGGCTTAACTAACATGCTTTTGTTTTTTGTTTTTGAAGACGTCGTTTCTAGGGTTATCGATAAGGAATGTGAGTTAGGCTGATTTATTAAATAAAATTAGAAAGGACAAATTGGGTAGCTTCTCAAAAATTATACCATCGGACAAAAGTCGTCAAACTTTTCAGTGTACAATTTGTGGGTACTAAGTAGGTACTTACTGTTGAATAGCCAACTGATAATATGACTGTTTCTAATTGAAAAAAAGCTCTTTATTGACTAATACAAACCATGTTCTATCATATCATTTTACTATGTGTATGAACCTACTTTGTGTTGTTTGTACATATGTTGGTACTAGGTACTATTATTGCAATAGCAATCAATACATACCATGAATAAATTATTTCTATGGTGATATGATATTTCTAATAAATTATTATTATTTAAATGCTGCCGGCCTCTTGGGCACGCTCCCAGTTGACAGCGATGGGGACGAATTTTTTGACGCTTTTAGTTGTTTGTTTTACTAGGATAGTTTTTGATTTTTATTGTAAATATGTATTGTAAATATCTGTGTAAATAAAGTTAATTTTCTATGGTGTTCGAGTTTCTATGTGATCTAAATAATAGCAGCTTTCGACTTCAAAAAGACAACTTATTATTGTTTTGCGACGTCGAAATCATTGTTTTACATGACATGGTACATATTACATACTTACATATTTATTTATTTATTTACAAATTTTTGTACACACACATAATAAAGAAAAAAAACAGGAAAGAAAGAATTGTACATATGTAACACATAGATAAACATTTGCTTTACAAAACTGTTTACACAGTTACCTAGTTCTCTCTTGCAATTCTTTTCAGCCGCTTCTTGAAGAATTTCTTTACGTACCCGGATAAAATATAGTCCGGGTATAGTGTAGCTTCCCAACAGTAAAATGATTTTCTAAATTGGTTCAGTAGTGTCACAATATCAAACTTTTTTTTTGCAATTATAATCTCCTACCAATACAAAACACGCTGTATATAAAAACAATAAAAACAGCCGCACCGTGCGCCCACGCATGTATTCGCAACAAACACACAAGTTTACAACGAACATTATTTAATTTTACATTCACACACTCACTTTAATGTACATATACATACATACATTAATATAAACATACATATGGAATTAATCTTATCCTACTTTAATATGTATGTATTATAAATGTGACTTAATTCTAAGGATGGGTTGGTATTTGTTACTCTTTCACCCAAAAGTAGGTACCTACTGTGCGGATTTTGATGATGCTACATTTTATCCGGGTGTGGGAAGAAGTATCCTCAGGGCGCAGTAGAAATGACGACGCAGACAAAACAAGTAATATTACTAAAAATAAGTCGAAATAGACTAGTGTTCAAAGTACCTGCCTCTCAAGTACGAGTCAACAAATTCAATTCTAAAACTGACACATTCTCTTATTATTTACTAATTCTAATTCTTCCACATGACTCACTGTATTTATTACCAAAAATCGCAAGAAAATCTGTTCATCCGGTTTAGAGTGTATCACGAACAAACATGCAGACAAACTTTGTATCATAACATGTAGTCATATAGAGCTTAAATCACCCGTTAACATCTAGTCTATAAAACTAAAAAATACGAGTTCAAAATGCAAATAAATACTAGCTTGTAATAACGCAATGAAAGATAGTCTAGCAATTGTAATTATTTTATCTGTAAGGCAAACCGATCCGTATACTGTAGCTAGTATGCTGAGATAACGTTAATAAATAGGAATTTAAAACGTGTAAGATATAGTCAATTTGTTAAGTTGGAAATGGTTAGGTTAAATGGATGAAAAACACTGGGTTCTGTATTTATAGGAATTTTTTTTTGGAGTTTGGAGAACTGTATAATATTTGTTTCGAAATAGGTTACTTTTTGACAAAAATACAACAATAATAGAGATTTTTTTTGTCAAAAATGCCATTTTTGACTTTATTTAAGAAAGAACAGTTTTTTTACATTGTAAATAGTTTGGCTGATTTTTGTTTTGTAAACGAATCATCATCATCATCATCAAGCTGAAAGTTTGTTTCTTCGATCGCACTAATCTCAGAAACTACAGGATCTATTTGCAAAAATCTTTCAGTTCACACAATTTACTCAACAAATAACCACGATAATACCAAATTCATAGTACCTACAAAGAATTAAACTTTCAAAGTTTTCAACATCAACCTACGGAACTCCAAAAAATATCTCCCAGATCATTTATCTTTTAGACTTTTATTAATAGCAGTATTATCCATTATCCGTCAGTTTTAAACTTATCAACGAGAACCCGTGTAATTTTCATACCAAAAAACTCTAACCAATTTGTCAATGGTAGCTAAGTAGGCTGACAATATTTTTTGCCTTGACTCTTAAAAAGTAATTAAAAAAAGTTAATTGGAACAGTCTATGGTCCGGTGAATTCTTGATGGTTTGAAGAATGTTAGAGAATGATCGATTACGTAAGATTTTTTCTTTTTCTATAGCGTTTAATAAGACTGAGTATGCGCAGGTAAGATTATCGCTACTTGTAGAAGAAGAATTTAATTGCAATGAGAGTCTCGTAATGACGGTATTTCGGAAGGCACGATAAACTGTCCCGGCTGTCCCGGCTGTCATTGAACATCTTTGGCAGTCGTTATGGGTAGTCAGAAGCCAGTAAGTCTGACACCAGCCTTACCAAGGAGTATTGGGTTGCCCGGGTTACTGAGGTGAGAAGAACAGATTGGCAGTCGCTGCGTCTGGTAAGACTGGAAGCCGACACCAACATAGTTGGGAAAAGGCTAGGCAGATGATGATGGGTTTAATTTCTTTGTCGCAGGTTTTTTTACTTAAAACTTTACCGCTCTTACAGATCTTCTCACTTTCAAAGACAAACCAGAGTCAACTCTGTCATCTTTTCTTCCTCATTCACCTGTCAACGCGTAACTGTCAAATTGACGTTGACACTTCGGGCCCATGACCACTAATTTGTCAGTAAGTGATCGCTAATTATTGTCGAGTGGGTGGCTTCTCTGTCTGCAGTCATAAAACATCTTGAAACATATCTGAGAGCATAAATATGTCGGTCCTGTCATTAGTTTCGAGCTAAGAGGTGAGGCTATATTTGGATGCTGGGTTGCCAGAGCAGGGAATTAATTTAGTAGGTTGGTATAATTAACAGTGATTAATTTTGACTATAAGGAGATAGTAGATGGTTATTCTTGAATTGTGTAATTAGAGTAGATAATTATATTTTTTTCCTTAAAAGACAATTATTACCTTGATTATTCTGTAGCTTTATAGTCGAATTTAAAAAAGTGTTAATCAGTAAAAAAAACACCTATATTTATATGACCGCCGGTGCCGGACGTGTGCGAGAGCAGGCTCTCCACAGTACCTGGCGTGTCCGCTGGAGGGCGCCACAGTGTCGTGCACAGTGTCGCACGGCGGCGAGCGCGGTCAGTAGCGCGGCGGTCACCGCCGGTGCCGGACGTGTGCGAGAGCAGGCTCTCCACAGTACCTGGCGTGTCCGCTGGAGGGCGCCACAGTGTCGTGCACAGTGTCGCACGGCGGCGAGCGCGGTCAGTACCGCGGCGGTCACCGCCGGTGCCGGACGTGTGCGAGATCAGGCTCTCCACAGTACCTGGCGTGTCCGCTGGAGAGCGCCACAGTGTCGTGCACAGTGTCGCACGGCGGCGAGCGCGGTCAGTAGCGCGGCGGTCACCGCCGGTGCCGGACGTGTGCGAGAGCAGGCTCTCCACAGTACCTGGCGTGTCCGCTGGAGGGCGCCACAGTGTCGTGCACAGTGTCGCACGGCGGCGAGCGCGGTCAGTAGCGCGGCAGTCACCGCCGACGTGTGCGAGAGGCTCTAGTAGCCACTAGCTGCGGATACCTCCCGCTTTATGCGTAGAATCTGCCCCGGCGAAGATGGCACACCAACGCTGATAGGCAACCGGTAGTGGCGGATTCGGCGGGGTAGTGAAGTCTTGTGATAGGCTTAGGGCGACGTCAGAGGTCAAAAGTGCTCGTCGGCCATTCACTGCATCCAAAACCTTCTCCAGTCGTGGCGGCTCTCCGTTCCACTGGGAATAGAGGGTGGAGGACGAGAGTGCGTCTGTGTCTGCGCAAACACTTACGCACTTAAATATTTCACGCGCAACTGACTGCTTCTGCTTACTGGATCCTGATAAAAGACCTGCGGCGATGGGCTGAAGTAGAGAGGTTGGGTGGTGGTGCACACCCGGCTTTGTCTGAAGCCTGCACGTATGGCAGCCTAAGGAGAGTGGTCGTTTCTGCACTGCACTTGGGACAACAGTGTGGATTGGGCAGCACCTTAGGTGATGAAGCAGCCCTATTTAGGAGGCACTGCTTCCCCGCTCAGCCGGGGAGGGGCTAGAAAAGGTGTCCTAAAAATGCTTGTCCCGTCAAATTGGGGAGTAGCAACCGCGGCTGCTTAGGCACCCCATTACTCGCGGTCGACGTAACAAGAAAAATAAGATAAAACATCATTTATGACATTTGGCGCATGGAACGTGCGTACTTTAATCGATAATGACGGAAACCTTTGCCCGGAGCGTAAAACTGCTGTCGTAGCACGTGAGCTTGCTCGATACAATGTAGACGTGGCAGCTTTAAGCGAAACACGCTTAGCTGACCAAGGCGAACTCGAGGAAATCGGCGGTGGTTATACATTCTTCTGGAAAGGAAGACCCCAAAGTGAACGAAGGTTAGCTGGCGTAGGGTTTGCCATCAAATCCACCATCGTAAAAAAACTGCCAGAATGTCCACAATACATCTCGGACCGCATTATCACATTACGCCTTCACCTACCAAACGACAACTACCTGAATGTGATAAGCGTATACGCACCAACAATGAGTAACGAGGACAGTGTCAAAGATCAGTTTTATGAAGAACTTAGCCAATGCCTTACCAGCATACGTTCAAGCGAACAAATACTGCTGCTAGGCGATTTCAACGCGAGGGTTGGCAGAGATTCTGAGTCGTGGCCGGGCGTGATTGGAAATAATGGTGTGGGCAATATGAATAGTAATGGACAATTACTACTCACACTCTGTGCCCAATTCGACCTCACCATCACAAACACTCTGTTTAGGCTTCGCGACAAATTCAAAACCACCTGGATGCACCCGCGTTCTAAACACTGGCACCTCCTCGATTACGCGATAACACGACGAAGGGACATCTCCCAGGTGCATATCACACGCGTTATGCGCGGCGCGCACTGCTGGACAGACCACAGGCTTTTGGTAACTAAGTTGAGACTCCGCCTTCGTGAACCACGAAGACCTGCAGGGCTAAACCAATATCTCTCAACTTAGATCGACTGGATTGTAAAGATCTTCAAGAAAATACCAGAAAGGCCTAACAGATGCGCTAGATGTGTTTGATGCCCAGCAAGGTGACTTAATATCTAAATGGAAACAGATCTCATCCACCGTACTGACTGTGGCTACGGAAACCATAGGATACAGAAAACGAAACAACGAGGACTGGTTTGACCAGAATGATAGGGCCCTAACTGAAGCATTCAAACAGCATCGTGTACTCATAAAGCGTAATGAAGGAAATCATAAATCCAGTCATGAAGTCCGAAGTAGTGGTGATTCCTTAAGGAAATTAACGAGGAAGATGAAAGATAGATGGTGGCTTGAAAAGGCAAAAAAGATACAGTGGCTTGCAGATACCCACCAACTAGGCGCTTTCTATGAAGAAATGCGTAAGTTGATTGGCGTTTCCATAAAAAACTGCACTCCATTAAGATCCCTAGATGGTTCCCAAAAGCTCACTGCTAAGCAGGATATACTTGATCGTTGGGCAGAGCACTTTAACCACCTGCTCAATGTAGATCGATCAGCAGATCTTGAGCATATAAAGCGTATTCATCCTCTGCCGCCGAATGAGTCGCTTGCTGAACCACTAACTTTTGCTGAAGTTGTTGAAGCCATCAAAGAGCAGAAAAATAAAAAGCAGTTGGCGTTGATAACATCGCCGGAGAACTGCTGAAATACGGAGGAGCAACTTCATACTTACATCTGGCAAATTTTGATCGCATTTGGAACGAGGAAACAATACCACCTGAATTTAAAATATCCCGTATACAGACACTGTATAAAACAAAGGAGACCGTTCCGACTGCAACTCCTACCGGGGTATATCGCTCCTCTCTGTCCCTGGGAAGATATTTGCCAGAGTTCTTCTCAACCGGCTTTTACCAGTCTCCGAAGCCATATTGCCAGAGACTCAGTTTGGGTTTCGACCTAACAGGGGCACCGGCGAAGCCATCTTTTCCATCAGGCAACTCCAGGAAAAAAGCCGAGAACAAGGCCAACCTTTGTGTATGTGCTTCGTGGACTTAGAAAAGCTTTTGACTGCGTGCCGAGGGAAGCCCTCTGGACTTTACTGGCAAAATTAGGTTGTCCTGAGAAGTTTGTGAGAATGATTCGCCTTCTGCAAGACGAGATGACCTGCTGTGTTACCTATAATGGTGACCAGTCAGAGTTCTTTCCTGTCACCTGTGGGGTCAAACAAGGTTGTGTGCTTGCGCCAACACTGTTTGCTCTCTACTTTTCTGTCGTTGTCAGTGAAGCACTCAAACAAACTTCTGCTGGAATCAAAATACGTTTCAGGACTGATGGGGGACTTTTCAACCTGGCCAGATTAAAAGCATATACTAAAGTATCTCATGCTCTTATAACGGAGATCATGTACGCTGATGATCTGTGTTTTGTTGCCAACTCTGCACAAGAGCTCCAGAACCTGATGACTAACCTTCAGGAAGTCTGTTGTCGTTTCGGTCTAAAATCAGTGTTAAGAAAACTGAGGTAATGGCAATCGACTCTCAAGGAGCTACAGAACTTATCAAGGTAAACATTGGCGATACTGAGCTGAAGCAAGTGAATACCTTCAAATATCTGGGCAGCACAATTACATCCAAGTGTGACCTTGATGCCGAAATAAACCATCGCATTGGCGCTGCATCAGCTGCTTTCGGTAAATTACGAGACAAGGTCTTACACACACATGATTTGAAGCTTTCGACAAAAATCTCCGTTTACAAGGCCATAGTCCTCCCAAATCTTTTATACTCGGCTGAAACATGGGTCCTCTATCGGAAACATATACGGGCGCTGGACCGATTTCATCTAAAGTGCATAAGAGACATTCTGAAAATCAAATGGTCGGATCGGATTAGAAATACCGAAGTGCTACGACGCGCGAATGTCTGCGGCATAGAAGCGTACCTGATGCGGCGACAGCTCAGATGGTGCGGTCATGTTTTACGCATGGATGATGATAGGGTGGCCAAACGCATCTTCTTTCTGAACTCCAGAACGGCAGACGGAAACAAGGTGGCCAGTTCTTACGCTTCAAGGATGTTCAGAAAAGACACATGAAAAGGTGCAACATTGATCCTCAGAACTGGGAGACAAAAGCCATTTGCCGCCCTGAATGGAGAGGCCTACTTAAAAATGCGATCAAAGATTTCGAAGAGCAAAGGAAATCCGCACTGGATGCGAAGCGTGATGCTCTTAAGGCTAAAACACCAGTAGCCATTCATTATAACTACGTGGACGGTATCCTAACGTGCAGCCAATGCTCGCGCACGTTTACACATAAAATAGGGTACTGCAGCCATCAAAGGGCGCATAGAAGAGCTGATCATCCTAGCTCTTCTCTCAATGGTAGCTGAAAGCAGTCACCATAGCCGAAATCGGCAGGGAAGTATATATTTATATGATGACAAATCGAGCAAAAAATCTCACCAACATTAGCATAATTTATTTATATCGCTCGATCTAACGCTGGCAACACTATATTCAACG
Source organism: Helicoverpa armigera (assembly GCF_030705265.1). NCBI lineage: Eukaryota > Metazoa > Arthropoda > Insecta > Lepidoptera > Noctuidae > Helicoverpa > Helicoverpa armigera. The sequence goes on along the minus strand of NC_087146.1, from coordinate 5,187,653 downwards.
GCAGCATGACAGCACCAGTGTCACACACACAGATATGATTTATAACGCGGCAACACCAGATATAAATATACTCGTATAGGTACTACACACAGTGTTACGCGATGCTACAGCTAAGCTTTTTCTTATAAACTGAGTTATTGTCGCTTGCAAATGTCAATTCTATATTCGCAATAAAATTGCGGAATTATATGTATTTGATAATCTTTGGTAGTTTTTAGGGACGTCAGTAAAACCGAGGAATGTTAATCTCGAAATAATTTTATCATCATCATCATCTCAGCCATAGGACGTCCACTGCTGAACATAGGCCTCCCCCTTAGATCTCCACAGATACCTGTTGGAGGCGACCTGCATCCAGCGTCGACGGCGACCTTTATAAGATCGTCTGTCCACCTTGTTGGTGGACGTCCTACGCTGCGCTTGCTAGTCCGTGGTCTCCACTCCAGCACTTTTCGGCCCTCATCTGCTCTGCGAGCAATGATTTTATAAGCAAGTTGAAATACGTACAGTAAAAAGATCAGCTACTTCTTACAGTTCTTCTTCATACGCTCTTATGAAAGTCTCTTATATTCGCCTATCTTCAGACATAAAGAAGTTCTTACAAACTCCTTTACTAAGTATTTGAAAAGGCTTCAAAGGATTCATGCTTTAAAGTTGGCCATTTCATGAAAATTTTTACTGCCTTTCTTTCGTTTCCTTTACAAGCTAAGTATCCATACGCACTAACTATCCTTTTATTTCTATATAAATGATTTAACGAGCCTTTTTCCGTCAACTAAAGCCATAAGCCAAAGCTATACCATACTATATCGCTTTCATCTTCACCTGGACAATTTCCTAAAGATATAAAAATGTTTTATACCAATAAAATTTAATACGCTAGCCCACACACATAGCGATTGAGGATTTTAAAAATAATATCTTCGATGCGCCGGCGCCGTTTTTTAATAGTTCTTAAATAGATCACAATTGACTAAGATATGGCTTTAGACGTGTGCCATATTGTTCTATAAGAAGAATAGGAGTTAATACTAATATTGTTAAAGGTGGTGTTTGTTTGTTTGTTTTATCTCCGGAACTGCTGGTCTCGTTGTGATGGTTCTTCCATTGACATTCTTACCTGAAGATAATCCTGAGAGCTTTTAACTCTACTAACTTTATCCTGTTGTTTCACTTGCAATCTTTGATATCCCCTATAGGGAGACTGGTTGTCAGACTTTCTGACTTCTGACTCTGTACCCGTAACACTGATTACCTCGTCATGAGAAGCTGGTCACCCATCCACAGAACGTCTGTGTCACTCTAAGCTTGACCTTATGATCTATTAATCGTAAAATAGAGCTTATAAAAATATAAACATCCGAATTGAGAACCTCATTGGGAAGTTGGTTAAAAAATCTATATCCAATCTAACCTCAACCCAGTTACCCGGGCAACCTAATACCCTTTGGTAAGACTGGTGTCAAACTTACTCGCTTCTACTACTACCCGTAACGACTGCTAAAGATGTTCAATGACAGCCGAGACCTACAGTTTAACAAGCCATCCGAAATACAGTCATTGGTGTCTAATATATACTTAGAGATCTCTAATCTAAGTCATCAGTCAGTCATCAAATCTAATAAATAAGTCTAATACATACAACTAAAATTCTATAACAATCATAAAAGCACCATAGTCCAAAAAACCATTAAAAACTAACTATTAATGCCATTACGCATTGTGTTCACGAAATGCGCGCCGTCAAAGTAACCGCCATATTGAAAAAAAATTGACAGATGTCAAAATATCATTTAGTCTATGATGGATTAGGAAGATAGTTGTAATGGTAGAAAGGTGTGAGCTTCTAGTATTTTTTTTCCTTTAAGTATAGATATTATGAGCCATTAGGATGACTGATATATTAGGAATTTTCTTTGAAATGGATTGTGTATTTTTTTTACTTTGAGTCGGAATAGTTTTGGTTATTTGTAGCTTGTTGTCGGGATAAGTTTCGTACTATTTTACAGCCTAAAGTGTTTGAAAAGAAGGCAAACTTTTGGTCGCCCTACTGATAAATCTGCTGATAATGAATGGTAGTGCAGATTACAACGATTAGGTGTCCGACCGGTATTATGCAGATCCGACAGTGTTAGTGCACCATTGAACTAACTATCGGCAAAAAAATACCTATAACTTACAAACATAACCCTTCTTGGCAGTTGGGTAAAAAGTACCTATGTATTGCTGTCAGTTTCCAATCTATTTTGATTTTAGTAAAATGTTTATTTTACATACATTAATCGCATTTTGCATCAAAAACTTGTGTTTAAATTAAATTATTTTTTTACTTTTTTAAAGTTTGCTTATTCAATACCTAAATTAAAACCTGATTACCTAATTATTCTGTATTAAAAGGACATCAGTCTGACCGTCACACCGTCAAAATATCCAACGCCCGCAAAATCTTAATGTTGCCATCAAAATAATAAGCAATGTCAATCCGTTTGTAACACTATATGGCAACTTTGGACCACACGGAATAAAAAAAGGCGAATAAAAAATCTATGTGACTATTAATTTTCATCAAAATAACTTTGGGTTTATCCATCATTCTACCTTTTTGGTGCACACTGTAAACTTTTAGTCGGCCGATAAGTTGTTTGGGCTCATAAATCAGTATGAAGATGAATGGTAGTACGCACATTACAAAGATCGGTATTAGCCGGTATTAGATCGACTGAAAACTGTGATTGGTGTTAAGTTGTTCTTTATATTATACATATTTTTTGGCAGTCATTACGGTTAGTCAGAAGTCAGTAAGTATGACACCAGTCTTACTAAGGGGTATTGGGTTGCCGGGTAACTGGGTTGAGGAGGACAGATAAGGCAGTCGCCCCTTGTAGCACACTGGTACTCAGCTGCATCCGGTTAGACTGGAAGCCGACCCCAACGTAGTTGGGAAAAGGCTCGGGAGATGATGATGAACCATCAGGGCGACTATCGGCCGACTGTTTAGTGTGCAGTCGGCGGATAATTTTAATTTAAGACTAGGATACGTTTGGCTAGTGTGAAGATGCTATATTTTATAAGTTCATGTTACAGGATAGGTACAGCCTCAGGACAGAGTAGTTTTATATACGTGTAAAGATAGTTTTTTTATTAAAGTCGTTGTATTTATGTTGGTAAGTACTTTTGATGAGGAATTTTTACGCATTATGCGTGTTAAGTTTTGATTTATATTCAATATTATTTATTTTCTAGTTGAATCAATATATTTTTTAAAGGCCTCCTATGCATGCCATTCCATTCTGATAAAAAACTACAATCTTCAATATGTATATTGAAAGATCTAATAAAAACGAAAACAGGACATACCTACTTACTTAAAGTTACCTTAACATATTTTTTTTTGTAAAAAAATGTACTTATAAACTTTTTTTTCTTTTTTAACCACGTTTCTTTATACAAAAAAAAATTAAAAAAAAAAACACTAGGTGCTAAATCCCACTCTTAAAAAATAAACAAAGTGTCAATATATCTGTTGGCTGTACAGTGTCCGGTAACTCGAGCTTCTAAAAATTAAGTCATCACTCACAGAACGGTCGCGGACGTTTTTTTGTAAATGCCACGACGAATGGTGTTATGTCACATATGGAAAATCATAAATTATTACTTGAAATATTTTTTATGTTATTAAAACTAAGGTTGATATATTTTTGTAATTTTTTTGACTCGCATCGCGCGTTTGGAATTAACTATTGCCTATTACACCCTATTGCATAAAATATAGCCTATGTTACTCGGGGTCTAGTTACTCAAGAGGCAGAAAAAATTTTTTCAAGTCAGTTCTGTAGTTCTAAATCCTCTAGGGCACAAATAAAAAAAAAGTGCTCCTCTTTATTATACACGTATAAGTATTGACGATAAATGGTAAAATGATTTAGGAGAGTTTGCATGTGCTAAGGAAAACTCGAAAAATTAACACCAAGGAATTAATTTAATCGTTGCTGATATCAATCTATTTTAAATTTTGTTCTGCAAGAATCTCAAATTTAAGCATGCCATTTGTATCTTTGCAAATACATACCATCACAATTTTACTTACTCCGAAAACCTAGCATAAAACCATCCAAACTTCTTTTATAATCCTTATTTTGACAGCAAACTCTTCATTGAGAAAAAAACAAGTGTTAGAGCGAGACGCAGCTATACTCGTAAAAGAGACAGAGCTACCCAACTCTTTGGGTGGCATAGTGACTCATGCGCAGATAGCGAAAGGGGGATTAAGATGACGTTTTTTTTTGTTCTTATTTTGAATCACGTGTCATACTTTTAGTGGCCAAGTGGGTAGGTTAAGAAAAACTTGGTAAATTGTTAGGTTAAGCCAGTTTTGGAAATGATGGGTGGGTGTTAAGTGTGTTTTTTTGTCTTTTTTTGTTGTTATTTGTCTAGGATTTTGATGACTCTATTAGGAGGGTGTTGATTTTGTGTAGATGGAGCTCCTTGCTAAGTTACAGACACACGGGTCGATCAGAAGGTTAAGCAACGCTCGGCGCGGTCGGTCCGTGGATGGGTGACCATCTTCTCATTACGAGTTGCTATGTATTTCGGTAGGCATGTTCAATTGGTGGATCTATAAATATACATAGTTACCTATCCTCGCACCTGCTTAACTTAAATACTGATCCTGTACGGCTGTTATTAATAACCAATAAACCAATCTACGCCTTGTTCTACGATTACAGATTCAAATATAACACAACTGATATGGATCTAATGTCAAAATTCGATATCTATTCGCAAAACCACGGATACAATCTCCTAAGTATGAATAATTGCGTAAAACGAGAATAAAATCTAATCCTTAGATAATCCCTAGTTTATAGCAGTTATAAACATTTTACTAACAACAGATGTCACAATAATGGCTGAACCATTATTGACATTACAATTTCCTGTTTCCAATTTTTATTATTTTGTAAATCCTGTCTGTGATAATTCTTGCACGTTTTCGAAGTAAAGTGTAGAGTAAAATTGGTATTTTAAAGTGAGAGATCGTAACTTGTAGAATACCCATTTTATGAACGTTGTCAAATGTACTAAATAGGTTCTTACTTAGAAATTCAGGCATTTGCTCCTTGTAAAACACTGGTATTCAGCTGCATCCAGTTAGACTGGAAACCAACCCCAACATAGTTGGGAAAAGATGGTTTACAAGGAGCGACTGCCTAACTGGCCTCCATAACCCAGTTACCCGGGCAACCCAATACCCCTTGGTAAGACTGGTTGGCAGAAATACTGGCTTCTTCCTAACATCTGCCAAAAATGTTCAATAACAACCGGGACATACAGTTTAACATGCCATCCGAAACACAGTCATTGGTGACCAAGATATACTTAGAAAGTACATACAAACTTAGAACAGTAGCATTGATACTTGCCTGACCCACACACTCGTACTTGAGAGATTGGTTCTTTACCCAATAGGCCACGAAGGGATGATGACCTAAGGTTTTAATGACCAGTTTCTTTGAGATATATGATGCATAAACTTGGTTTAGCCAGAGGCAATATTACAAATACTAAAAGAATGTCTGAGTGGTAGTCGGCTAATTGTGATTCGTTTCGCCGTGGACTAAAATTTGATGATTCAATCTTGCGATTGGAGTTCCGTTGTGTGATATAAAAACGACATTAAAAAAAAACTCTTAACAGTTTAGTAAAAATAGATAAATGTAACTGCTAGTAGCATCAAATAGCTTTGTGAATTAAAGATAAATAAATGTATAGTGTATGTAAAACGCCACTGTGTCTATTATTTAAAAAAAAAACTGACATGAAGAAGTTTCGAGGATGGTTTTAGAGTTTTTTGGTGAGATCCCGGATCCCGGGATTTTGGCAGTCGTTACGGATAGTCAGAAGCCAGTAAGTCTGATAACCAGTCTTTGGTTGGCCCGGGTAACTGGGTTAAGGTGCTCAGATAGGTAGTCGCTCCTTGTAAAACACTGGTACTCAGCTGCATCCAGGTAGACTGGAAGCCGACTCCAAAATAGTTGGGAAAAGGCTAGCCAGATGATTAAGTAATTAATTCTGTATTGTAATTACTCTTGATAGGGAAGTAAAGTTACCTATATATTTCTTACACAATAATTTAGTGTTAAGGTAATTAATATTATGCAGAGGTTCACGATCTAATAGCCGACTCGCGCATGACCGTTTTTTGTTGTTTTCTGACCGTAGCTAATAAACGCGATTTTAATACAGCTATTATTTCGTCATGATGTTTGATTCGCTAAATTGCTTATAGATATGTTTGTCTGTCCGTCCTTTGTTAATTTGTTTAAATAATACCTATTTGATCTCGTCAATGGCATTTGAAAACCTTACAAGTACACGCGTTTCTATTCGCATCTTGTTCAATTCACAATTGGATAGAAAGCCTATTATATTACCTACCACATCCAGTGCTATCTTTGTGCTAAATTCTATCCAAATCGCATCAGTCGTTTGTCCATGAGAACATAATACTGAAAAACAACATTTTATTATGTTATTTGTTAAAAAGCTTAGAAATCGCAATCAATAAATCAATCAAAACATTTATTTGTGAACCATAGGCAACAACAGATCTTAAGTAGGTACCTATACAAGGTGTTGATTTGCATTTGTGCCATGGTTCAGGAGGAGGACATACAATACGTAAATAATCGATTGGAATTACAGTAGATGGGAAATTACTAATATGCACTGCTTTTTTTGTCATTGTAATGTCGTGGTATTTCCGAAGTAATCCAATTCCATGAATGAAAGGACAATGGGCACTTTGTATGGGATTTGGTACCCGCTCCAACAGTAACGTATGATATATCATTAGAAAGGTATTAACGTGAAGAATAATAAAACTATGGGGCTTGCCTCAATTAGCTGTCCGATCCGAGTAACGATAAAAATTGAATCGACATACAAGTATGTCATCCATATATGCAAATTCATTAAGAGGCATATTATGTCGTCAGTGTAATAATTTTAAACTCAGTTAACAGACATCTTACATTGTTTGAGATACACTCTATTATAATCTAAAGGTTGTAATAGTCTATGGAGTCATACTACGGAAACACAATCGTCATCTGATTTGACGAAAGCTCAAAACATTTATATTCATCTTTTTTTAAGAAGAAATTCATCATTATCTCAGCACCTCTTGAGGAGCAAGATTAAGTCGTAGTATGTAGTAGGTACTATGTTAACATCGTCTCCTGACTTTTCAACCTCAATTGATTGTAAAGACTGAAAAACTTTCACCAAATACATCAGCTAGTTCTGCGTGAACTGTAAAGGTTTGCAGTCTTTTTTCAAATCAATTGGCAGGCAAACATTCTAAAAAGGCCAAATTCTAGTTTTTTTGTTACTTTACCAGTTTTTATTCGATACAGTTGGATTTAAGAACTACATCTACGTTGATGATTTATGAACATTATGCATTCTATTAGTCGATGTCACGCGAAATGGACAAGGATTTGGGACTAGTCGTCATAGTAAACATTTTTTGCCTTGCCAAGACCTACGCAATGGTACTACATTCAACACTGTTGGACAAGGTACCAAAACGCCCATCGTCCTTTATGAGTGATCGTTGCGTATGCTTTGTGTTTGCGTTTTTTTGAGGGTGCAGCACGGTTTTAACGCCAGTAACATACGCGCCAAGTTTAAATAAGGCTAGATGACATTTACGGAATTCGAAAAAAATAAAGAAAAAAATACGTACCAATTTTTTTATTGATTTGGGTCGAGAATCATTAGCATAATTACCTCCTTGAATATGGCACGGATGCAAATCAACAGCTTGTATAAAAAGTATTAGTCGCAGCACTATAGCCTATTCTGTTATATTTTGTTCATTTGGAAATTAAAAATTAAAACTACAATATCAGCCTGTTGCCTTTCTTATAAAATCTATACTAATATTATAAAGCTGAAGAGTTTGTTTGTTTGTTTGAACGCGCTAATCTCAGGAACTACTGGTCCGATTTGAAAATTTCTTTCAGTGTTAGATAGCCCATTTATCGAGGAAGGCTATAGGCTACTCTTTATCCCGGTACGGGAAGTAGTTCCCACGGGATGCGGGTGAAACCGCTGGCAGAAGCTAGTTAAGAATATTTTCAAAGAGAAAATTTTTGTACGGAACCTATATGTTCAACGTTGCGACTCACTCTTCACCGTTTTTTGTTGCAAATCTTCCCACATTAGCAATAAGATTTTAATTGAATAATTAAAGAAGAATCTTTTGTTGTTTTTATAGCCACTTTTATATTGGGAACTTTTTCCTTATTGTGAGAACTAGTAATTTCACGTGGTCTTACTGGCAAGTATTTTTAAGAAAAAATTAAAGGCCGGGTTTAAAACTGTAGGTAGTTGGTATCTTATTAATCAAAATCTTTCAAATCTATACCTACTAAAAATCATAATTAGTTTTTTTGTTAGACCGCGCTAATTTGCAAAATTATTTTAGTGCCATACCTATAGCTTTTTATCGAGGAAGGCTATTACAGGTTACTTTTAATCCAGGTGCGCGGAATAGTTCTCACGGAAACCGTGGGGAACAGTTTCAATTTAAGAATGCACCCAATTTTTAAAAAAAAACATCCTTACATAGGAAAATCCTTGTATTTTCACCACAACCTTTCTTTAACCATAGCTCTATCAGTATCCGCAGATATTTTACAAAATCAAAATTTCACAATTTCCAATTTCACCACTTGCTCGGTCATTGACCCTGCACACACGCATGGTCGTCCAAAAGGCCAAAAAGGTCACAATTGTCTTAAGCCCTAAGGTTAAATGGTGGCAGGTTACCAACCTAAGCACAAGACATGCAGACAGACAAAAAAACGGCTACGGAAGACAACTCAATTAGTTCTCACTGTGGTACGAATAGATAACTTATTATCATACTAAAAAACACCTTTACACTAACAAAATAAAGTCCAAATTTCAATCACTAAAGAAATCCAAGAATAAAGTCCATCAAAAATCGATACAGTACAAAATAAGTCTTATTACATTTAAAACAAAGTACAATTTTCTTTGCGTGGATTAGTACAAAGAAGGAGCAGTAATGTGTTATGCAAATTTGTGGCTTATTTACATAGTGATAAAGTGTGTTTTCGCTTGTAACGGTGTAAGTACGCGGGCAGTCGAGCTTGAAATGTTTTGGTGACATGAGCAAACGGTGCGCACTGAGAAAGCTATGGAGACGGATTTTATATTAACATTTATTTTAATTGAGTACGGGTGGTCAGAAGCCAGTAAGTCTGACAACCAGTCTAACTACCCCTTGGTATTGGGTGGCCGGGTAACCGGCTAAGCAGTCGCTCCTTGAAAATCAACTGCGTTCGGTTAGACTTTACTTATTTTTAATTAGTACTTTATAAAATTGATTTTATTTAGAAAAGTTTCGATATTCATATACTATACTATTTCCTTTTTTTAACACCTTCAATCATACAGACCACGACAAGAAGTCACTTTTTGCCTTATTTTTTTGTAAATAGATTATGTAAAATGTATATAAATAGTATATATTATTATGTAAATAAAAATTTATAATTTTTCCTTGAAAATAATATTGTAAAAACAAGAAGTAGTTCTGTACGGATCAAGTAACGTACTGACAAGGCGCAAGTTGAACATAAAAAAGTGTCAATTATTATCTCAATCGGTTCAGTATTTTACTATTTTCACATTACTTACAATCGCATTCACAATATTAATAAAGAAAAGTTTTATACCAACTTCGACTCCATAGCTTTTGATCGGTGGGTGGCAGACCACCCATAGTGGTACTTTCCCGTATGTTTGTATGGCTCAAATTAGGCGATACCATTCTCAGTTCCTAATTCCGGCTACGCAAGTCTGAACGGGGTAAGCAGAACTTTAGGTTTCTCAAAGAAATTTGTCATTTTGAAGCTACGTAGAGTTTTAGCTACGCTACTATTATAAAGACGGAAAAAAAATATACAAATATTTTTGTTTGTAACGGATAAACTCAAAAACTAAAGGACCGATTTTTTAAATTCTTTCACCATTAAAAAGCTACGTTATTTGCGAGTAATATAGACTATATTTTTTTCTGGTGCGGGCAGTAGTTCCCACGGGACGCGGGTGTAATGGAAAAACGGCTAGTATATTATATCATAGGTATGGATTTACTCGCGTTTTGAGAGAACTACTGCCAATACATGGATAAAAGTAACCTGACTCAGACTCTAAGATACTGTCTATCTCTGTGTCAAATTTCATCCAAATCGATTCAGTCATTTCTTCGTAAAGGGTATTAAACTAACCAATTCACTTTCGCATTTGTATCATAACTGCCTCAAGTGGTTTGCCTTGAGAAGTAACTATGTATCATTGTGTCCGGCTGTCATTTGAACATCTTTGGCAGTCGTTACGTGTAGTCAGAAGCCAGTAAGTCTGACAATCAGTCTTACCAAGGGTATCACAGATAGGATATCAGATTAGCAATACCTCCATGTGGCATGATTGAAGACTGGAAGCCAGCCAAGACATAGTTGGGAAAAGGCTAGGCAGATGATTATATATGAAATTATATGAACAATTAATAACCCAGTATGCTTACAAATAATTGATTTCAATTGAAATTTATTATTCCATTCTAAATATACTCCGTGGTTTAAAAATAGGTGTTGCGGACTCATTCCTTGAAATACTGTGTGGTCCATATAATATATTAATAGAACGGTTTTCTTACTAAATAGGATAGCTTGTTCCCCTGACTTCGCTTGCGTGATATTTAATCCTTCGGAAGTCAGACTGTGTGAGGTTGAAATTTGAAATGAGATTGCAATTGTGAAAGTCTTTTGGTGGTTAAGATACTTAGTTTAATAGATTATTATATATTTAAGAAAGGTTTTAATAGAAAGGTTTTAATTTTAAATACATATACTTACCTAGATATTAATTTTAAAAAAAGTATTTATAATAGAACTTAAAATGTAAGTCATTATTCAGTCGGTTTCCTGTCTAACCGGATGCAGCTGAGTACCAGTGCTTTACAAGGAGCGACTGCCTATCTGACCTCCTCAACCCAGTTACCCGGGCAACCCAATGCCTCTAGGTTAGACTGGTTGTCAGACTTTCTGGCTTCACTACCCGTAACTACTGCCAAAGATGTTCAAATGACGAATTTTATTATCGATGATATTGATGGCTTAGCCATGAGCTTCTTTTTAAATAACAATTAGCTACTTATTCACCATAATTCAAGCAAAACACAAAATTACATTAATTAAACAATAAAATCTTTTATTACGTCTTAGGGTGAAAGCCACAGTTGTCGACCGTACAAAATTTAAAAACACAAATTAGGTAATCCAGGTGCTCGAACGATCTCGATAAAATACCTCCTGGTTATAATTGTTTAATTAACGAAAATTTTGTATCGGTACACGGAGTGAGGAAAGAGCGGAGATACCATAACACAGGTAGGTCACGCCTTCTTCTAGGTCAAATTTGTACTTTGGGCATGACCAAAACGATCAGATACGAGTGAATTCACCAGGCGTTCGGGTTCTTTGAGACATCTGTCAACGATTTTTGTAATACAGGATTAACCTACCACAGACACCAGCCTCTATGTTTAATGAAACGTGTACTACCATATTCTTGTACTTGATGATGAGAAATAAATAAAATTATTGATTAGGTAATGACTGTAATGGTCGGATCCAAAGAAGGCGTATAAAGGCGAAGACAGTAACGTTCCTCGTCCCCCGAACACCCGCATGTTGTCGCGCTACTTTCTTAGGAGATTTTCCGTTATGTCACCTCCGCTAGTCATTTTGTTCTCCATGGTCCGGTATGACAAAAATGAGGTTTTATGTTTGCCGACATGGTCGATAATTGGCTGGTTTACCTTACTGTTCAATAAAAGGGTATAAATTAATTGTTCAGAGAATGTATGGTGGAATCGGTATTTGGATTGTTAAGTAGCGGGTTCGAAGTTGGTTGCGACTTTTTACTGAGTTTTTTGAAACTGTGTATTATACTGTAATGTACTTTTATATCACGCTAATATTATAAATATTAAAGTTTGGATGTGTAAATGTTTGTTACACTTTAAAGCCAGCTTTTCACTATGGGGTATAATATAATATTGTTAGCTGCCAGTGGTTACATAAAGGGCAGCAGAGACGAGCAACCATCGACACCCCACCATTCAGTCGTGTATCTCTGCTTGGAGGATTCCATTTTCGAACGTCATTGTGACAGACAAGACATGACATAGTTTGACGGGAATACGATTTTGCCGCGCTTTTGGAATACTTCTGTTCAATCGTAGTTGATTTTCATGTTAAAACTATTTATTGTTATTTCCTTGTTAAATAAACCTGCTTCTGGTTCTTAAAATCAGAAGTGGGATAGTCTCACTCCCACTATAAAGTTTTTGATTTCAGTTTAGATTCATTGGCACTTATTATTAAGTACGACGCGGTGTAAGGAAATCCGCCGACCAAAGGTTTTGCTGTTCTATTTTAATTTTGTAATGGATTGCAGTGCGCTGCATAGATTGGTATTTCAAGATGCTATGCAGGCAGCGTAAGTGATACCAATAAATATGTTGATTGGTTTACTTGTTGTGGAACAAAAATAATACGGAAGGTCTATCGTATTCTGAAGAGTTAAAGACATCAATGCCCAAATAACTGGAAGAATACATTGAAGGATAGCATTAATGTGGACTGCATAAATTCCATTATTGGAAAAATCACAAAGGAACATTGGTTTTATTTATTTTATGGAAATAACAGGTTTGGTAACTATGGTTATTGGTAAACAAAATTGATTGAACATAGTCACATATAAAGTAGTAATCTAAATGTTTTTGTTATGACCGAATTAACGATTGCTTTTGTTTTCATGTGGATATAACGATGAAATAAGTCTAGAAGTTATGATGCTTCCGATTTATAGCCCAAGCAATGTCTATTGGTTGAGCTTAGTACACTGATGCTGTTGGGACTCTAGTGTGCTTCGGGTGAAATGAGTTTCTGCTTATGTATTGCTCTGGTGTCTGTGAGCAACATGCCTTGCTCCCGTTATGCTCAAGATAATATGAGAGGTATCCTGTAATGTACCTGTATGTAAATGGTGAGATCAATCCAGTTTTATTTAGCCTTTATGTTATACATGACTTGTAATCCATCTTGGTGGCTTATTGGTTAAAAACATACTGAAAGTGTATGAGAACTTGAGTTAGATTCTCAGGTGTCACCGCTAATGACCAACGGGTTGATTTTTAATACAAAACTTAGATAAATGTTTTAAAGCTTGAACAAAGTGTTATGCAAGCTGAAATAATACCTAATGTGCATCTTTTGTTTGCATTTGAAATGTTTTTGTGTCATGAAATTGAAAAACTAACAGTCTTATTATGTAAATGAGCTCAGTAATGTTTATTTTTAATCTATCTGCTTAAGAGTTTCAACAAGTACACAGAAATATAAAAGTTTACAACTGTTGTGATATAACTGCACACTGTTTTGATATTGACTTACTCAATTTGTTTACACTAAAGTGGAATAGTTTAAATTGTGCATCAGTCTCTAGATTTGTTAGTTTGAATTATTTATCTGTTTCTACTTTTGATTCTATTGAGTTGTGCAGTATCTATGATGGATATCAGGGTGACCTGGAAAAGACCCATTGGCCTGTCTGATGGCATTGAGATGACTGAAAAGAGACTTGTGTAAACTCTTTGGTACAGTTGGTGTTATGCCGTTGTGGTTGTGGCCTTCGAAGGCCCTTAGAGCTCAAGAAAGGGATACAACCAATATCTAAGATTCCAATGGAAGGCAATGGCGTAATTTGCATTTTATAAATTGAAAGTCTGTTTACCGACTTTGGTTATTATTTTATTTTACTGATTATGTAATTTGGGTGCATTAATTGGTGATGTCAACTAAAGTTCAAATCTGTAACATGACAATGCATGAGAGTCTTTAAATTGAATGTTTGTTTGCTTTAGCCAGATGCTTGCTTGCTTGTCTTTTGACTACAGATATTGAGGATAAGCCTAAGCCAGAAAACACTATGAAATCACCTTTGTGAGAACCATGCGAGGAGATGGTGTAAGCGCTGCAGGTGCTGTGCCACTTGACATACTACGAGTGCTGTGACACTTCAAGTGCCTCGGGTGCATTGCTGCTGCACGAGCTTTGCATGCTGTATAGGGTGCCAACTGCCAGTACCTCGTTTGGCATACTCCAGTAGTGATAGCCAGTGGATGGTAGACCTGGTATATCATGCATTGAGGTCAGGTGATCTGTTCTATTTTTCATATGGCTTTTTGATTCCCAATTTGGAAGTTATTATGCTCTTAGCTCTATTAAGAGGAAAAATGTGTTATAATGTACCAACCGTTGGTATTGACACTCATGAGTATACTGTGTAGCAAAATATGAAGTGAAGTTAATTACACATAATTTATCAAAACGTAATGATGGTTGTGTTTTGAGTGTTGCTGACACATGATTATTACTGACGCTATTTCTGAGACACAGTTCCAAAGTTGAGTTTGTTTGTCAAGGTTATGCCTCGAATTTATTTCATTAAAAGCGAAAAGCTTTCCAGATTTTGATGGTCAGAAGTGGCCGAGCGAAATGTATGTCGTGAGTGCTTGTTCACAGAGTTGTACACTAGAATATGTAACGGCCGTGTCGCAGCAAGCCAGCGCTGTTGTACCGGTGCGGCTGGTCTTAGCACCAGTGCTGCTGTGTGAGTGCTGCTGGTCGCGGCACGAGCGCTGCTGAGCCGGTGCTGCTGGTTGCGGCACGAGCGCTGCTGAGCCGGTGCTGCTGGTTGCGGCACGAGCGCTGCTGAGCCGGTGCTGCTGGTTGCGGCACGAGCGCTGCTGAGCCGGTGCTGCTGGTTGCGGCACGAGCGCTGCTGAGCCGGTGCTGCTGGTTGCGGCACGAGCGCTGCTGAGCCGGTGCTGCTGGTTGCGGCACGAGCGCTGCTGAGCCGGTGCTGCTGGTTGCGGCACGAGCGCTGCTGAGCCGGTGCTGCTGGTTGCGGCACGAGCGCTGCTGAGCCGGTGCTGCTGGTTGCGGCACGAGCGCTGCTGAGCCGGTGCTGCTGGTTGCGGCACGAGCGCTGCTGAGCCGGTGCTGCTGGTTGCGGCACGAGCACTGCTGAGTCGGTGCTGCTGGCAGATTGCTGTCGTAGCTTGACATGATGACGTCAGTGTGGCGTTAAAAGAAGACTGGACTCTGGTGGTGGAGTTACTGCCGAGTCAAGTGGACGCTGTGGTCTGCTCAACCTTATTGAAAGTTGAGAGCACGCTAGTGGTGCTGATGTGTTGGGCCACTGATTGAGGTGGTATGGTTGCGATAATCCATGTTGGATTGTATATCACGCTGTTTCATTGATTCTGTCATTCACGATGCACTGAATTTTATCTATATTCGTGTAAAGTCTGAAGTATTTGTTCTTAATAACATTTTTCTATAGACCTTTGCCCGGGGGCGCTTGAGTGCACGCTTGCGCCCACGGCTTAACTAACAAGTAAAAGTAAATTTTATTCCTTCTTACATTTTTCTTACATGATATATGCTTCAGCCTTTTATACACGGTACAAGTTAATAATTTATATGATTGATATTGAATATTGTACATGATTGATACAAGGATTGATATTGAATAATTTACATGACTTCTTTATATGTGTGTGTGTATGTGTATGAGTAAACACTGGGAGGTATGCAAACTTTGGAGCCTATGCCTACAGTGTGGAAACCTTGCGTGGTATGCAAACTTTTGAGCCTATGCCAGCGAGTCACTGGGAGGTATGCAAACTTTTGGAGCCTATGCCTACAGTGCGGAAACCTTGCGTGGTATGCAAACTTTTGAGCCTATGCCAGCGAGTCACTGGGAGGTATGCAAACTTTGGAGCCTATGCCTACAGTGCGGAAACCTTGCGTGGTATGCAAACTTTGAGCCTATGCCAGCGAGTCACTGGGAGGTATGCAAACTTTGGAGCCTATGCCTACAGTGCGGAAACCTTGCGTGGTATGCAAACTTTTGAGCCTATGCCAGCGAGTCACTGGGAGGTATGCAAACTTTGAGCCTATGCCTACAGTGCGGAAACCTTGCGTGGTATGCAAACTTTTGAGCCTATGCCAGCGAGTCACTGGGAGGTATGCAAACTTTTGGAGCCTATGCCTACAGTGCGGAAACCTTGCGTGGTATGCAAACTTTTGAGCCTATGCCAGCGAGTCACTGGGAGGTATGCAAACTTTTGGAGCCTATGCCTACAGTGCGGAAACCTTGCGTGGTATGCAAACTTTTGAGCCTATGCCAGCGAGTCACTGGGAGGTATGCAAACTTTGGAGCCTATGCCTACAGTGCGGAAACCTTGCGTGGTATGCAAACTTTTGAGCCTATGCCAGCGAGTCACTGGGAGGTATGCAAACTTTTGGAGCCTATGCCTACAGTGCGGAAACCTTGTGCGGTATGCAAACTTTTGAGCCTATGCCGGCGAGTCACTGGGAGGTATGCAAACTTTTGGAGCCTATGCCTACGGTGCGGAAATCTTATGCGATATACAAACTTTTGAGCCCATGTCGGCGAGTCACTGGGTGGTATACCAGTGTTTTGTTATTTATTTTGAACCAATTATTTGATTTAAAGTTGATGTTATTTATTTTCAAGTCGCTGGGTGGTATACCAGTGTTCCGTTATTAATTTTGTACCTGTTATTTGATTTAAAGTTGCTGTTATTTATTTTCGAGTCGCTGGGTGGTATACCAGTGTTTTGTTATTTATTTTGTACCAATTATTTGATTTAAAGTTGATGTTATTTATTTTCAAGTCGCTGGGTGGTATACCAGTGTTCTGTTATTAATTTTGTACCTGTTATTTGATTTAAAGTTGCTGTTATTTATTTTCGAGTCGCTGGGTGGTATACCAGTGTTTTGTTATTTATTTTGTACCAATTATTTGATTTAAAGTTGATGTTATTTATTTTCAAGTCGCTGGGTGGTATACCAGTGTTCTGTTATTAATTTTGTACCTGTTATTTGATTTAAAGTTGATGTTATTTATTTTCATTGTTTAAATGAATTAGTTCTTTGTTTGAGGTTTGTAATACCTCGAATAATGTTTATTCTGAAAGTTTCATGTGTCCACAAAAACGATGACGACCACGTTAACCAATCGAGATTCAATTATGATGAAATTGAGCCAGGTCCAACTCGCTTATTGAATGTGCAGGTGTTCCGAGACACAACCAGGCTCAGCCAGATCCTGCCGAGGACGTCAGGGTGTCAGGAGAGGCCGTGTTAGCTGCCAGTGGTTACATAAAGGGCAGCAGAGACGAGCAACCATCGACACCCCACCATTCAGTCGTGTATCTCTGCTTGGAGGATTCCATTTTCGAACGTCATTGTGACAAGACATGACATAGTTTGACGGGAATACGATTTTGCCGCGCTTTTGGAATACTTCTGTTCAATCGTAGTTGATTTTCATGTTAAAACTATTTATTGTTATTTCCTTGTTAAATAAACCTGCTTCTGGTTCTTAAAAATATACTATATATTACATCCTGAGACAATATTTTATCGCTTGTCATTTTGAAAAAAATATTTATTTATTTGATGTTTTGATGTTATATATTAAAGCACAGTGGCAAATGTATGACGAGCGATAAAATATTATAGGTATCTCAGGATGTAATATACATTATATTATATCCCACAGTGAAAAGCCGGCTTAACGCAAAATATACTGAACGTATTTTGATGAACCTTGACAGCAGTACAGCTTAGGTAAACATCAAGATATTTACTAACATTTCAAAACTAAACCATTCTACTTTCCTTTTAACCCCTCAGAACCTTTTAAACTCCCCATAATTAACCGTAAAGGAAATAAATAAAATTATTAATTGTGCATTGAAAATAAAAACCATCATGGCGGCTTGATGAAGCTATTAACGTCATTAACTTGAATTTATGCTCAAACTTAAGTTATAAAATTTGCATACAAGTCTTCATGTGTGAGTGTGTGAAAATACTGTATGATAGGATGGTTAGCAACGGGCTGCGGGATTGTTCGCGCGAGTTACCGCGGCGCTGGTACATAAAGGGCTTAAGAAGGAACATGGTGGGTTTTAGTCAGTAAGAGTCTGACACTCTCGAGCGCTGCACCCACAACGGAGCCGCCATTTGATAATTTCCTGTAATGAGAGGATGGTTAGCAAACATTTTGTAGGAGTTTTAGATTGATATCTGCCCAAGCCTTTTCCCAACTATGTTGGGGTCGGCTTTCAGTTTAACCAGATAGATGTAACTGGGTACCAGTATGCCACATGGACCGACTGCCTGTCTGACCTCTTCCACCCAGTTACCCGGGCAACCCAATACCTACTCATTGGTAAGACTGGTTGTCAGACTTTCTGCCAACGACTTTTGATGAAAGAAAGATGTTCAAATAACAGTTCTTTTTTCCCAAGTTATAGATCAACTAGCTTCCGCCCGCGGCTTCGCCCGCGTACTGTTAGGTTATACCGCGTTCCCAAGAGAACTTTTCAAAAGTCCGGGATAAAAACTATCCCATGTTCTTTCTCAAGGTCAACTCTATCTCTGTACCACATTTTATTAAAATCAGTTCAGTAGTTTAGATGTGAAAGCGTAATAGACAGACAGAGTTACTTTCACATTTATAATATTAGTAGGGATTAGTAACTGTATTTGTTTCGTTGTCCATTCTGTGCGTCTGTATGTCACATAAAAATTAAACCAAAATTCATCAAAATCAGCATATTACGGCTATTAACCGTACTTAATTAAAATTATACAGTTTATGCTTAAATTCCTTCACAAAGCACTCAATTGGTCGCATACTTGAAATACTTCAATAATTAATATGTACTAGGAATATTTTTAAATAGTAATTTCGTATATTTTAAAGAAATTAAGATTTTATACCGTTTTTATTATTTCAAACCCGTTTTTTGTAAATAAAATAATTAAGTAAACGAGTTTTATAATCTCTATATTTTAAAATTACTGCTCGCATCCTTAGAAAATCATTTCAAGCATTAATATGTATGGATTCGCTACTTTCTCCGTACCAGATTTCATCGTTATCGGTAAAGTTATCGGCACGAATCTTGAGCTCTGACCTACATCTGCGCAGAAGTGATATATAGCAAAGAACCAATCCCGAGTGACGGCTATGACGCGATGCACTGCGGGCCAATCACCGCTTTAGCTCGCCCCGCGCCTCACTTCATACCACAAAGGGACCCAATAAATTACTTCTGCGCAGGTGAAGGTCAGAGCTCAAGATTCGTGCCGATAACTATACAGTCTATTAGTTCCTGAGATTAGCACGTTCAAGTAAGTATAAGTACAAACCCAAGCTAAGTAGGTATATAATATTGTTACACATTATAGATTTTTGACAGAATTTCAATCAGACCCAAAATCAACTTAGCAAAAACATCCTTATACATATAAAAATAAAGTCGAAATTCTCTAACCAGGTCTTTTATTAAGTTATAAAACCTACGTTTATCTGAATAAAAATACAGTGAGCACTCATTTATTGTTGAAAATGTCTTAATTATCAAACTTCGTTGGTGGCAACTTGAGACCCGCTAGGGGTCCGGAATATGGGTTCCGTAGGTCGTCTTTGATCTTATTTTTAGCTGATTAGAGTTAAAATGTTGGTTTAATAATATAATTTTACTGTATGTATGTAATCACCAACTCGCATTGAGCAAGCGTGGTGATTAATACTCAATCCTTCTCCGTGTGAGAGGAAGCCGCAGCCCAGCAGTGGGACGATAAAAAGGCTGTAACAGTAACTGTACTGTATGTATGAACAGTTGTAATAGGCGTGATGACAGGGTTAAAATATTAATATTAGTGATTTTAATTAGCACGCATTTTAGATTGCGAAAAAATGATGCTCATGTATTTTTTATTTTAACAAAACAACAAGTATTTACTAAGATATAACGCAACAAAGAGTCTGTGTGACTTCACATTTATGTAAACTTTGTACTTAGAAGTAACGTAACATAAAGTTCAATAGTGTTGTATCTTCGTTGTTATTATTTTGTTTGTGAGAGAAAATAACAAATACCTACGTGTCCACTATTTTAAGGTCAAGTATCTGAAAAACAGAAGACAGACTAATTACTTTTTTTTCTATTCACCATGCCTATTGGTCTTTCCCATTTCTGCCAATACTGAAGTATCTTGGTTTGTATATAACATTTTTATAGTAAAAAAGCAGAACCAATTGTCATGAAATATAATCCGAACATAACCTGCATTCTGAATAATTTACTTTTACATGTTAAGATACACATTTCTTAATTAAAGTGCATTATATTCATATCGTCTTATTATCCAAGCAAAACCGTAAAACAGAGCAAGTTAAACTCCAAACTAAAGCCCACATCAAAACCGGCGCTATGTCCCAATAAACTAAAACTAAAAACAAACAAACACGTTACTAAAACAGTGAATGTCTTAATTAGCTGTCCACATGGGTGGTCGATGACGTCACGTCCGTTGCTTAATCAGTCAATATAACGACTAATATAGCTTGAACTGATGATACGATAAATAGCTTGGTTTATTTGAAACTATATGTATAAATATGGCATTTTTTTAAAAGTTAGAAATAGCTATAGTTGCTAATATTATAAAGCTGGAGAGTTTGTTTTTTTTGAAGGTGCGAATCTCAGGAACGGCTGGTTCGATTTGGATAATTCCTTCAGTGTTAGATGGCCCATTTATTGAGGAAGCTGTGGGCTGTGGTGAAGCTGTGAAGTGTGTGTTTTTATCCGGGTGCGCGAAGTAGCTGCTTCAAGAGACATGTGTCAATCCGCTGATGTGAGCAAGTCCTTATAAAAAAAATATTTGCAAATTCGAACGTATAGGTAGATATACATTACCTAGTTGTATTTTTGAAAAATGTGGGATTGCCCGGGTAACTGTGTTGAGGAGGTCAGATAGACAGTCGCTCCTTGTAAAACACTGGTACGCGGCTGCATCCAGTTAGACTGGAAGCCGACCCCAACATAGTTGGGAAAATAGTAGGCAGATGACTTTTTTATGGGACTTCGTCTAATGAGTCCTCCCGCTCTGTGGGTGCAGCGTGATGGGAGTGTCAGACTCTTACTGACTAAAACCCATCATGTTCCTTCTTAAGCCCTTCATGTACCAGGGCCGCGGTAACTCGCGCGAACAATCACGCAGCCCGGGCAGATAACTTTAATACTATTAAAAATGAGAGTTCAACTTATATTGGTGGGTTTTAAAAGCCATACTTTAACTAAAGCAGCTGATTAATTAATTATCTATACTCAAGTTTGATAGCTAATAAAGTTTTACAATAATGATCATTATAAAACTGATGACTTTGACTTTTGATTGCAAGTTACTGAATGAGTTTGCGAAATTATGTTAAGAAATGAGTGAATTTAGTTTTATGCGTATAGTTACTAATTAACTGATGGTTACTATGATATTTTTCCTATACCTTTCTGATGAACCATCCTATTATATATTGATGAAAATCGCATGAATATCCGTTAAATAGTTTTGAGTTGTGAACGAAGATAATTTCGGAAAAATGTTTATTTGAATTTTAGTTACTGGTATTTTGTTTTTTTACCATTTCAAAAGTGTTAATTATATAATATGTGGTTAAATATAATGTATCGCATATATTTTAACTGAACACTCAATGATTAAAATTAAGTTATTTTTTCTCATCATATCATCGGCCTTTTATCGTCCCACTGCATGGCTGCGGCCTCCTCTCACACGGAGAAGGATTGAGCATTAATCACCACGCTTGCTCAATGCGGGTTGGTGATTTCAGACTTTACAGTCCAGGTTTCTTCTAGATGTATTTACCCTAATATAATTTTTTATTATGTGTGTTATTAATGATATTTTTCTTTTGTTACAGGACGAAGTAAGTACGGGTCGCGCTCACGAGAATCACGTGAGATAACTCCATTTATTTGTTATTTATTTATCAAATATAATAAGTATAAAGTTTATTTATTATCTACTCTATCAAAAAAATCTAAAATATTGAATTATAATAATATATTTGGCATGAAACCATAACCGACAAAAAAGTGAAAAATCAGTGCTATTTTTTTTCTTTGTGTATGTAGAAACGCTTAAAATAAAATAAAAACTAAATTGCAAAAAAAAACTTCAATTTACAGATAAAAATAATATAAATAGTAATCACGTGACTGTCAAAAAATAATTGCAAATGCCAATAAAAGGTTTATTTTGAAAAGAAAGGCTATTGATATAATAAATTAGATATTTCTTATTTATTACCTACTATAATAAAACATTTGTTGAAAGTTCTAAAATATAATAAAATACGATGATGGCTCTATTATAAAAAACGTGGTTTAGTTGTTATTCAACTTTCTATAACTAGATAGATTGAATTAATACCGGCCAAGAGCGAACTGCAAAATTATATGAAAGTTCAAAATAATCTTTGATGTTGCTTATTTTTTATGTCGCTTTTAGTATTTGAAAAAAAAAATTACAAATATAAAAAAAGTTTTAAAATTCTTTTAAATTTCTCTAATAATACACAGTGAACTACACTCTTTTGCAAAAAAAACGGGCACCTTTCCGAAATCTTAGTTTTAAGGACTTTACGTGTATTTCAAAGGGTTTTGATGATTGTAGTATGTTTCTACCGTCAAAAGAGTTAGCCGAGCATGCGTGAGAGTGTATTCTAAATTTGAATTTTGTACTATTGCTAAGAAATTGGTTAAACCTTGTTTTGGACTAATTGCTGACAGAAAGTTCGTCGATGTTTCGAAAAGTTTTTGAAGTGATTTTCAGGAAAATGATAATGCAGTTTTAATAAATGATTAATGTACTTTTTTGTTACATCAAAACATTTTTGAAAAACTATGCGTATTTGTTAAAATTTTCACCTGCTCTAAATGGGCTATACTGATGGTTGATGGCAATGTTAAGAGTTTCGGTATTTTAGTGTAAAGCGTTCTATTGTTTAGATATTGTACCCACGTGTTTTAAAATATCGCTTTTTCATAATTAAACACTATTTAGAAGAGAATCAGTACCTTTGGCTGCGACAAAACCAATTTAAAGTAAGCAGTGCCGATCACAACTCGTCTCCTATCGGACTTTGACATTTAAAAAATACCAAATTTTGTGATAAATGTTAAAATTAACCACATGAAAAATGATGAGGAGGGTTAAAGCTATCTGAAAAGTCAAATTATTGCCGCGTTGAAGGTCTCGATAACTCCATAGGTATCGGGTTACTAAACGACGATTTAGTTGAAAGGGAGTCAAGAATTCAAAATTATTGGCCAAACGTATGTTTCTTAAAAAATGAGCAGATAGCCAATTATTGTTATGATTTAAGCAGGAAAGTGCTGTAAATGCCAGAAAATCTCATTGTAGGCAAGTTTATTTAATAAAATGTCCATGGGATGAAAACACGCTATTTGAACGCTCAGACTCATAGATCTTCAGTGGTCTACGGAGTTTCCCAAGAGACGAGGTTGTTTAAAAATCAGTGATTACGAGACCTTAAGACCTCGTGCTCACAGTCTATGCGCTATTTTCTGTATTTTGTAGAATTTCAAGACTTTTAAAAATGTCAAAGTCCGATAGGAGACGAGTTGTGATCGGCACTGCTTACTTTAAATTGGTTTTGTCGCAGCCAAAGGTACTGATACTCTTCTAAATAGAGTTTAATTATGAAAAAGCGATATTTTAAAACACGTGGGTACAATATCCAAACAATAGAACGCTTTACACTAAAATACCGAAACTCTTAACATTGCCATCAACCATCAGTATAGCCCATTTAGAGCAGGTGAAAATTTTAACAAATACGCATAGTTTTTCAAAAATGTTTTGATGTAACAAAAAAGTACATTAATCATTAATTAAAACTGCATTATCATTTTCCTGAAAATCACTTCAAAAACTTTTCGAAACACCGACGAACTTTCTGTCAGCAATTAGTCCAAAACAAGGTTTAAGCAATTTCTTAGCAATTGTACAAAATTCAAATTTAGAATACACTCTCACGCATGCTTGGCTAACTCTTTTGACGGTAGAAACATACTACAATCATCAAAACCCTTTGAAATACACGTAAACTAAGATTTCGCACAGGTGCCGCTTTTTGCAAAAGAGTTTATTTGTCTATTATACAAGTCCATACAAATTAAATAAATAAATTACTTCATCTAATACCAAAATACAATTCTATTCCTAGAACCTTAATTGGACTGTCACAAAATAACATTTTCAAAAAAAAACATCGATTTTCCTCATCACAATAGTCAAAGAGGTACTCTTTAAGCGCACACTAAAAACTTTTAGTCGGCCGATAGTTTGGGCTCATAAATCAGTATGAAGATGAATGGTAGTACGCACATTACAAAGATCAGGTATTTGTCCGGTATCAGACTGCCTGACAACTTTGATGGAATTCACGATTTAAAAAAGAAGAAAAAAAAAACATTTTTTCACCCTGAATTTTTGACCCTTCTTCAATGAATGAATGGACTGTTGACCAACAGTCGGCCGACTTTTAGTTTGCGCGTAGACAAAGTTATAAAAAATACAAAAAAGTTCTAACTTCGTGACGTAGTTAAATAATGAAATAAAATCGATTAGTTACGGTTAAATTGAATATACGTGGTCTTATTCAGTTTTAGTTAAATTGTAAAACTATTATTCTTGATACTAGATGTTGATTTGATTATTAAATGAACAATTTGTGTAGCAAAAACGTGGATAGCATACTAGCCGTTTTCGCCGGTTTCACCCGCGTCCCGTGGCAACTACTGCCCGTACCGGGATAAAATATAGCCTATGTTCCTCGGGAAGAGTGTAGCTTTCAACAGTGAAAGAATTTTTCAAATCGGTTCAGTCGTTTTGGAGCGTTTAGGGTATAAACAAAGAAAAATGTTTCCTCTTTATTATATTAGTAGATATAGATCACAAATCAATAAATATCGTGTTAATTTAAAGAAAAAATACCAACCATACATATGATCTAAGTTGAAACATGACCTTATTTTAAATGATTTTGTGACATTATATTTCTGAAAAATGAATAATAACATAATACATTACTAAGTATATTTAAACGTGTTTTATGATTTATTGAATTAATAATTTCAATCAAGCATTCATCATCTTTCACTAAATATTTATTATACCAATAAATATAATGAAAAGTGATGTAACGTGCTAAAAGAGTTATTTTTCAGAATGTAATAATAAACACATGTATTAAAATGTGTTTGTGCTAAAATGTTTGTTAATCAACAACAAACCAGAATTTAGTTTTCTTCTCAAGTATCTTTGCTTGTCCGAAGTTAGCTACTATTGACGTCGCTATAATCAAAATGTATAAACAAAACGCTATGCGCATGAGCGAGGCGTCAAATGGATAACTTCGAAGATGCGTAACATGAACTGTAGAAGAAGAATAATTGTACTTTTTGAAAGCAGTTTCAGAATGCTATCTTTCTTATATTATTTAGTAGTTGTTCAATC
The DNA here is from genome assembly GCF_030705265.1 of Helicoverpa armigera. Taxonomy (NCBI): domain Eukaryota; kingdom Metazoa; phylum Arthropoda; class Insecta; order Lepidoptera; family Noctuidae; genus Helicoverpa; species Helicoverpa armigera. The sequence continues at coordinate 5,162,028 of NC_087146.1, read as the reverse complement.
GATTTCGAATTTGAATGGTTAGTTGTTGATTGACTTGAATTTTCAATTTTGCTGTTTGTTTTGTTTTTGTTTTGTAAACTAACATTTAATTAAAATTAACTATCTATGTACATCTCAGATTATAACGGGCCCCCTTTACCGATATTATGACGTTCTAAAATTTCGATCCTGCTTGTGATCTCTCTCCGGTGGTGTCGGATTGCCGTCCCATCGCGCTATAAGAGTGAAGGAATAGTGAGTGCACCTGTGTCCAAGCAAATGCTAGTGCACTATAATGCCCTGGATGAGTTTCCAAGACCTAAAAACCACCACCGTGGCAAAAATTTGGCTTGGATGCCATTATAATTTTCTAGATTGAGACCCTTATACTTTGCGTACCTAACCTACCCAAAATTCTTCATCATCATTCCTTTATAATCTGAGTTGTACAAATAACCATATACATAGGAACCTTCCAGAGAAACGTATACTTCATCATCATCACCAATCCCGTCAGGCGGTCGGTGAAATATTTTGACCAATTTTAACACTTAGGACTTCGCTCGTTTGAGCTCGAAACTGAATTGGTTAAGATATTGCATCGCCCGCTTGGCTTGGGGAAGACAACGAGAGGAAGCTGCGAGGGTTTCATCATCATCATCATCGGCTTTTACTGGCACTGGTCTAGTTTGACTGGCTGGTGGCATGATGGCATTACCAATTTTGTTGAAGAGGTAGCTTGTATTGCGAAAGTCAATTTGCTGAAAGTAAATGGAGAAATACCATTGAAATATGAAAAATGGAATCCTTCTTTGATTCGAAATTCAGTTAGTGTGGAGTTCCCATTGATTTTATTCCTCTGTACTTATTGAAAGTGAGCTGCCAACTGCAACCGCCGACCGCACTTGCAGCGACTGCATGAAATCAGTCGATATCTGAGAGCGACTACACATGTTGCTGCCGCTTAAATCCAAAACGCTTTCATGTAAACAGTACAAATCAGTAGTGCAGCTGCGGAACGTGTACAACGGTCGGTAGTTGCAATTGGCAGCTCTCTTCCATAACGTGCCTTTAAAGCTAGAGCCCTTATACTGCAAGCTGAACTGTCGGCCAATAGTTGGCCTGATAGATTGACAGTTTATTTTGAAGGTTATCCTGAATCTAGTTAAACTTGTAGTCGGTCTGATACCGGCTAAATACTTGACCTTGTGCATACAACCATTCTTCTTCATACTGATTTATAAGCTCGATCAAGCTATCGGCCGACTAAAAGTTTGCAGTGTGCTGGAGATCTCGAGACTCTATAATAGTTTGTCCAGTCTGTGTTTGTGCTAAACTATTGTGTTAATGTGTTTGTTTGTATATAACTGCATCCTGCTTTGTTTGTGTGTTTGTCACTGCTATCTTTGTTTGTGTTATGTGTTTGTGCTTGTGTGTATTTGTGTTTGTTATGTTTTATTTTTTAATGTTAAATAAGGTCATGTTTCAACTTTACTATCTTCGATTTCAAAATTAGTTTCAAGTGAATGCTTATGGATACTTGTATCATTTTTTTTTTATTTTTTTTTATTTTTGAATAATCACTACAGGTCTGCGAAAGTACATATGCGTGCTTTACCCATTCTTGTGTCTGTAAATTTTAATGTACATGCACATTGTCCTTGTATGCATAAGCTTGAGACTGCTCAGCAATAGCTAAATTGCTGAAGCATACAAATCCAATGTACATATAGTTATCGGTGCGAATCATGAGCTCTGACCTTCACCTGCGCAGAAGTGATTTATTGGGTTCCTTTTGTGGTATGAAGTGAGGCGCGGGGCGGGCTAGAGCGGTGATTGGCCAATAAATGACTTTCATAATAAATTACTTCTGCCCAGATGTAGGTCAGAGCTCAAGATTCGTGCCGATAACTATACCTACATTTGCACCCACCAGTATAGCTCAGCCTCTTTCATTAAATAAAACATCTTTACTACTTTACTACTCTACCATGTTTACCATCCAAGTTTCCTCTCATCATGAGAGAATAATGTCCAATATTAAGGGTCTAGATATTCGTCCTCCATTTTATTCTGTTTCTGACCAGGTCCTCGAACGCGAAGGCCCAAGAAACCCCCTGGAGACAACACGGTGCCTGACGAGAAGAGACCACGAACTGCTTTTTCAGGACCTCAGCTTGCGAGGTTAAAGGTATGTATTCTCATCATCATCATTTTAGTCATAGGACGTCCACGTCATTAGGACTTCCTCATTGATTTCCAAAGAAAGATTCTGTTGCCGTGTTAATTTTTGGTCTTTAATTTAATTTGTATTTAACAGTCGACATACCTATTTATGTATAGGAAAGACTTTGTTAAAGTTTGTATGACTTTGCTGTAGCAATAAATGTTTTGAATACCGTTTTTTGAAACCACGCCACAAATGACTTCACTATGAGTACCAGCAATTTACATGATCAAAAGTAAATTACATCCTTTCTTGGGACGACTACTGATCTGACCTTTACAACCCAGATACCTCAGCACACAATACCCCAATTAAATACTCGTTGTCAAACTTTCTGTAATAAGTCCAAGTCTTAAAGGGCACTCGACATCCCTTAATATGACAGGCTGTCAAATCTTCTTGACTGCCCATAACAAAATCCAGCCTCAAACACTCATCATCTGACTAGCCTTTTCCTAACCATGTTGGGGTCGGCTTCCAGTCTAACCGGCTACAGCTGAGTACCAGTGCTTTACCCAGCCTCGTACAGAAAAACAAATCCTAACCCCCCCAATTTGTCCACAGCACGAATTCGCAGAGAACCGCTACCTGACAGAAAGAAGACGTCAAAGCCTGGCCGCAGAGCTGGGCCTAGCTGAAGCCCAAATTAAGATCTGGTTCCAGAACAAACGAGCCAAGATCAAGAAGGCTTCTGGTCAGAGGAACCCCTTGGCTCTGCAGCTGATGGCCCAGGGTCTGTATAACCACTCCACAGTTCCTCTGACGAAGGAGGAGGAAGAATTGGAGATGAAAGCCAGGGAGAGGGAACAGCAATTGAATAGAGTGTAGATTGGTTTTGGGTTGGGTCTTGATGAGTTCGATTTTTGAGTATAATCATCGGCACGAATCTTGAGCGCTGACCTTCACCTGCGCAGAAGTGATTTATTGGGTCCCTTTTGTGGTATGAAGTGAGGCGCGGGGGCGGGGGTAAAGCAGTGATTGGCCCGCAGCGCATCGCGTCATAGTCGTCACTCGGGATTGGTTCTTTGCTAATAAATCACTTCTGCGCAGGTGAAGGTCAGCGCTCAAGATTCGTGCCGATGATTATAGATGGTCTTTCTTATGTGTGACTGGATTTTTTTGGTAACTCCTCAGATCCGGATTAACAGTAGCCTCAAATGAAATGACTTTTAATGTCACGTGTTGAAGTAAATAGGTCCCGCTCCTAGATTGAAAGTAGCCTATCTCCGCCTCCAGGTTAACACCTATCTCCATGTCAATTTTCATCGCAATGAGTTTAGCTGTTTTATGATGACAGCGTTAAACATTTTTAATTAAAATTGTGATTAGATTTCATGAAAAGTGATCAATAAAAAAAAATTGTACCTATGTTAAAAGCATTTTAAATGGTAATACAAAGGATGACACTGTATTACGATTATATAATTAACTGTGAGGTCTTATTTACAGCCGTTAATTAGAAGAAAAAACTTGCAATAACTGCCAATTACCAATTAAAATAAGATTTTCTTTAATTACAAGTAGTAAAATGTTCGTCATCCTTGCAATTTCTATGTCAATGCCTAGAAAAGGTATTGAATAATATCATAACTGCAAATAGTTCCCCATACCATAAAATATTAATTATTATTATATTAATAACTGGTATCATTCCAGCAATAATTATATTATACATGGAATATCTGAATATACTTAACTAGCTTCCGCCAGCGGCTTCGTCCGCGTAGAGTTCGGTTATATCGCGTTTCCAAGAGAGTTCTTCAAAAGTCCGGGATAAAAACTGTCCTATGTTCTTTCTCAAGGTCAACTCTATCTCTGTACCAGATTTAATTAAAATCAGTTCAGTGGTTTAGACGTGACAGCGTAACAGACAGACAGACAGACAGAGTTACTTTCGCCATTTATAATATTAGTAGCGATGTCTGAGAAAACTCTAGCATCCCTTTCACACTAGTGGATTCTTCGTTCGGTTTTTCCATTCGACTATTTTGTTTTGCACAAGCAATGTCAGTCTTTTAGCAATAGCAAAAATAAATGTTTTATCTCCCAAAGCAGTTAAACAAACTTGTGTGTGTACCTAAATATAGATGCAAATTGTCTTTGTATGCGTAAGCTCGGGAGCGCTCAGTATTGGCTGAGTCGCCTACTCACACAAAGACAATGTGCATTATACATTTACACACACAAGCATAGCTTATCCGCTTTCGTGACAACGTCTGTATTTCTTAAGATCTGACTCATCATCAACATTAAAACTACTTTTACAAAATAGAGTGCTCTCTTTGTCAATAGATTAACTGGAAATAATTATACAAATGATTTGAGAAACTAATTTGTAAATCAACCTCTTTTCAGTTTTTTTGGTTTGTCCATATTGATGCGATAATTTTTGGTTTATTGATTTTTGAAAATTCATATGCTGCTTTTAAAATAAGTAGGTACCTAACACTTAAAAAATACATGCTGTGCAGGCGACTTGGAAACCTCCTTTTTTAAGCTCGCTAAAAAATGAGTTCTACAGATACAAATTTACAAAAAAAATACAATTACGTAATAATTTAATTTTCTAAACACGTTATTCTCTGATTTTTTTTTTCAAATTTTTTGACTAGCTCGAGGTACCTACTTACGGAATATTTTTTTAAAAGCCCTTAATGTTAAAAATGCAATCCATTTTAGAATGAGTTTGAAATCATTCAAAAGTCACAGCATATTTTGCCGGCCGTCCCGACCTTCATAACTTTGATAAAACCATAACCACAGTAATACTACCTTTTAGTATATTATACCAATTTGCAGTATATTCTACCAAAGTAACAATTTCATAAGTATTACAAACAATAATCATATATTATCGCTATACCTATATTTGAATTTCTTGTTTTCTGTTCGTATATATTTTGAACATTACCATAGTCTTTACTGACTAATAATTATTATTAACATGTTTTTACTTTATCCCTGTATATTAGCGCCACACTGCAAACTTTTAGTCGGCCGATAGTTTGTTTGGGCTCATAAATCAGTATGAAGATGAATGGTAGTACGCACATTACAAAGATCAGGTATTTAGCCGGTATCAGAGCGACTGAAAACTTTGATTGGAATCAAAATTTTCTTGAAAAAAATAGTTGTCAACCAATGGGTCAACTGTCGGCCGACTATTTAAAAACAACTTTAAACATACTGCAAACCTTCATTATGAATTAAAATGTCTACGAAATATAAAATAAACCACTGTATTTAAAAAGCAAAAAAAAAAACAAAAATGTTTTTGTAAAAAATTATAGTCGAATCTCCCACTCGAATTGTAAAATAATAAATATCGTGTAAATAATTAATAATAATAAAAACTTAATTTTAAAATTAATTAACAAATTATTATTAAGTTATTTATTGTGCAATGTAACAGTATTAGTCATTTTATTTTCATATTTTGACAACATTTTTGAAAAAATATTCACCTTACCCATTTCACCTGAGATTCTCAAACAACATGCAAATTATTTTTTTCAGTATTTTTCAATATTTTTTTCGTTTTTCAAACTGTTGTCAATTTATGAATGTGAAAAAGTAGCGATTTATAGACAAATCTTATTAAAAGAAGTTAAATGAAATAGTTTAGTTGTTTTATTTTTATCTCTTTTTACTACATAATTATGATAGCCTAGCTTTTTCCAACTACTTTAGGGTTGGCTTCCTGCTTATCTGACCTCCTCAAACCCAGTTACCCGAGCAACCCAATACCCTTCGTAAGACTGGCTGTCTGATTTATCTGCCTTCTGACTACCCGTAGCGACTGCCAAAGATATTTAAATAACAGCTGGGTCTTGGTATTATACACAGTCATTGGTGTCCAAGATATACATAGAAATTACATACAATCTTAGAAAAGTTGCATTGGTACTTGCCTGACCTGGAAACACCGAACACAACTACGTAAAACAGTTTTAACACTTATTTTTATCCCTCCAAAGTAACTTCAAACAATCGATTCACTCAATCTAAAAATGCAATAAAAAAAACAACAAAATTAAAGTTTCGCACCCGGCAATCGAACCGGCATTCCCGATTCGCGTCGCCGCAAGTATTTCAATAAAACCCACCCCACTCTGGCAGACTTTCAACCCCTAAATGTCAGTTTATTTCGAAGACACCAAATTAAAGGGGTGTGATTGTTAAGACAATTTGTTGTACAAATGGTTTTTGTAGGTAATGTTCTTCATTAATGGTGCAAAAATGGTGTATTTTAAATCAAACATATTAATCACTATTTCAATGGTTTTCCTGTGGAAACGACTACACTATTTAATATTTAAGAATTACCTAGTTCACATTATATTTTGATACTTAAGCAGTATTGCGGCCAAGTTTCATAATTTTTATCTAGCAGGATTTGCTTATCGAAATCTGTATAAGTAAACGAATGTATACTTGATGTGAAGTAGGAAGTAAGATGATGTATTATAAACTTATAAAGACAAAATCAAAAGTCATTTATTCAAAATAGGCTGAAAATCAACACTTTTTGAAGGTCACAAAAGACAGCCCCCGAGACGACCGCCCTTCACCACTTCCTATGTGTTTTGCTGGGAAGAAGAAGTGGTGCAACAAACTCCCAGCCAGAAGACAGTCTCGGGTTCGATTCCTGGTCAGGCAGTAATAACTTAGCAGGTTTTCAGAAACTTTCAAAAAGCAGCATAAGTGGTAATAAGCAAAAGTGCTTTAGATACTCATTACCTTCGCAAAATCTTTCATCCATATAAATTTTTCTATACCCAAAAAAATGCCCAATTCGATTCTCTATCAAATCGATTTACAACATCAACAGTTAACAGTAGAACTGTAGTTAAAAACCAGTTAATTTGAGAACACGACGCGACACGCGCGCCTCGAAGTTTAGTACAAGCTTACATGATGCTGACTGAATAAATGTATGAATAAACTGGTACAGTTGAATTTTATTGGTAAGTAGTATTAGTATTGAAAAAAGTGTGTAAGTAATTAAATAGAAGTTGTAGCTTATATACTGTCTTATGAACCTATGTATATGAGTATAAAATTAAATAGGAAATAGACTATCATCCTCCGAGCCTATCCCAACTATGTTCGGGTGGCTTCCAGTCTAACCGGATGTAGCTGAGTACCAGTGCTTTACAAGGAGCGACTGCCCTATCTGCCCCCTCAAGCCCAGTTGCAGGCAGCCCAATACCTGGTTTGGACTGGTGTCAGACTTACTGGCTTCTGACTACCCGTAACGACTGCCAAGGGATGTTCAATGACAGCC